>NC_044039.1:214861831-215196319 GCF_901765095.1 Microcaecilia unicolor | reverse complement strand
AGGTCTTTTTCTGCCGTCATCTACTATGTTACTATGTTAAATCTTATAAGACAAGTACAGTAGAAGTCCAAAAATCCGGACTGTTTGGGGAGTGGGGCAGTCCGGATTTTCCAGATTCTCAGGCAGTACTTTTAAAATTAAAATCCAGCATCTCTCTTCTCTATGTAGCGTCTCTCTTCCCCAAGGGAGGGCGTCCAGGCACTCCACTTGGCTAAGGCCCCCCTTCTCTCACAGCTAAGCATCCCCCTTCCCTCCCTTCCCAGCCCTGCCCAGGGCTCTCTCTCTCACTACAATATCTTTTCAGAAGTCTTCCTTTCTGCAGAACCAGCGGAAGCTTTATTCACAGGCTGACACCGTCTCGCACCAGGCCTTTTCCTCTGACCTGTCTCACCTGTTTTTCTCACCAGGGAATCGGAGGAGTGAGAGAGTGCCGCAGGCAGGGCCAGGAGTGGAGGGCAAGATGCCAGACCGTGGCGGGGGGGGGGGGGGGGGGAGGGAGAAGGTGTGCAATACTTGCAGTCCGGATTCTCAGGCGGCCCAGATATTGCAATTTTTAGGGGTTCGGATTCTCAGGTTGTCCAGATTTCTACTATAGTCCAATTTCTCATCTTAAGCATAACTTTGCTGTTTGGGACAGGATTTTTTCATTGCTCAACAGATCAAAACAGTGCCTCTGGATCGATTAGTGATCATTTTACATTGTTTGAATTTTTCACAAATTACATACAAGTTGTGTTATTATGGACACTTTTATGAGTGTTGGGATGCTAAATGATGTATACAGAGCATGAATGAACTGCTCAATTAGTCAGTGGCGTTCCGAGGGGCGCTGACACCCGGGGCGGATCGCCGATGCGCCCCACCCCGGCGAAAGAACCCCCCGGGTGCACGCCGCTGGGGGGGGGTGCTGCGCGCCGGTCAGCGTCGTTGGTTTCCATGCTCCCTCTGCCCCGGAACAGGTTGCTGTTCCGGGGCAGAGGGAGCATGGAAACCAACGACGCTGACCGGCGCGTGGCACCCCCCCCCAGTGGCGTGCACCCAGGGCGGACCACCCCCACAGCCCCCCCCCCTTGGTACCCCACTGCAATTAGGTGTCATTTTCACTATTGTTGCTCACTATGCTGCTTTGAACTGGGCTTTTACTTACCTGGCTCAGATTCTGATCATTTCCCAGCACCTCATTTTTATACATGGCCATTATTTGGGTGAACTGAGATTGTGGTATAGTATAGGTTTGGTTCCCCCTTCCTGGGTTTTACGTTTTCCTCAAGTAACATAAACTCCTTCTCTTAGGTTTCCTTTAACTAAGCTGTGGGGAGAATTGGCCTTAGTCTGCCCTTATGTGGGTCTTTCCCCTTACACTAAGGTCATTTTTTAATCACAGCCATAGAAAAGCTATTTCTTCCATTATTTTCGTTAATATCCATACACTAATGTTCAACGAGAACAAAGCACTATGGACCTGAAGAATTGCTGTGAAGGACCGGTGGGAAGGGGGAAGCTAGAGAGATATGGACCTGGTCACGGGGGTGGGGGGAAGTGGAGAAATGTGGACGGGGAGGGAGGAAAGGTACAACTTCAGACAGCCCCTAGACCCTGGGCATTTTGCCGGGCTTGCTTAATGGTAGCTATGCATCTGGAGCTGGTCCAGAGGGAAGCTACTAAACTGGTCAGTGGTCTTTATCATAAAACACTAGTAAAACATGTCCGTTTCTGGTGCAAATGAAACGGGCGCTAGATTGGTTTTCCTCCTGAACCCCCCTCCCCCTCCCTACTCACCCCTTCGGCGTTGTGAAGGCACTGTCCGCCATTGTTGCGGACCTCGTCAACGCACGCCACCTTCAATCTGCTGATTCGTTGGTTGTGAAGCCACTGACGCCATTGGTCCGCCCTCGATGTCATCACGTTTGACACGAGGGCGGGGCCCCAACACAGTGATTTCGGTGGCTTCACCACCACGAACCCTTCGAGCCGGAAGGAAGTGCCCGGAGGACCTGACAGTGACGTCAGTGTCCTCAGAACGTTGAGGGTGAGTTTTATTATATAGGATATGGAGACGGACTTAAAGATCTAACCGGCCGATATTCAGCTTGCACTTTTAAAGCTGCTGATCACCACACATTTTTATCTAATTCAGGTATGTTGGGGATACGTTTGGGACCTGGAATTGAGTGTCTGGGTCAGCATTGACCTGGAGGTTATACAGGTCCCAGGCAATATTCAGTACCAGTACACAGGACTGTCGTTTGCGGGCAGTGGTTCAGAATGTGTCCGCTGCCTGCATAACTGCCGGCTCCTCCTCACTTCTGAACATGGACCTCCCCGGCAGTAACCACACAGTGCCGCGGTGGTCAGAGTGGATATTCAGTGGCACTATACTACTGCTACTACTCATCACTTCTATAGCGGTACAAGGCATACGCAGCACTGTACACCATACAAGAAAAGACAGTTCCTGCTCAAAGAGCTCACAATCTAAATAGGACAGACAAACAGACAGAACAACTAAGAGGTAAGGGAATTAAAGAGGTGGGGATAAAAGGGTACAGGGCAAGTGAGTAGTGGTTAGGAGTCAAAAGCAGCATCAAAGAGGTGGGCTTTTTAGCCTGGATTTGAAAACGGCCAAAGACGGGGCTAGACGTACAGGCTCGGGAAGTCTATTCCAGGCGTGAGGTGCAGCGAGATAAAAGGAATGGAGTCTGGAATTAGCAGTAGAGGAGAAGGGGGCAGACAAGAGAGATTTATCCACAGAACAGAGTACCCGAGGGGGGGGGGGCGTAGGGAGAAACAAGAGTGGCGAGGTACTGGGGAGTAGAAGAGTGAATGCATTTATAGGTCAGAGAAGTTTGAATTGAATGCGGAAACGGTTAGGGAGCCAGTGAAGCGACTTGAGGAGAGGGCTAATGTGAGCATAGCGACTCTGGCGGAAAATGAGTCGTGCAGCAGAATTTTGGACTGATTGGAGACCCTTTTACTAAATTGCATTACGAAGAGCGCGAGCAGCGCTTCTGACGGCATTTTTTTCCAAACACAGTCTTTTTAAAGACTACAACGTTATGTCTGAAGGATCATTTTGTCTTAGAGTTAGCTGTAAAATTTCAAAAGGCTTGTCGTCACCTTTGCTACGCAGCACTTCACAAAGTAGACTCCTGATGCAGGCCTGACGGCCAAAACACGACGTTGTGTCGAGTCTTCAAATTATTAATAAATTGTGTATTATCAAACATCCTCCAGTTTCTGGTATCCTTGGTCGCTCTCCCCCTTTTTTTACATGACCCTTTTACTAAGCCACGTGTCTACGCACACCCAACGTGCGCCAAAATGGCGTTACCACCTGACTACCATGTGGCTCTTGTGGTAATTTCATTTTTGGTGCACGTCCGATACACGCATCTGAAAAAAAAAAATTTTGGGACTACCATATCGGACGCGTTCCAAGTGGCATTTGATGCGCATAGGTCATTACCACCTGGTTACTTCATGAGTCCTTACCGCTAGGTCAATGGCTGGTGGTAAAGTGTCAGACCCAAAATGGGCGCGTGCCAATTTTGATTTTGCCACACGTCCATTTTCGGTCAAAATTCTAAAAAAAGGCATTTTTTTACAGGTGTGCTGAAAAATGTTTCTGCGTGCGCCCAAAACATGCGCCTGCACTACCGCAGCCAATTTTTCAGCGCACCTTAGTCAAACGACCCCCTAGTCCTTAGTGATGGCCCATTAATCAGGTCTTTTGCTTGTTTAAGCTCTGTTAAATATCATTTCCAAAGTATATATTCTTTGGAAGAAATGAGGAGAGGCCCATCTCTTGGGAATATAAACCTTTGAGGTATTTCTGAAACGGATAAATTCCCAGGAGGTGGACCTCTCTGAATGGAAAGGAAACTCTGGAATGAGGGCTCATAGGATGAGAGTTAAAGGTCACGGACTCGGGAGTATTCTAAGGAAACATTTCTTTAGGCAAATGTGGTGGATGTAAGGAACAACGTCTCAGTATCCACCACAGAGAATAGTATCTGAATTGACGAACGTATGGGACAAGGACAGTGGATTTTCGAGTGAGAGGAAGGAGTTGTAGAGCTTAGTAGTTGGCATAGATGAGCAGTTTGGATGCGCTGTATAGTTTTTAATCATCATTTTCCTGTGTCTAATTTTATATTTTTAAAATGATACATATAAGATTACACAACGCAACAATGATTTTGCTACTGAGAGAAAAACATGTGATTTATACTAAACTGAACCCGCCGATTCCAAATATGAACTTCGAATTTGCCTGACACGTCTAGATTTTAAGTTATACATGCAAAGCCTATTCACTTATAATATTAATGCTTGGGATGCATTTGTGCTAGTAGTGCAGAACTTCCTTGGGAACAGACGAGCTGAAAACTATGCTGAACTAGTAGACAACATGCTTAAAGCATATGAACAACTTGGCTGCCGAATGTCATTGAAAATGCATTTCTTACATTCCCTTCTTGACTTTTTCCCACCCAATTTGGGACGCGTAAGTGACGAACATGGAGAGAGGTTCCATAAAGACATTTCTACAATGAAGAACAGATATCAAGGTCGCTGGAATCCCAACATGATGGAGGACTACTGCTGGTTTTTGCAATGGGAAAATATGAGCGGTCACAAACGCAAAAGTAGATGCCTGAAGCACTTTTAACAGTACTGGGCCTTGCTGAAGTAAGACTTTTACTACTTCTACTTATCATTTCTAAAGCGCTACTAGACATATGCAGCGCTGTACACTTGAACATGAAGAGACAGTCCCTGCTCGACAGAGCTTACAATCTAATCAGGACAGACAAACAGGACAAATAAGGGATGACAAAGAGTAGCAGGATTCTGTGCAGAATCTCAAAGAGTAGCAAGATTCCGTGCAGAATCTCAAAGAGTAGCAAGATTCCGGATCCCACTGTAGCAACATTCTGTGCAGAATCCCAAAGAGCAGCAAGATTCCGGAATCCCAAAGACTACTACTACTACTTATCATTTCTAAAGCGCTACTAGACATATGCAGCGCTGTACACTTGAACATGAAGAGACAGTTCCTGCTTGACAGAACTTACAATCTAATTAGGACAGACAAACAAGAGATAAGGGAATATTAAAGTGAGGATGATAAAATAAGGGTTCTGAACAAGTGAACAAGGGTTTGGAGTTAAAAGCAGCATCAAAAAGGTGGGCTTTTAGCTTAGATTTTAAACTGGAATACGAGCCTTTTTTGAAATTTTGTTCTTCCATTCCATTTTCATATACTGTTTACTACGAAAACATTGATGTAGATCAGGTAATTGTTGGAGTAAAACTCGTTCTGTAAAGAATTATTCAATGCTTTCCAAGTGCTTAATTCATTTGGGCAAACTTAGGCATAACAAAATTTCCTGACGTGTTACAACAATTCTGACTTCAGATTTAGAATACGCACACTGAGTTTAGTATAAGACAAATGGTTTTTGCCCAGTAGCACACTAAATTTTTTTTTGTTGTTGTTGTGCTGTGTTATTGGACAAAAATAATTTTGTTTGAAAAGGACGCATATTTTACAGTAAGGAAATGAGAAGCGTTAACAACTTGAACTATTCCTTTAAACGCAACGTTTAAGTGATTGTTGCAAGTCCATTCAAACACGATTTCTTTCTTTGTCTCTTGCTACACCAAGGTGATGATAATTTGCAGCTTAGATTTCCTTGGCTGCATCTATGAACAACTGCTTCCTGGCTTCAGCGGATTTCAGCCCCAAGTATTTGTCAGTTATGCTATTAACAATTCTGGGGCATACCCACTCCATAAAGCAGCATGAAAGATTTAAATTATTTATTGGGAAATTATTTCTCAGGGACAAAAAGCAAATGTAATATCAGCTCACCAATTAAGCATTCCAGCCATTGTCAATAATATCACTTAATGCATGCTGGGATAACAAATGCAATCCGAATGGTAAAATATGCATGCAAGATGGATCAGCTTATTATACAAGTACATTAGCCGGTTACTTAAAATTGATTAGCAAGATTTGGGTTCAGTGCAAGAAATTACAAATGTTAATCCAAGCACTTCTCTGTTTATTCTCCGATTACAGGCAATTTTCTGGATGCTGTTGAACTGTCATACTTTTGCATTGGAGCTTCACTGGGCATTTGACCCCGCTCTCCAGTGGAACAAGCCTTGAAAATTAAATGATTAATTATACAGCATTAATATAAGAGGTAGAATGCGTTACCTGACTTGATAGATTCTCGTTGGGTAAAGTGTGAGGCATAAGGTTAAAAGCTGAGTGAATCAATCAGCTAAAAAAGATATCTCGGCTAAGCAGGATCTGCCATTTTTTGAAATGCTTTTATAAGAGGGGTTAATCTGATTAATTTTCTGCACTTAATTCAACATTAAAGGTTCATCATACCATATCAGTGCTTTTGTCTGACCATTGCAACGTGTTCATGCCATTACAGAAAAATGTAATATCTTTAAATGAATTTCAGCTGTTGCTGATCAGTAATTTGTTACTTAGGGGTGTTAAGCCTTAAGGTCATTTTACTAACCTGTGGTAAAGTGGCCTCCATGCGCCCTTATGTGGGTCTTTCCAGCCCACTAAGACTGTGAGTGGAGGAGTGGCCTAGTGGTTAGGGTGGTGGACTTTGGTCCTGAGGAACTGAGTTCAATTCCCATTTCAGGCACAGGCATCTCCTCGTGACTCTGGGCAAGTCACTTAACCCTCCATTGCCCCATGTACATGTAAGCCACATTGAGCCTGCCATGAGTGGAAAAGTGCAGGGTACAAATGTAACAAAAAATAAAAACAATTTTTAGCAAAACCTTTTGTATTAATGGCCATGCGCTAATCTCAGACGGTGGATTGGCGACACACAGCAGCCATATCTCCTACAATAAAACAAAGGTCTTTCTCAAGACCAATACGTTACTCAGAAGAGACTATATCCCGTAAGCTTTGTCCATTAACTTTTCAGGACAAAGTATCTACACTCGTGAAGAAGGCAACTCCCAGTGCCGAAACAGGGTACCTTGTTGAGTCTTCTTTTAATAAAGTGTAATTCAAATATTGGATGTGTCCGGTCTGTTTTCTGAAGAGCCTGGTTCTGTTTCCACTCCCTTATCTGCCTCTGTGATTTCCGTGGGATACTGTCGTTCTTTTCCACCTTGGTGGTTCTGCAACATACGCTAATTTCATCGTTAGCGTGCAGCCATTATAAAAATTTCCTGCGTGAACATTTACTGTCACCCCTTCTGTAGGTGATAAGGGCTCACGTGTTATCCATGCGCTATCTAGCTGGCATGAAGTAGTGTATTTGCACTACTGGGCAAGTCACTTAACCCTCCATTGCCCTGGTACAAAATAAGTACCTGAATATATGTAAAACCGCTTTGAATGTAGTTGCAAAAACCTCAGAAAGGCGGTATATCAAGTCCCACTTCCCTTCCCCTCTTTCCCTTATGACATCACTGTTGGATTATTTGTAGTAAATAATTAGCAGATTTTAGTACACACAGCTTCAGCTTTAGAAATGTTAATTTCTTTCTTCATCTCTCTCTCATTCACCCCTGAATAATTCACTGCTGAGTCACTTTAAAGTTGAAGTAACAAAACATCTGTTTACTCACAGTTTGTAGTTAGATTATAATCAGACAGGCTTATATATACATATTACTATACATTTGTATTATCAGCTCCTTCCATGTGCTTAGATGGTAATGGATGCTCACACCACCATAGATCCTCTCAGGTTAGGAGAGATCATGAGCTCCATGTGCTCCATGTGCTGCATCTGCTGCATCTAACCCCCACAGGAAGTTGCATAGCTGTGTGACCTCTCTAAGTAATTCACATCAGAGGTCACAGAGTAATCACAGAGAAATAATAGGTGACAGGCAATGCATGTAAAATACAATTACATTCCAACAAACCCCTTCTCATGCATAACTGTCATGCAATTATTTATTCATACAAAGTCCAAGCTTTATACGCAGATCCTCAAAATGTTCTCTGGGTAACGGTTTGGTCATGATGTCAGCTGTCATCTCACTGGTGTGACAATAGTGTAGACTGATGACCCCTTCTTTCACCAACTCTCGCACGTTGTGGTATTTCGTTGCGATGTGCTTGGTGCGTGACTGAACCTTGTCATTCTGTGACAGTCGGATGCAGCTCTGATTATCTTCCATTATCTGGATTGGTCTCTTTTCAGCTATTCCAAAATCCAGCAAAAGTTTTTCAATCCACATCAGTTCTCTGCACGCTTCCGATACGGCCACGTATTCAGCTTCTGTAGAAGACAAACTCACAATACTTTGTTTATGACTGGCCCATGAAATTTGTACATTTCCATACATAAACACATATCCACTTGTGGATTTATAATCAGAATGATCCCCTGCCCAATCTGAATCACAGTAACATATTAGTTTTGGATTACTATTGGCTGAAATCTTTAATTTACAATCAATGGTACCCTTTAAATACCTTACCATCCTTTTAACTGCAGTCCAATCTGATTTGGTAGGTGAGCTGACCCTTCTGCTCAAAATTCCTACTGCATTTGCTATATCAGCCCTGTATGTGGTAGCTAGATATAAAAGCTTACCTATGGCTGATCTATATTGGATGTTATCTGGTAAAGGTTCTCTTACTGTTTCATCCTTCAGAAAATCAGTGATCATGGGAGTGCTTACAACTTGGGCATCTTGCATACCTAAACTTTCAATAAGCTCATTTATTTTCTGCTTCTGGCTTAGAAGATAAGAACCATCATTTTGTTTCTCAATTTCTATACCAAGATAGTATGACACATTTCCAAGTTCTTTTATCTCAACATTGAGGTTTAAATATTTTACAATGCCCTTGTACTCTTGCTCACTTTCGCTTGCAATGAGCAGATCATCAACAAAAGCTAAAATGTATGCATATTGTCCATTTGTGCACCTAGTGTACAAGCATTTATCTGCTTCACCTTGCTTAAATCCTAAATTTGTCAATATTTCATGCAATTTTTCATTCCAACATTTTGCACTTTGCTTTAATCCATAAAGACCTTTGTTTAATTTACACACTAGCTGTCTTTGTTTTGTATTTATGAAACCTGTTGGCTGTTCCATGTACAAGTCTTCAGTTATATCTCCGTGAAGAAACGCTGTTTTCACATCAATGTGGTTGACTTGCATGCCTTTTGAGACTGCAATGCTCAGAAGTGTTCTTATTGTCGTGTGTTTCACTACAGGTGCAAACACTTCATCAAAATCTTCTCCATATTTTTGAAGATATCCCTTTGCAACTAATCTGGCTTTATACCTTTCCACTTTTCCTTGTGCATTCCTTTTTAACTTGAATACCCATTTGCATCCTATAGCTTTCTTGCCAGGAGGTAATTTTGTAAGAATCCAAGTATTATTTTTATCCAATGCATCAATTTCTTCTTGTGCAGCTTTATGCCATTCAGCAGCTTCTTCTGCTGGCATTTTCTCAATCTCATCCCATGTTAAGGGCTCTTGAGCTTCTGCTGACTTTGTTAAGTAAGACAGTCTTGGGGGTGGAACACCTTTGTTTTCCCTGGATGAGCGTCTGACAACAGGTTGGTCTGACCTTTCCGCATCCTCTAAATCTGAGAGTCCTTCTCCAATTGATTCCCCTTCTCCAACTGTACTGTCTTCTTCAATGATCCTTTCTGTGTCTGTTTCCTCTGCCTGTTCCTCGTTAGATACAGGTGAGTTGCTTTCAGACATCTGCCTTGGTATGGCATTTATATACACTGGCATGTCTATTATGGTTCTAGTTTCATATTCTGGATGATAAGGCTCATCTGGGATAATCCAGCCTTTATCAACCCTTTTGTTTTCATCAAAATATGTAACATGTCTTATGCCAACAATGCCAGTTTTCAGATTCAAAATTCTATATCCTTTGTGTCCTGGAGCATAGCCAACTAAAATGCCCCTTTCTGTTGTGGAATCCAGCTTATGCCTTCTTTGCTTTGGTACATGAGCATATGCTGTACTTCCAAATGTTCTTATGTGTGACAGGTTTGGCTTCCTACCATGCCATGTCTCATGTGGTGTGCGCTCAGCGCCTTTAGTTGGCATTCTGTTTTGTAGGTACACTGCTGTGAGAATGGCTTCCCCCCATAGTCTTTTAGGGAGATTGCTATCTGACAGCATACATCTGGTCATTTCCACAAGTGACCTAAATTTTCTCTCTGCAACAGAATTTTGCTCTGGTGTGTAAGCTACTGTTGTGATATGTTGAATGCCTTCTTGTTCTAGAAATGTGCGCATGCTTTGTGAAATGAACTCACCACCATTGTCGGTCTGAAGAACCTGGTCCACATAAGTCACTGTGTATTAAGTCCAGCACTTTATTACTCCTATTTCCTGTGTATGCAGGAAATGAGGGTCTCACACCTTTTTGAGTAACACAGTCTATGCATTTCTCCATTTTACCAGCATTCTTCCTTACTTGCGCCATATGTGAGGCTTCACCTGAAATGCTCAGCTTATAAACATCATTATGCATAAAAGCTTCAGCATACACTTCATCATTTTTAGAGATTGTGCACTTACTGTTTTCAAAATGAATCGCAAATCCCTTCTTATCTAATGTAGATACACTAAGCATATTGCAAACTGCTTGGGGAATATACAAGACATCACTTACAGGAATTTCTTTAACTTCATTAGACACTTTGCATTTTAAGAATCCAATACCTTTTGCTTGGATCTTAGCAGTCCCTGCGTTTGCAGTTTTAAGAATACCTTCCTCTGGACACATTTCCTGAAAGAAATCTTTACAATTGGTTAAATGGCATGTGCTCCCTGAATCCAAAATCCAAGTACTTTCATTTGAATTATTATTTACCATAGTCAAAGATTTTTCTGCCATTAGAAAACCCTTGTGTTTATCTTTGTCCTTCATACATTTCCTGGTTTGAAAATTCTTTAGTTCCATTGGCTTAGGTGAGCTAGAGGGAGTGTTTTGTGTTTCCTTACACCATTTAGATACATGTCCCTCCTTTCCACATGAGTAGCAAATCAGCTTGCCCTTGGGTGGAGTTTTCCCATAGCTCCGCCTTCCTCTGTTCTTTGCCAAGAAATTTGTTTCATTTCTCTCTGACTTGCTTTGAGAACACATCTCCTCAGAATCATTTATTATGCATTCCTGCCTTAGTTTTGATGTTGTCTGTTCAAAAGATTGCCCTTCAATGGCCTCATTTACAGACCTAAAAACATCAAACTTCTTTGATAGTGAGGTAAAAAGAAATGCTCTTTTCAATGCATCACACATGGGAATTCCAGAAAGTTCTAGCTTTTGAAATGAAGACATAAGATGCATAATGTGATCATTACATTTACTTTTATCCCTTAATTTGGTTTCATTCAACTCTGCCAACCAAATTGGTTGCTGCTTTGCATATGTAGTTGCATACATAGTTCTCAGTTTATATAAAATGTCCTTTGGTGTATCTTTTCCCTCCACTAATATGGCTTGTTTCTCTGAGAGAGCTTCCAAAAGCATGCACTTCACATAATAGTTTGCATTGTCCCATTCAGCCATATTTTCAGCTGTTCTGTCTTGGTCTAAGCATATATTTAATCCTTTTGCTCGAAGGAGACATATGAATCTTAATTCCCACTGCCGATAATTAAACTCAGTTAATCTAGGCACCTTGAGAGAATAGAACAATGGTGAATTTCTTCCCTCAGCCATTTTCTTAGCCTTCTGTCTGCTGTGTGGGGGGAGAGAGAGACAGACTGAATCTTTCCTTTAAAACTTAAGAGAAAAATGTGGCCTTTTTTTCTGCCTGGTAATATTTCTCTTCTTTTTCAATTCCTGAGCCCTGGGCCCATAACCCTTTTGTTGGATTATTTGTAGTAAATAATTAGCAGATTTTAGTACACACAGCTTCAGCTTTAGAAATGTTAATTTCTTTCTTCATCTCTCTCTCATTCACCCCTGAATAATTCACTGCTGAGTCACTTTAAAGTTGAAGTAACAAAACATCTGTTTACTCACAGTTTGTAGTTAGATTATAATCAGACAGGCTTATATATACATATTACTATACATTTGTATTATCAGCTCCTTCCATGTGCTTAGATGGTAATGGATGCTCACACCACCATAGATCCTCTCAGGTTAGGAGAGATCATGAGCTCCATGTGCTCCATGTGCTGCATCTGCTGCATCTAACCCCCACAGGAAGTTGCATAGCTGTGTGACCTCTCTAAGTAATTCACATCAGAGGTCACAGAGTAATCACAGAGAAATAATAGGTGACAGGCAATGCATGTAAAATACAATTACATTCCAACAATCACAATATCAGAAGTGAGCCAGGTATCGTGCAATCAAGCTATTGTGACATCACTGATGAGGTTGGCTCTTATTGGTGGAGTGAGTGGAGGAGTAGCCTAGTGGTTAGTGCAGTGGACTTTGATCCTGGTGAACTGAGTTCAATTCCCACTGCAGCTCCTTGTGACTCTGGGCAAGTCACTTAACCCTCCATTTCCCTGGTACAAAATAAGTATCTGAATATATGTAAACTGCTTTGAATGTAGTTGCAAAATACCACAGAAAGGCGGTATATCAAGTCCCATTTCCCTTTCCCTATTTGAGATTCTACATGGAATGTTGCTACTATTGGAGATTCTGTTGCTACTATTTGAGATTCTGACAGAACAGACGCCACATTGCTGATCTGCAAGGGCAGGCTTCTACATTGAATGTTGCTAGTGGAGGAGTAGCCTAGTGGTTAGTGCAGTGGACTGTGATCCTGGGGAACTGAGTTCGATTCCCACTGCAGCTCCTTGTGACTCTGGGCAAGTCACTTAACCCTCCATTGCCCCTGGTACAAAATAAGTACCTGAATATATGTAAACCGCTTTGAATGTACTTGCAAAAACCTCAGAAAGCTGGTATATCAAGTCCCCTTCCCCTAACTGATTAGTCTGGGAATGCCCACTCTCCGCCCCCCTGATACGCCTCCTCATAAAATGTTTAAAGCACAGATTTGGCCGTAACTATAGGCTACCTGAGTGCATTTTATGGCGCCATTTTAACCTGCATTAAAAGTGTGCTAACGCCTAACGCAGCTTAGTAAAAGGGATCCTAAAAGTGCAAACTGGTGAACGTTAACTTCCTTGCACAATTGCCGTAACTGCTTTTGCATTCTTTTTACAATTAGTGAGTGCTAATTCATGCTTTAAGGGCGTTTAGTGTTAAGGGATTTAACTAGGTGGGACAAACAGCAAAAAATACCACTGCCCACCTTGTATGAAGTGCTCCTCCCTTTGAGAAGGCTTCCCCTCTGTTGTTAAATCTTCACTTGCTTCCCATCCACACAAGGATCCCCTTTGAAATAATATGAGTGACTGTTTACCAAATCATATATGGTTTATCACCCTCCTACATGCAACAACCTATTGATTTACCGTCACGTAATGTAGCGAAAACATCTAGAGAATACCTCACACTCCATTATCCAAACTGCAAAGATCGTTCTTACAAATCAATCGTTGGCACAGGCTTTACATATCAGAGTACCAAACTTTGGAATTCTCTACCCAAGCAGTTGAGGTATTTAGAAGATTATCTGAGATTCCGTAAATTACTAAAGGCTTTTCTATTTATTTATTTATTTATTTGCTGCATTTGTATCCCACATTTTCCCATCTCTTTGCAGGCTCAGTGTGGCATACAATATGCCGTAATGGCGATCGCCATTAACGGAATGAGAAGTACAGAGTGTTATTACAATTAAGGTACATAAAGTATCAAGTACATTAGAAGTAAATACATAAATAATTCGTATCAGGTATAGGAGATCAAGGATAAAGTATAACGTTCAATAATAACAATGTGATTAGAGTAGCCAAATTAAAGAGTTCAATGTTGGCTTGTTCTGGTACAGTTTAAATGTTAAGTCTTTTATGAAGGATTCTTTTTATAAGTCTCTTTGAACAGGTAAGTCTTCGGTAACTTCCGGAAGGCTGTCAGATCATACGATGTTTTTATGGCATTCGGTAGTGCATTCCATTGTTGCGTGCAGATGTAGGAGAAGCTGGATGCATATGTCGATTTGTATTTGAGTCCTCTACAGTTGGGGTAATGGAGGTTTAAGAAAGCGCGTGAAAGTAGATATCAAAAGACAATAAACTAATGTTGCCGTCTCTCTTACATATTTCAACATAACCAATACTCTAGCCTAGCTTCATGACAAACACAGAATCATTCCTATTTGGTTTAGATTTTGCTGGCACCTTTTCAGTAGTAGCTCAAAATGTTAAATGTTATAATTAATTATCTGAATATATCATAGTTTTTTTATGTTTTTCTTGAATGTAATTGAACCTGAACTTGTTCGGGATAATGTCATCTTTGACTCTTCTCTCTCCTCTGCTCATATCCAGCAGATCGCCAAGACCTGTCGTTTCTTTCTTTACAACATCTGTAAAATCCGCCCCTTTCTTTCCGAGCACTCTACCAAAACCCTCATCCACACCCTTGTCACCTCTCGTTTAGACTACTGCAATCTGCTTCTTGCTGGCCTCCCACTTAGTCACCTCTCCCGTCTCCAGTCGGTTCAAAACTCTACTGCCCGTCTCATCTTCCGCCAGGGTCGCTTTACTCATACTACCCCTCTCCTCGAGACCCTTCACTGGCTCCCTATCCATTTTCGCATCCTGTTCAAACTTCTTCTACTAACCTATAAATGTACTCACTCTGCTGCTCCCCAGTATCTCTCCACACTCGTCCTTCCCTACACCCCTTCTCGTGCACTCCGCTCCATGGATAAATCCTTCTTATCTGTTCCCTTCTCCACTAGTGCCAACTCCAGACTTCGCGCCTTCTGTCTCGCTACACCCTACGCCTGGAATAAACTTCCTGAGCCCCTACGTCTTGCCCCATCCTTGGCCACCTTTAAATCTAGACTGAAAGCCCACCTCTTTAACATTGCTTTTGACTCGTAACCACTTGTAACCACTCGCCTCCACCTACCCTCCTCTCTTCCTTCCCGTTCACATTAATTGATTTGATTTGCTTACTTTATTTTTTGTCTATTAGATTGTAAGCTCTTTGAGCAGGGACTGTCTTTCTTCTATGTTTGTGCAGTGCTGCGTACGCCTTGTAGCGCTATAGAAATGCTAAATAGTAGTAGTAGTAATGTGGGATACAAATGTCATAAATAAATAAATACATAACTTTGTTACTGTTTTACCCCTGAGGCCCAAGTCTGATCTATTGAATTAAAGGACTCGCTATTGTTCTAGTCTTGAAGGCCCATTTGTCCCTTTGAAGCAAGAACATTACAATGTACTATGTTCTGAATTCTATAAAAGTCACTAAAAATTGTGCATGCAAACTTGAGCCCAATTTGTGTGTGTAATATAATTGAATAATGAGCCAATTGGCAAAAGTACATAAGTATTGCCATACTGGGAAACACCAAAGGTCCATGAAGCCCAGCATCCTGTTTCCAACAGTGGCCAATCCAGGTCACAAATACCTGACAAGATCCCAAAAAAGTACAAAACATTCTATACTGCTTATCCCAGAAATAGTGGATTTTCCCCAAGTCCATTTAATAATGGTCTATGGACTTTTCCTTTACGAAGCCGTCCAAACTTTTTTTAAACTCCGCTAAGCTAACCGCCTTTACCACATCAATATTTAGGCCCTAACAATTATCAATGTTAATTGGCATCAATTTGCAAGTGCATACTTATGCATGTGGATCCGTGCATAAATTTTGCATGTGGCTCCAAAAAGGGAGCTCAGCCATGGGGGGGCTCATGAGCGGATCAGGGGCATTCCTATAAGTTATGCGCACTGTTTGAGAATTAGGGGGATCCACACTTAATTTAGGCGTGTGGATTTACACCAGGGTTGAGTTAGTGTAAATGGTCATGCCTAAATGTAGTCACGGAGCTCATCCATAAGCACTGCTCTATAAGCGGTGCCTAACTTTGAGTACCCCTTATAGAATAGCAGCGGCGTATCAAGGGCGGGGCGGTGGGGGTGGTCTGCCCCGGATGCACGCTGCTGGAGGGTGCAGAGAGCAGTCGTGCGCCTGTCGGCTCCGCTGGCTCCCTGCTCCCTCTGCCCCGGAACAGGTTACTTCCTGTTCCGGGGCAGAGGGAGCCAGTGGAGCCAACAGGTGTGCGGCTGCTCTCTGCACCCTCAAGCGCTGGGGAGGGGGGTGTCATTGCGCCAGGGGGAGGGGTGTCATGCTGCACCCTTGGGGGGACGGATGCCGCTGCACCTGGGGGGGGGGGGCTGCGCAGCGGTGATCCGACCCGGGTGGCAGCCGACCTAAGATTGCCACTGTAGAATAGTGCTTTTTTTGTGCCGATTTTTTGGCACCATATATAGACTTTAATCCTATGTGTGCAGCGTTGCTGTGTAGCTGACTTCCAGTTGACTAGGTAGAAAGGAGGGTACATAAGTACATAAGTAATGCCATACTGGGAAAAGACCAAGGGTCCATCGAGCCCAGCATCTTGTCCACGACAGCGGCCAATCCAGGCCAAGGGCACCTGGCAAGCTTCCCAAACATACAAACATTCTATACATGTTATTCCTGGGATTTTGGATTTTTCCAAGTCCGTTTAGTAGCGGTTTATGGACTTGTCCTTTAGGAAACCGTCCAACCCCTTTTTAAACTCTGCTAAGCTAACCGCCTTCACCACATTTTCCGGCAATGAATTCCAGAGTTTAATTACACGTTGGGTGAAGAAAGATTTTCTCCGATTTGTTTTAAATTTACTACACTGTAGTTTAATCGCAAGCCCCCTAGTCCTAGTATTTTTGGAAAACGTGAACAGACGCTTCACATCCACCTGTTCCACTCCACTCAGTAAAGGGTAAAAAAGCAAATGGGTCCTTTTACTATGCTATGGGAAAAAGGGCCCTGCGGTAGCAGTGGGGCTGTTTTTCCCAAACGCCAGGGCCCTTTTTACCACAGCGGGTAAAAAAAACCCTGAAAAAAATGGCCATGCGGTAAGATAACCCTTATCGTGTGGCCATGCGGTGGGGAACACTTACCGCCACTCATTGAGGTGGCAGTAAGGGCTCCTGCGGTAACCCGGTGGTAACTGGACAGCGCACAGCGATGCCCGATTCCCATTGGGCTAGAGCTGCAGTACAGAAAAATACATCTCCGGCATGCCGGAAACGGGGTGTGCTACAGCTGTATTTACCAGTGGCAGCCGCGTTGGGCTGGCGGTAGTTCCGATTTAGCACGTGGTAAGCCCGTGTTGGGCTTTACCACCATTTTGTAAAAGATTCTCTAAGATTGTGCATGATAAGAATAGATATTGGAATATGCACTATAGTTTGACTTTTCTGAGGAGAACTGGCTAAAACCACTTAGCCCGTGGAAAAGCATGTTAAGTTCTTGACACATTGTATCATGTGGTGATGAAACACCACATGGCGCCTCATTTCCTGACCAATTTATCAAATTCATACAGAGCTATTGACAAAAAGAAATTGCAAAAATGTAACAGGATACTACATGCCAAATGTCTTCTTATTTGTGGAGTGGAAAAGATTTCTTTTCAACTCTGCTGGGAGTCTTCGTAGGTGCCTTTTTCTTGTTAGTATTGATTGCCGTTCAAAACCAGTCCCGGTAAAAAAAACGAAGTCCTACATTATTATTAGTTATCTGTATGTCCAAATCCACAGACTTCAGTTTATTAAGAAAGATTTGAAAGTACCCATAAAACAGTTCAATACTGAGGTATGATCCTAAACTGTGAAAGACTATTCTTTGTGTTATAAATGGAAGAAAACTTCCGCAAAAGAAACTACAACTGGGAGCTAAAGTTATAACTGGATGCGTCTCTGAGAAGCAGGGGCGTAGCCAGACCTCGGCGGGAGGGGGGGCCAGAGCCCAAGGTGGGTGGGCACTGTTTAGCCAACTCCCCCTGCCGCCGACCCCACCACCGCTAGAACTAGAGGACATGAAATGAGATTGAAGGGGGGAAGACTCAAGAAAAATGTCAGGAAGTATTTTTTTCACGGAGAGAGTGGTGGATGCTTGGAATGCCCTCCCGCGGGAGGTGGTGGAGAGGAAAACGGTAACGGAATTAAAAAATGCGTGGGATAAACATAAAGGAATCCTGTCCAGAAGGAAGGGATCCTCAGAAGCTTAACCGAGATTGGGTGGCAGAGCCGGTGGTGGGAGGCGGGGCTAGTGGTTTGGAGGCGGGGCTAGTGCTGGGCAGACTTCTACAGTCTGTGCCCTGAAAATGACAGATACAAATCAAGGTCAGGTTGTAATATCTGCAATCCCGGTAGCAAACCTTCAGGGGTGGTAGGCTCCCTTCAGCAGTCCACAAACAAAGTCCTTCCAGACAACACAGCTTTCAGTTCCAAACAGTTTATTTCCCCTCCTCCACAAAATCTCAGTTCAAGGGGGTTAAAGTCCCATTCAGTTTCCCAAAATAAAGCAACAAGAAAAAACTTCCCTTTAAATCCAAGGTCTCCCCCAGTTCAACAGCCTGGGTTTCAGTTTTAAAGTCTTTCCGCTTGGGTGGTTGCAGAATGGCAGTACACCGCCCACAAGGTACACACATAAAGTAGCGTATATGAGTTTCTCTTGTTGGGCAGACTGGATGGACCATGCGGGTCTTTCTCTGCCATCATCTGCTATGTTACTATCAGGCTTATTTTTGAAAGTGATCGCCGGGCATCTTCTGACATAAATCAGGAGATGGCCGGCGATCTCTCAAAAGCGGCGAAATCCGTAAAATCAAAAGCTGCTTTTTTTGACCGCATCGCCGCTTTCCCGTCGCCAAGCCGGCGAAAGTTCAAGGGGGCGTGTCGGCGGTGTAGTGAAGGCGGGACATGGGCGGGCATGTGCGTGGCTACCAGATGGCTGGCTTTCGCGGATAATGGAAAAAAAGCGTCATTAATCAATATTTCACTGGGTTTACTTGGTCCTTTTATTTTCACGACCAAGCCTCAAAAAGGTGCCCCAACTCACCAGATGACAACTGGAGGAAATGGGGAATGACCTCCTCATACTCCCCAATGGTCACCAACCCCCTTCCACACTAAAAAACTAAAAATATGTATGCCAGCCTCAAATGTCATACCCAGCTCCCTGACAGCAGTATGCAAGTCCCTGGAGCAGTTTTTAATGGATGCAGTGCACTTCAGGCAGTGTTGCCAATTAACCAGTTCCAAAACCCGCCCAAAATTTCACACCCCCGCCTCCGCCGTCATCAACCCCCGCCACCACCGTCATCAGCTCCACCCCGCCATAATTAGCTCCACCCCCGCCATCAACAACCCCGCCCCCGCCATCACCAGCCCCACCCCTGTTGTCACCAGCCCCGCCCCTGACATCATTACCACTCCCCCAACATCACTAACCACCCCCCCAATGTCACTAACCACACCCCCCGCGGGGTGAAATACCGCAGCTGGCGGAGAAAAAAAAAACGGCCAGCAAAAAAAAAAAAAAAGGCAGCCCAAAAAAACCGCAACCCACAGCGGTAAGAAATTTCCCGCAGCGGGTCGCGGAAAACTGCCCATCTGGCAACCTTGACTTCAGGCAGGCAGACCCAGGTCCATCCCCCCCCACCTGTTACACTTGTGGTGGTAAGTGTTGAGCCCTCCAAACCCCCCCAAAACCCACTGTACCCACATGTAGGTGCCCCCCTTCACCCGTAAGGACTATGGTAGTGGTGTAGAGTTGTGGGGAGTGGGATTTGGGGGGCTCAGCACCCAAGGTAAGGGAGCTATGCACCTGGGAGGCATTTGTATATATATTTTTTAATTTTTAGAAGTGCCCCCTAGGGTGCCCGGTTGTTATCCTGGCATGTCAGGGGGACCAGTGCACTACAATTACTGGCTCCTCCCACGACCAAATGCCTTGGATTTTGCCGGGTTTGAGATCACCGGCATTTTTTTCCATTATCGCTGAAAAACAAAACCGGCCATCTCAAACCCGGCGAACTCTGGCATTTGGCCGGGCTAAAGCGTATTATCGAAAAAAGCCATCTTTTTCGATAATACGGTTCCGGCCAGCTGTTGCGCCGTAGCCAAAATAGATCACCGGCGATCTATTTCGCCAGCGACGTTCGATTATTCCCCTCCACGTTATTATCAAACATATAAACGGCGAGTGACCGACTCACTCGCAAATGCGCAGTAGAGACTTCCCTCTCTGTCCCGCCCCCGCGTCAATACGTGATGACGAGAGCGGGACAGAGAGGGAAACTGCGCCGCCGAGGTTGATACCGCTCCCCCCTCCGCCCGAGGTCGCCGCTACCGTCCCCCCCCCCACCCGGCCCGGGCCCTCTCTCCGCTACTAAACTTACACATCCATTCGCCGGAACGCAGCACGCACATCAGCTGAGCTGCCGTCGGCCTTCCTTCCCTGCCTGTGTCCCGCCCTCGCTGACGTTACGTCACAGGAGGGTGGGACACAGGCAGAGAAGGAAGGGCCAACGGCAGCTCAGCTGATGTGCGTGCTGCGTTCCGGCGAATGGATGTGTAAGTTTAGTAGCGGAGAGAAGGCCCGGGCCGGGTGGAGGGATGGCAGCGACTCCGGGGGTGGGGAACGGTAGCGGTGGCGACCTCGCGGGGAGGGGGAAGGAAAACCCGAAAACCAGCCCGTTTTTACGGGCTCAACGGCTAGTGAGTATATAAAAAGAGAAATAGACTTAACTTGGCAACTCTTTGTTCCATCGTAGAGCATCTGAATAGAATTCTTTTGAATTTAAAGTGAAAGACGGTAATGAAAGAAGTGTTTAGCTCAAAAGTAAATAACCTCATACATATTAATCTTCAGGCTTCAAAAAATCCTACTTTTTACATAAGCTCAAACATCATTTCTCTCACTCTCACAACTGTCAAAATGAAGCCATTAGGCCAAGATCCTTTTTTTTTTTACAAAGTATTCATAAAATGTAAGATTTTAATATTGGTAATACATTTTGACCTTCACCTTCTCCTCCAGATATTCTCCCCTCTGTACATTTCACATCCACTGAATAGAATTTCCAATTAATATTATTAAGTATAAAATGGCCTTGAGTGAAAAAGTAACACACAAGAGTTTTCACTCTGTGATCCAGGGGCAAAAGTAGAGACACAGGAGACCCACAATTCCTTACTAAGAGAAAACTACACACCCATTCTGCTCCTGGACTAGCTTGCTACACACACTGTAACTTAGGGCAAGATGCATCAACCAAACGTAAAAGAATCTAAAACGTAAAAGTGCTTACCGAATTTGCAAAAAACGAAGAATGCACTAAAAACACACCTCAGAAATGTTCGGTGCGGTATTCAAAAGTCGGATGCATGAAAGTTTTGCTAATCTGGTGCAATCCCCTGTAGCGGAGTAGGAAACGCATGCGCATAGAAAGCACACGTTATCGGCGTGGCTAATGCGTGTAAGAATTTTAAAAAACCCAAACACGTCCTTTATGGACGTCCTTGCCCCTTCCCGCCCGCCCGAGGTCGCCGCTGCTCCCCGCTTCCCCCTGCATCAAAAAATCAAAACTTTAAGCTGCGTCGGCCCCACCTCCCTTCCTCTCTTCTCCTCTCTTTCTCCCCAGTTCCGCCTCCCGCCATCCTCCACCCCCGTGCCCTATGTAAGTTACTTACGTCAGACGAGGGCGGTCCCAGGAGGAAAGGAGGGACGCCCGAAGACTCAGCAAAGAGGCGATCAGCTGTTCTTCTTGCCCGTGCGGCGGCTTCACACAGAGGTGAGAGGCGCTGCGCGGGCCCGGTAAGACAGAGGGGGGCCCGGTGGAGGGGGGAGTGGTGGTGATGACCTCAGGGGGGGGCGGCAGGGGCGGGGCACGGGAGCGGAGGATGGCGGGAGGCGGAACTGGGGAGAAAGAGAGGAGAAGAGAGGAAGGGAGGGGGGCTGGGGCAGCTTAAAGTTTTGATTTTTTGATGCAGGGGGAAGCGTGGAGCAGCGGTGACCTCGAGCGAGGCGGGGGGGGGGGCAAGGCCGTCCATAAAGGATGTTCCTGACGAGCGCCTTTGCCCCCTCCCGATCCTTTTTTTTTAAACATTTGGATTAATGCAGGGGGAGCGAGGAGCAGCGGCGACCTTGGGCGTCAATAAAGGACGCTCCTGGCAATTTTTTTTGTTTTGTTTTTACAATAAAGTTTTAGCCGGGCAGCCACAACGAGAGGTACAGACCTCTCTCGTTAGCTTACCGGTAGTTTTCCAGCGTTAGGGCAAGCGGAAAACTTTAGTGCATCTCATTTCAATAGGGTTTCTACACAATTTGCTCATCTGCATTCCGTTTTCGTTTGCTGCTACCGTCGTTGGAAATTGGGCTTTAATGCATGCCGGGGTAGGAAAACTGTTTGTTGACGGGTCGTTAACTTGTTCGTTAAGTTTAGTGCATCTTGCCCTTAGACCAACTCCTTATATCTTGTTTAACTGTGCAAAGAACTTGCCTTGAGTTTAGTCACCCATCTATTTATCCCAACTGACTGTGTACCACACATCTTGTCCCCATCTATATATCTGCATTTGACCCCTCAGCTGTATGTTAAGCTGTATTGTAGAGCAATGTTATTTGATTGCTCTAATTATTTTATTTATTTATTTATTTTTGTTACACTTGTACCCCGCACTTTCCCACTCATGGCAGGCTCAATGCGGCTTACATGGGGCAATGGAGGGTTAAGTGACTTGCCCAGAGTCACAAGGAGCTGCCTGTGCCTGAAGTGGGAATCCAACTCAGTTCCCCAGATCACCAGTGTGGCCGCGCAGGCTTCTGCTTCTGTGAGTCTGACGTCCTGCATTGGGTCGTGGGAGGGACCAGGATTCATAGTGCACTGGTCCCCCTCACATGCCAGGACACCAACTGGTCACCCTAGGGGGCACTTTTACAAATTAACAAAAAAGATTAAAAGAGCTCCCAGGTGCATAGCACCCTTCCATTGTGTGCTGAGCCCCCCCCAAACCCACTGCCCACAAGTCTACACCATTACCATAGCCCTAAGGGGTGAAGGGGGCACCTACATGTGTGTACAGTGGGCTTTGGGGGGTTTTGGAGGGCTCAGCATTAACCAGCACAAGTGTAACAGGTAGGGGGGGATGGGCCTGGGTCCACCTGGCTGACGTCCACTGCACCCACTAACAACTGCTCCACGGACCTGCATACTGCTGTGATGGAGCTGGGTATGACATTTGAGGCTGGCATACAGGCTGGGAAAAAAGTTGTTAAAGTTCTTTTTTTTTTTTTGTGGGAAGGGGTTAGTGACCACTGGGGGAGTCAGGGGAGGTCATCCCTGATTCCCTCCGGTGGTCATCTGGTCATTTAGGGCACTTTTTGGGGACTTGTTTGTGAAATAAAAGGGTCCAAAAAAGTGACCTAAATTCTCGCTAAAAATGGCTATTTTTTTCCATTATCGGCGAAAGCCGTCCATTTCTGTTCGGCCGATAACCACGCCCCAGTCCCGCCTTCACCATGCCTCCGACACGCCCCCATCAACTTTGGCCGTTTCCGGAACGGAGTGCAGTTGAAGACGCACAAAATCGGCTTTCGATTATACCGATTTGGCCGCCCACGGGAGAAAGACGCCTATCTCCCGATTTGGGTCGAAATATGGGCGTCTTTCTCTTTCATAAATAAGGCGGATAGTAACATAGTAATGATGACAGATAAAGACCTGTATGGTCCATCCAGTCTGCTGAGGTGGAAGGAGGTGTTTCAGAGAGCTCTGCAGACTTCCAGTGGGAGGAGAGTGAGGCCTAACTCCCTCCCCAAGGATGTGGAGGGCCTCTGGGGAGCGTTCCCCAGGACAGGCCCAGGCCATGGGGCCTCTTGGGCTCAGGGACCAGAGGGTCAGGAAAAGCGGTCTCCTCCCTTGCAGTGCCGCAGGGAGGAGGGAAAGGAGCCCTGTGGATAGAAGAGGGCCAGACTCCAAGGGAGGAAGCCGGACTGGTACCCCCCTCGCGGCCGCACGACGTCCAGCAGGTGAGGGGGAGAGAGAGCTGGCGGAGACCCTAGAGAAGAGCTGGTCTGAGAAGGAAAGAGTGGTAATGGAGATCTGTCAAGAGGCCCTGCCGGAGGTGGAGGAGGAAAGCAGTGAGGATAGTGACGATCTAGAGGAGGAAGAGCTTGTGGACTACTGCCAGGATCCAGAGGACCCGGCCAGTGGCATAATTAAAATGGTGAAGAGAATTAAAAGTACGGAGAAGGAGGTGGTGGACCTGGGGAAGCGAGTCAAAATGGCAAAAGCCCTGAGCAAGCTGGCCCCAGCAGAGCATCGCAAAACCTATATGAAAGAGGAAACCAGGCTGCTTAGGCTTCTCCAGAGAAAAGAACAGCTGCTGAGGGCCCTGAGGAAAGGCCCTGGAAATCCTCTGAGAGAACTCTATATCAACAGAGACAGGATGGCCTCGGGGGGACAGGCCCCGTCAGCCTCGGTACAGTGGAAGCAACAAACAGAGCAGGAAGGAATCAGCCCAGGCTTTGGACCCCAGAACATTGAAGCATCAGGGGAGCTGCCAGGAACTAGCACCCAAAATACATTGAAATTCATGCAATACCTTGCTAGTCAGTCAGGGCCTCTGCAGGCAGCTTCTGGAGTAAGCAGGACTGAAGGTGGGGCTGTGGAAGCCTCATTGAGAGCACCTGAGTGTGGGAGAACAGAACAGGAAAAAAACTTAAACACTAAGACTTTTCACATTGTTGAAACAGAGGCTGCAATTTCAGGAGAGAGACCTTTTTCCACAGAAGTGGTGGTGGAAGTTGAAACAGAGAACTTACCTGGAGAAGAGGAGGTTGTCCTGTTCCCATTGCCTGTAGTAAAAGCAGACGGCAAGGAAAAAATGCCTGGGAGGCCTCACCCACAAAGCTCTGAGGAGCAGGATGTTCCAGCCAATCAGCCTGCAGCAGGGCTAAGGACTGAAAGTGGAGATGTTCCTGCAGGGAGCTGCCTCTTAAAGGAGAATGCAGGAAGAAAAGCAGGTGAAGACAAGGAGTGGTTTTCCATAGAGAAAGCACAGGAGGCCACACAGTGTTCCCCACATAAAGGTTCAGAATGGCAAGGAACTGCGCTGCCGGGTGGCGGGATGCCATGCCCGCCCAGCACATTGGAGCAGGAGGCGCCAGCCAATCGGGCTGGAGGAGCAGGGATGGCCGCAGAGGAGAATGCTACAGCGCAGGAGGATTCCCCATGTTTGGGAGAGCGAGTGGTGCTGGAGTGCGGGAAGCCACTCTTACTTTGCAAAACGGCAGAGCAGGAAGTCCCAACGAAGCAGGACGCCAGAGGGGAGACCAGTTCCCAGGAAAACAGCGGGCCCGCACAGGGAAAGCTGGAGCAGCACGTTGCAAGGAGGGACCCAGCACAGAGAGCAGGTTCCGGGGGGGAAGGAGGGGGGGAGGAGCGGGAGGTGTTTGCCTTGCAGTGTGCGCCAGAAGGAAACTTGACTGGTACCTTTGACTTTGCAGTTGGCCAGGCTGCAGGGGTGCGAGCCAGGGGGGAGTGTTCGGGCCGGGAGGGGAGGGTTGGCTCGGTGGGCGGGGGAGGGGGTCAGGGGCATTGGGAGGGGAACAAGTATTTAGGGGAACCTGCTCTCACTGTCTCTAGCGAACGTTTTGAAGGGGACAATGGCAGGTTTTTTGCTGCAGGGGAAATGGTACAGAAGCACACTGTGAAGGCAGGGGATGTGCAAAGTCTGCTGACAGAAGGGAGAGAAGGGAGGGAGGCTGAGAGGGGAGGCAAGAGAGAGAGGGGGGGTACGGCGCAGCAGGAGCAGGGGGGTCTCAGTGCAGGAGATGGAGGAGGGGGACGGTGGGGGGGTGCTCCATCCTTTGCGGCGGTAGTAGGTGGGAGGGGCGGGCGCAGGGGGAATGGGGGGGCAGGAAGCATTGGGGAAGGATGGGGGGGAGGGTGGGGGGGCCAGGTTCCCAAAAGGAGGAATGTGATTCAGTTAAGGTGGGTGGGGGAGGGGGGGATGCCAAGTAGGGATGAGGCCCTGAAGTTGGTCTTGGGTTTAGGATTTCTCCCAGAGGACCTCTATGCCTGTATCCACCCGGTGAATATCCCAGAGTATGATGTTAGTTTTCTGACCCAGCGAGGCATGGAGGTCTTCTGGGAGAAATACGAGGGGGTAAGGGGGAAAGGGGATTGGAGAAACTTTAGGGCCGTACCGATCAGCAGACCTGACCTGGTGCAGGTAACCCTGCTGGTCCGAAATGAATCCATTTCAGGGGCGGACCTGGCCTTCTGGCTACAGCGGTACGCAGAATTGCGTACCCCCTTGTCCAAACTCCCTGACCCCAGTAGGGTGTGGGCGGGAGGATGGTGTGCGCAGGTTAGGCTGAAGCAGGCAGGACACGTGACCCAGCACATTCCCTCCGCGGCGTTCATTGGCAGGGATCGGATCCTCTGCTTTTACAAGGGGCAGCCGCGGCAATGTCACAAGTGCGGGTCATTCAGACATTTTAGTATGTCGTGCCCAGTACGGCAGTGTGGGAAGTGCGGGTCTAAGGAGCATCCTACGGAGTCTTGTGCATCTATCCGGTGTAATTGTGTGGGGGTCTGGGGCATGCATTCAGAGCTTGCCCTTGGGCCTCCCATAACGGGGGAGAGGAGGACATGGGAGGGGGCGGTCCAGTTCAGAGGGAGAGGGGGGGAGTGAATGTAGGGCGAGATCAGGTTCCCGGGGTGGGGGGGAAAGGAGCTGCGGAGGGACAGGGAGTGGGAGGTGGGGAAGGGTTGGGGGAAGGGCGGAAGCGGCAGGACGGGGCAGATGAGGGTTGGACGCGGGTGTCAAAAAAACAACGGAAGGTGACGGGGGTACGGGAGGAAGGGGGAGGGGAGGCAGGAATGGGGATAGAAGTAGAGAACAGATTTAGGGGATTGGAAGATGAGGAAGGGGGTGACGAACTGGCAGGAGAGGAAGGAGAGGATGGGATGAGCCGGCAGGATGGATTGGAAAGCATGGCAGACGCTGGAAAGGGAACAGCGGGTAAAAGGAAGAAGAAGAAGAGGGAGAAGGTTTTGAGGGACGAAGAGGAGGAAATGGTAGTGGAGGAGGTCGGGGAGGTGGGGGGCAGATTGGGGGGGGCTGAAGGGAGGGTGGGGGAGAAAAGGAGGGTAGGACAGGAGGCAGGGATGAAGGCAAGAGAGGAGAGGGAGGATGGGCTGGAGGCAGGATTGATGGAGGGGGTCGAAGAAGGGGCAGAAGGGGCGGGAGAGGAGGCAGGGGGGGGAGGGTCAGTGGACGACTCCCAAGAAGGGAGGGAGGTGGGCGAAGAAAAGAGGAAGAAGGGGAGGAAGAAAGTAAGGAAAGGGGGGGGGCTTTTTGAGCTAGGGGTCCGGGACTGGGCGGACGAGGAAGGGGAGGGTGAAGGGGAAGGGATCCCTGGAGGTAGTATGGAGCAGAGGGAAGGTAGCCAGGAGGGCGGGGGGTATGGAACGGCACAATGATGGCTGGACTGCTGTTAACATTCGCCACACTTAATGTGGCTAGTGTCGCCTCCCAGAGGGCGAGATGCTTGGCGTTCGATGGCCTCTCTGCCGTGGCGGTGGACTGTTTTCTTCTGCAGGAGACCAGGCTGCGAACGCTGGAGGAGGTTCGGCGGGCAAAGCAGGCCTGGAGATGGGGGCCCTCTATTTGGGGTCTGGCAGGGGAACGGTATGGGGGGATAGGCATCCTCTTCAAAACATTTAAAGTAGAGATCCAGAGGGTGGTGGAGCTGGGAATTGGGAGGTGTCTGGTGTTAGATGTGAGATTGCGGGGGGTGGCTTTGCGGGTGATTAACATCTACGGGCCGCAAAGCAAACGGGGAAGGGCAGCACTGTTTGGGAAAATTCGGCCGTACCTTTACACCTCACGGCAGCTAGTTTGGGGGGGGGATTTTAACACAGTCCTGAGGAAGGAGGATAGGGGGAGGAGGGCGGCGCAAGTAGGTTACGATGGGGTACGGCTAGCAGGGATCATGAAGGGAGCGGGATTGGTGGACGCGCACATAGAGTTTGGTGGTGGGACGCAGGGTTTCACTTTTGCCCGGGGCACTTGTAGAAGTAGAATCGACCGGTTTTTAGTTCGGGGAGGGGCGTGTGGGAAGGCACCAAGGGTGGTAGAGGTTGATTTCTCAGACCACAAGATGGTGCTGGTCGAGCTGGGGGGAGGGGGGATTCACGGATTGGGGAAAGGATTGTGGCGTTTAAATCAGAAATGGTTGAGGGAGGGGGTGTTGTACCAGGAGTATTTGGAGTTTCTGGCAGACCAGGTATCCATTCAGGGTGTCTTCCCTTCCCTAGGGGACTGGTGGGAAGTTTTGAAACACCGCACCAGGGGGTTCTTTCTCCGTCAGGCGAGGAGGCAGGGGAGGGAGGTCACCCGGCTAGGAACTGCTCTGAGGAAGCGAAGGGACAATTTGATTTCCAGGGGAGGGAAGAGGGAGGACATTGAGGCCTTGCAGCAGGAGGTGGAACGGGTACAATACAATCGGTACTCTTCCCTCGTCTATGAGCGGGACTTCGGGAAGCTGCTCAGCCCAAACCCTTATGACTGCTGTAAGGAAAGAAGGGAGAGGAGGGTGGTAGAGGGGTTAAGGGATGAGGGGGGGACGCTCCAGCAGTCTAGGGAAGGTATCTTGCAGGTGGTGGGGACCCACTTTGGGCGGGCCTTTTTGGACCAACGGTTGGGGGAGGAGGCCATGGCGAGGTACATTGAGGAAACCCCAGGGGTGGGTAAGGGGGGGCCTCATCTTCGGGCCTTGCTGCGGCCGTGGACGCTGCGGGAGGTACAGGAGGCCATTGGGGCCTTGCGGCGCAGGACGGCGCCGGGGCCAGACGGACTCCCGGCAGAGTTCTACCAGCAGTTTAGGGATCAGTTGGCGCCAGTCTTGTTGGCAATCTGGGAGGCGGCACGAACAGGGGGATCCTTGCCTGAGTCGATGGGGGCATCAGCTTTGGTCCTTCTTAGCAAAGGCAAGGACCCCCAGGATGTGGCAAATTGGCGGCCGATTGCACTTCTGAACACCGACCGGAAGATCTTCGCTCACATGCTCCTTGCCCGCATGAGGAAGATCTCCGGGGAAGTGCTGGCAGCCCCGCAGGGGTGTGGGGTCCCGGGAAGGGGGGTGCTAGAGGCAGTGGCCTGGGTGAGGGAGGGCCTGGAACGTAGTCGGGTGGGAGAGGGCAGGCTGGTCGTGGCCTTGGACCAGGACAAGGCTTTCGACCGAGTGCAGTGGGGTTTTTTATGGAAGGTCCTAGACCACTATGGATTCCCGGGGGAATGGATCGCGCAACTTCAGTTATTGTATGCGGGGGCGCGATTCTTTCCCCTGGTGAATGGATGGAGGGGGGCGGAGGTGGGGATCTCGGCGGGGGTGCGGCAGGGGTGCCCGTTGAGCCCCCTGCTGTACGCTTTCGCCATTGATCCCCTGGTGAGGAGGCTGGAAGGGGGGGGGGAGGACGGGCTCAGAGGAGTGGAAGTAGGCAAAGGGAATGTGTTGCGAGTCATCGCCTATGCGGACGATATCACCGTCTGGGTGGCGGATCGCAGGGAGGGAGGAGGCTGCAGGAGACCCTTGCAGCATACTCCCAGGCTTCGGGGTCTCGGGTAAACCTGGGCAAGAGCACCAGCTTGTGGGTGGGGCCAGAGGGACGGCGGTTTAATTTAGGTGGAGGGTTCCCGGATGGGATAGAGAAAATGAGGGTTTTGGGAGTGTATTTTGGGGGAGGGGATTACGGGCGGGAAAATTGGGAACAAAGGATAGCGGAGGCGAGGGAGAAGGTGGACCGCTGGAAGGGGTGGCGGATGCCCATGGAGGACCGGGTCCGGTTGCTGAAGAGCCAGGTGGTCCCCATGTTCCTGTTCCTGAGCTACATCTGTCTCCTGCCGGAACGCTGTTTCACGGCAATTTACAGCGTGTTCTTTCAACTCCTGTGGGGGAACAGGATGAACCCAGTTCGACGTAATTTCACTTACCGGTCGCGGGAGGAAGGGGGGGTGGGAATGGTAAACCCAGTCTTGCTATTCTCCTCCCTCTTCATCCAGTTTAACCTGGGGCGGGCGGGGGGTCTGAATGCCCCAGGATGGGTACACAGTGTTGTCCAGTGGTGGGAGGGATTTTGGGGTCCTTGGTTGGGGGGAGGTAGGGTGGGACGGTTGCGGAAAGGGTTCCCGGAGGGGGTAGGCTACTATAAATCTTTGGTAAAGCTGGTTCGGCTGTGGGACATTACATGGGAGGAAGTTAGGGCAGGACAGAGGGAGATCTGGGTGGAGCGGGTTCGCTCCCAACGCTTCTCCTCTCCCCTGGCTCTTAGGGATGCTCCGGAGCCCGTGCTGAGGCAGGGCCTGCGGTTTATTTCATCCAAACGCATCCCACACAAGTACAGGGACATTGCTTGGCTGTCCCTACATGGCAGGTTGTATGTTAGGGCAAACCTTCGGTGTAGGAACCAGCAGGACCGAGACTGCCCGAGGGGGGAGTGTGCTGGCCGGCTGGAGACCATGGACCACTTCCTGAAGGAGTGTCCATTCTCCATAGCGGTTTGCCGGAGAGTGGCTGCCTTGCTGGCCATCCCCAGCTTCACGTCCTACACCTATGCGGACTGGGTGTATGGGAGGCAGGGGAGACGGGGCGGCTAGAGCCAGGTACCGCCTTTCTAATCTCAGTTATCATCAGATACTGCCTATGGATGGCTCGCTGCGGGGTGTCCCTGGGCCAGGAGTGCAGGTCTGCTGAGCAGGTCTCCTGGGACGTTGTCCGAGCTGTCCAGGAAGTGGCCCGATGGGAACGGGTGGAGGTGGGGGTAAAGACCTTTGGGGTTTGGTGGAAGCATGTACGCTTGAAGTTGAGTTGAATGTTTGGGGGGGGGTTGGGGGGGATGGTTTTTTGTGTAAAATTTGCATTTTTGTATAAAAGTATAGAGGGGCTGGCTTTATAACTGCACAGTGTAATGTATTGAAATTTGATTTTCCGCTTTCATTTAATAAAGGAATTCTCCAGTCTGCCCAACAAGATAAACTCATTTTACATGGTATGTAATACTTTATATGTATATCCGAGTTTGATTTGTCCCTGCCTTTCTCAGGGCACAGACCGTATAAGTTTTCCTAGCACTCTTCTTGTACTAAAAGTTCTGAAGTTAACGTCGAAGCCCCTTAAAATTGCATGTAAACTGAAGTCCATCCCTATCAGGGCGTAGATTGTAGAAGTCCACCCAGCATCGGTTATTCTTCCCAATTACCAGTGCCGCCTCCCACAATCTCTGCTAAGATTCCGTGGATCCATTCCTTCTAAACAGGATTCCTTTCTGTGTATCCCACGCATGTTTGAGTTCCATTGCCATTTTCATCTCCACCACCTCCCGCGGGAGGGCATTCCACATATCTACCACCCTTTCCCTGAAAAAAAACTTCCTGATATTACTCCTGAGCAGTGGCGTCGCGAGGGCAGCTGACACCTGGGGCGGGTCGCCGCTGTGCACCCCCCCCCCCCGGGTGCAGCGCGGCGCACCCTCCCCCCTCCGGAGCGCAACCCCCCCCCTGAGAACATACCTGGAAGGCGGTGAGGGGCGGGCGGGAGAGCCAATCCGCCGAGTGCACGCCGCTGGGGGGTGTCGGCGCCTCGCTGGTTCCCTGCTCTCTCTGCCCCGGGGCAGAGAGAGCAAGGAACCAGCGAGCCGCCTACACCCCCCAGCGGTGAGCTCCCGGGGCAGACTGCCCCACCGCCCCCCCTTCATACGCCACTGCTCCTGAGTCTGCCCCCCTTCAACCTCAATTCATGTCCTCTAGTTCTACCACCTTCCCGTCTCTAGAAAAGGTTTATTTGCGGATTAATACCTTTCAAATATTTGAAAGTCTGTATCATGTCACCCCTGTTTCTCCTTTCCTCCAAGGTATACATGTTCAGGTCGGCAAGTCTCTCCTCGTACGGTTTGCAACGCGAATCCCGTACCATTTTTGTAGCTTTTCTTTGCAACGCTTCCGGTCTTTTTACATCCTTAGCTAGATACGGCCTTCAAAACTGAACACTGCTCAAAATTTGGATGTGAAGCCATAAAACATTGCCCACCCTTCAGTCATTACATGACCTCGTTTTAAGATGTTCAGAAATCACTTATGTGACGCTACTTGATATGGAATAATGGGGAAAAAATACGAATTAAAGAAGAAATAGAAATTATTGACTTCTTCCTGTGCAGGAAAAACATACCATAATTGACGAAAATACTATATAAGAGTTAGGTAAAACTCACTTATGCAGCAGTGGCGTAGCCATAGGTGGGCTTGGCCCACCCATTTATGGCTCAGGCCCACCCAACAGTAGCACATGTTTAGTGGTAACTGGTGGGAATCCCAAGCTCCGCAAGCTGAAGATTTCCCCCTGATGGTAACAAAAACGCTACTCTCCACGACACCGGCCCCTGCGCCTGCTCAGTTTCCAGTGCATTCCTGCTGCCAAGGTGGAAAGAAGCGTTTTTCCAACAGCTGAGATTTTTTTTGGGGGGGAGGGGGGAGAACACTTGGTGCCCACCCAATTCTTTCCTAGGCCCACCCAAAATCTGTTGTCTGGCTACGCCCCTGGTATGCAGAGTAAAACTTTAAAGTTTCTGTCCTCTTGAACAATTAATCTTGCCTTAGCCATTATTAGGAACCGTCTCTTCAAAAACAAAACATTTCTGCTTTTCACTATTCTGGTACTTTATTCCTCACTTCACCCCTCCTAGGATAGGAGATTTTTTTTTCACTACTTGCACTTCGGAGAACTAGAAGAATTTGGGGTGACTATAATCTATAGGCTGAGAAGAAACCTCATAAAAATTGTCTCTGTAAACCGATATGGAAGTCTGCTGTAGTGAAATTACAGAGAAACTGTTTATGGGACATTAACTTTGCTATTTTCCAAAGAGCTGCAAATAAGCTGTAATTGAAAGCTTTTCAGAATTTTGATTTTTTTTTTTCTCTTTGTCATGCTCATGAAGGAAACGTGCAGAATCTGAAATTACCTACTACTACTACTACTTATCATTTCTATAGCGCTACAAGGCATACGCAGCGCTGTACATCATACACAAAAAAGACAGTCCCTGATGAAAGAGCTTACAATCTATATACCTAAATGGTTTCTAGAATTCATATTTTTAAAATAAGAAAGTTCTCTGCCTGACTGCGCTTTGAAATATGTAATACAGTGTAATAACAGTGTTTTTAGCACCAATGCAGTTTAGGATCTGAAGATTTCATCATAGCTCATAAATCAAAAGATCCATTGCCATATAACGTCTTTTTTAATTTTTTCTATGAAATTTTATTGTTTGATTATGAAATAACATAATTACAACATAACGTTGCATATGAAAAGAAACAAGTATAAAATAGTAATGTAACTGTATAAGAAAAATCTACTGGCAAACAGAGATGCCCAGAGTCAGATGACAGCTATTATATTAATTAATAATATATTACACATTTACAATTATATCTGTTCCTTTCTAACACATATATGTTAAAAATCAGAACAGCTAAGAAGTACTGGAATTTTGTGCCATATCCTGCCTTTCTTGAGGAGGGAGTCCACTGAGGCTACACATTGCTGGAAAAAGGTACAGAGAAGGGCAACGAAAATGATAAAGGGGATGGGACGACTTCCTTATGAGGAAAGGCTGAAGCATCTAGGGCTCTTCAGCTTGGACAAAAGACGGCTGAGGGGAGATATTATAGAAGTCTATAAAATAATGAGTGTAGTGGAACAGGTAGATGTGAATCATTTGTTTACTCTTTCCAAAAATGCTAGGACTAGAGGGCATGCAATGAAACCACAAAGTAGTAATTTTTTTAAAACATTATTTGTAAATTTATTAAATTATTTTCAAGTATACACTTGTACAGAAAAGAAAATAACAGCAAAAATTATATCACAACATGAGTTTTTTGGCCTTATTTGCTCAAGTCCTCTATATTGGATTCAAGATGTTACATAATGGAGTTAATAATTAAATTGAAAACATCTTTAAAGGAAATAGCTAGTATGTTACCTTACTTAATCGGTTCCATATTTAATATATCAAGAGAGAATGTTCACCCCCCACTACTTATTCTTAGATGGTAAAAAAAGCTGTTAGTTTGTTATGGTATAAGCCAATCATCAGAATTAAATGTGTAGCATGATGTTGTGTTGGATCAGATACATATATATATACACCAATATATTTGTGCAGCTCTTAAAAATACAATGCAGCAGAACTGGCTTTCATTCCAAAAGCCCTCTTCCTTCTCCCTTTGGGGAATATTTACAAGACAAAGGTACTGCTGCAGTGGCAGGGACCTCACCTTGCCTTTTCTCATTCCTTATACAAAAGACTTAAGACTGCTTTCAAGTTTTAAATTGACTCTATTCCTCTGATCAACACAACAAAGATTGGACCTAACCAGAGGATGCAAGGAGACAGGCAGGGAAAGGTGTGAAATTCAATTAAAGACAAAGGGCACCTGCTGGCTGCCCTAGACAAATCTTATGTATCACAGAGAATCAAGCAGGAAGCCCTGTACATCAAAAGACCATTTGACAGCAAAATCCAGACAGCAAGTCTCGTGATGTCATAAGACATGAGACCAAGACTCAGGGGTCGTGTGCAGACATGAGACCAAGATACCACAATGCTTTGCAAATGCCCAAGGGTCGTGTGGAAACCAGGACAAAGATCCACATGGCATTTCCTCCTGCAGCTTGCAAGATATAAAAGGACAAGCTGTTTCCCAAGATTCAGATTCTCTTCAACTGCAAGCAACTCAGATCCACTCACTGCAGAAGCTCTCCTGTTCTGAACATGTGCTTACCTAATGCTGTTCATACTGTGTAACAAGGACTTGTAAGTAACATAACTTTTGATCTAGACCTGCTACTTTACCTTACTTAAGCACAGATTATCTGTAAAGATCTCTTAAAACCTACCTCTCGTGTGCAATTGTATATTAAATCAACCTTTTTGAAGCTAAAAATACGGTCTCTTTGTGTTCTGAGTATATGGTATCTTTTATATATACTTAATTTATTTAATTTATTGCAATTATCACCTTTGGTGATTGGTGGAGAAATTAATATCCTAAAACTTATAAATACAGCACCTGCTCTTAAATTATAAACAGTAGCGAGTGCTCTCTAGAGCTCTTTTCCCCAAGATAAATCATTTCTTGTAACAAGTTGAGCAGGATCTAAAAAGACGTATTTAACCGCTTGATGTTTAATTACACATTTACACAGAAACCTCAAAAGAAAAAGTAGCCCCTAATTGAAGAACACCAGGTTTCATCAAAAGAAACTGTTGTCGTCTTTTTTGTGTTTCTTTTGCAAGGTCTGGAAAAATTCGTATTTTTTTGTCCCCAACACAGTTTTTCTCTATTTTTAAAGAACAATGACATTATCCATTTTTTTTATCAGGGGCTAGAGCTACGGTTGCAATCAAAGTTGATGGAATTATTTCATTATCTGAAGATTCGAGTACTGCTGATAGGTTTAAATCTTGATTAACACGTTCCACATGAATTGTAGAAGGCAAATAATAAATCTGTGAACATGGAGGTATAATTTCTTCAGCTACTCCTAGCACTTCATTTAAATATCTCCTCAACATTTCTCTTGGGGTTACCATCAATTGCTTCGGAAAATTCAGAAAACGTAGATTGTTGCTCCTAATCGAATTTTCCAAAAATTCAGCCTTTCTCCTTAGGAGAGTCAAATCTTTAATCGAAACTTCCTGTATTTTTTGTAAACTTTTAATATCTTCGTCATGTACTTTAACTTGTTGTTTTACCACTTCTAATTTCAAATCCATTTCTTTTGTATTTTGTTCCAATAAAACTAAATCCTGTGATAATTTTTGCACTTGAGGGCTTAGTGCCTTGCCAAGATCCACAATTAAAGACCATAAAGAGTCTAGTGTAACTTCTTTGGGTTTAAGTATAGTAGTAGGAAATTGTGTATATTGTACCTCCGTCATAGCCGTCTTTTCTGTCTGTTCCAAACTTTCAGCCTCCTTTTCCTTCGGTGTTCCAGCTGTCGCTAAAGGCTCCAGCTGGGATCTCTGTTCCTCCACTGCCCGAATTGCTCTGGTTGCTTGTACCGCTTCCGGCTTCTCCTCAGCCATCCCTGGCAGGGAAAATGACATAGGGGGCGCCAACAGTGGAGTACTGCAGCTCGAAGGTTGTGGGGGAAGTACTCTTGCTTCGGGGCTGAGTGAAAGCTCTAGCCCTGGAGACGTACCCAAGTCTCCATTCACTCGGGTGGCGCTCAGCAGGCTTTCCACCAAAGATGTCGGGACCGATAGTCTCTGAAAATGCGATTGAATTCCTCCAGTAGAAGGAATATGCCACCGAGGGGCAGTGGAAGCGGGATGGCCCCTTCTTTTTGGCATGTTTCAGAGAGCAAACAGACTAGTCATGCCTCAGCTGCGGCCATCTTGAATCTCCCTATCACAAAGTAGTAAATTTAATACGAATTGGAGAAAATGTTTCTTCACTCAACATGTAATAAAACTCTGGAATTCATTGCCAGAGAATGTGGTAAAGGCAGTTAGCTTACCTGGGTTTAAAAAAGGTCTGGGCGGCTTCCTAAAGAAAAATTCCATAGACCATTATTAAATTGACTTGGGGAAAATCCACTGCTTATTTCTGGGATAAGCAGCATAAAATGTATTGAACTTTTTGGGGATCTTGCCAGGTACTTATGACCTGGATTGGCCACTGTTGGAAACAGGATGCTGGGCTTGATGGATCTTTGGTCTGTCCCAGTGTGTCAATACTTATGTACTTATGTAATTGTATTCTAAAGGAGTGGAGAAACTAGACATCCATCATCTGATGTACTGGTACTATTTCAGCTCTTTTGTCGCCCTTCTCTGTACCTTTTCAAATTCCACTATATCCTTTTTGAGATGCGGTGACCAGAATTGAGCAAAATATTCGAAGTGCGGTCACAAATAGATATTGGTCTCCACGTGAATACTAATCTAAATGGTTTTGATTCTAGTCTTTTTTATTTTAGGATTTTCAACGTAACCTCATTCAGCAGTCATCTGACAATGTTAGCCTAGTATCTGATAAGTGTGTCTATCTGAAAGACCAGGAACCTACCAGAATGGGAGACTGTTCTATCTCTCCAGATTGCTGACACTACTAATCATAGCTAAATAAATAATAAGCAATTTGAAACATATCCCATAATTAAATTACCTACATCATGTTGCTCTTTGAGCTATTGGTTGTCCTGGGCTTATTTTAAACTGGCTTCCTTTTCATGTGTATTGTCATCCTGGATCATTCCAGTAATTCTGTAAGTCATCTGGGCAGTAGAAAGAATCAGTTGGGGTAATATCTCCAAACAGCTTATTTTTTCAGATATGCTGACAGTAATATTATAGTAACATAGTAATGTGAGTAACAGTAGATGATGGCAGAGAAAGACCTGCACAGTCCATCCAGTCTGCCCAACAAGATAACTCATATGTGCTACTTTTTGTGTATACCTGACCTTGATTTGTATCTGCCATTTTCATGGCATAGACCGTAGAAGTCTGCCCAGCACTAGCCCCGCCTCCCAACCACTAACCCCGCCTCCCGAACCTCACCCCTATGCCAGGGAGAGCATTTGAAGATGTGTGCCTCACTTTCATAGCAGAAATACCCTCTAGAAAAAATACTGTCCTCATTCAGGAGCAATGTTTCCAATTGGGCTGTTTTTGTGTGTATTATTGTCTTCATTGATGTGGGTGGCTATCTGTGCCATTTCATGAAATGAGACTTTAGAAGACAGGGATGTATACTCTAGGAAATATGATATAATCTATGAGAAATAGACATTAGATAAAACAATGAGTTTACACAAGAGCTAAAGAAAATATGAATTGTTTGAAAATGGAAACATGTGTAACGCCCCTATGCTGAGTGCTTCTGGATTTGGGTCCGACCCAGTTGGAGCCTCCCGAGGGCAGTCTCCATCGGTCCCTTAATTGCTTGGCGCTCGGTGCCTCAACTTGGGGAAAGAAGCATTAGTGGGTGGGATTACCCGCTTCTCCCTCAGGAAACCCTCCCAAAAATGCAAACTCTAAATAAAACTGTAGGGAATAGGACTGACTATAAAACTGGCAGGCACTTATATTCTCTCAAGTCCAATGAACACACTGGAGTCGGCAGCTCATGCAAACTCAAACTGTTTATTCTTCAAATCCGCAACAGCAGGAACATCAATCCATTTCAACTCTCCAACATTGAATGCAATTTTTTTTGAAACCCCGATCCTTCTGGTGTTCCACAGGGGATCTCCTGTATTCTCCTTCCTTGATTATATTTACAGGTACTTCTCAGCAGGGCTTTATACACTTTTTACAGACTCCTGTCCATGCCTGTGCCAGAGAATAGTGTCCCAAAGGCTGCACTCCTCTCATAGGTCCAGACCCCCTATGATCTGATCTCCCTCCAGGATGACCTTTGCTTTAGATCCACACTGGTCATGAGATGGGCACTCCCTGGCTCCAATCCCAAGCTCCCGGTCTGGGTCTAATCTCTGCCCACTCGTAGCTCTCTTCCTTCACAGTTGTCGCTTTGCTGAGCCACAACTTCCCTTTACAGCCAGTGGTTGTATTTATTAATTTATTATTAATTACATTTGTACCCCGCACTTTCCCACACACTGCAGGCTCAATGCACACTGCAGGCTCAATGCAGTTTACATAGAGGCATATTTTCAAAGCACTTAGCCTTCCAAAGTTCCATAGGTTTCTATGGAACTTTGGAAGGCTAAGTGCTTTGAAAATATGCCTCATAGTAAATTACAATTACAATCACAAAGTTTTTTTTAAAGAGAATATATGAACTACAGTAGATGTAGTGAGAGTGGGGTATTAAGGAATAAGTGAATTGACCATGTCAGGGCAAACAAGGTAGGAAAAGCAAAAGGGTAAGGGGATTGGGAGGGTTAAGAGATGGAGGATGGAGATATGATTTTCTGAATGGAAAGGAAAGATAAAGGGTAAAGGATGGGTAGAAAAAGATAAGGGATGAAGAGATTAGGAAATGTAGTCAGGGTGTAAAAATCGTAGACCGAAGTGTATGTATATGGAGGAAGAGTTTGAAGTTAAGTAGGGTCAGGCGGGTAGGCTGTCTTGAAGAGATGGGTCTTAAGCATTTTCCTAAAGGATAGATGGTTATTGATTGTTCGGATGGATCTTGGCAAAGCATTCCAAAGCTGGGGAAACTAGATGCATAGAAGGTCTTATATTTAATATTTTTGCAATTGGAGAGGTGTAAGTTCAGATGGGTACGAGACGACGATGATCTATTTCTGGCTGGGAGTTCAATTAGGTTGTTCATGTAATTGGGGCATTCTCCATATATAATCCTGTGAATCACAGTACAAATTTTAAAATCTATTCTTTCTTTGATAGGGAGCCAATGAAGCCTCTCTCTAAGAGGTGTTGCACTGTCGAATCTTGACCTGCCAAAGATCAGTCTGGCTGCCGTGTTTTGTGCTTGTCTTACTTGGGATTCCCCTTTATTCCTCCAGGTCAATGACAGGGGACCATCAGGCAATCAAAGACCCCCCCCCCCCCCCTAAAGGGCACAACTTTATCTACTTCCAAACTCCTCTCCCCTTTTACTCTTCAGTCTCAGGACACTATCTCTCCACATTTTATTTCAAAATTACTCCCCTTGGCTGGGCTTCCTCCCACCCAGGGACCTCCTAATCACTCTCCCCAGTGACTCCACATAGGATTTACTCTCCTAGTAATCCACAACCTAACAGGGAATTACACGTGCAAGGATGATGATACTAGGACAAATGAAAAGCTATTACTTTAACAAATAATATTAGCCTTGATTAATTTTGTTTTATACTGTTTTACCAAAAGAAACCTGAACGTCTGCTGGGCTTCCACTGTTTGGGATTACTTCCAAAATGCAATTCAATAACATTTCTAATTCTGGTACATTTGCAAAGTGGCTACTTTGTACATATCTGAAATGCATTTGCAAGCCATGAAGCTTCAGTCATCCAGAAATAGTTAAAGAACCCAACATGGAGGAGTGGCCTAGTGGTTAGGGTGGTGGACTTTGGTCTTGAGGAACTGAGTTTGATTCCCAGCACAGGCAGCTCCTTGTGACTCTGGGCAAGTCACTTAACCCTCCATTACCTGCCGCATTGAGCCTGCCATGAGTGGGAAAGTGCGGGATACAAATGTAACAAAAATAAAATATAAACACATTCAATAAACCAGTATGCAGGCTGGTAAAACCCTGATATAGCCAAATCTCAGAACATGAGAACACAATGTACTACCTATACAAATGCCTGAATAACATAACAGCATGGCAAAGGAGGTTAATTAGATGTTTCAGTCTTACTGGGCCAGCCTTGCTTGTCATTTTCTTCGATTAGGAGACTAGGCTATTGAATGCAAATGGATGCATTCTGCAGAGAATGTTCAGCGGAAGGTCAGACACAGTCACAGCTGGGCAATGACGTACAATTTCTTCAGATTATATATGTGACAACCTAGGTCTTTTCTCAGTGCATTTCCAATTCAATTTCTTGAAGGCATTTGGAATAAAATGTGATTTTATTGGTAAGCATACTTGTGAAAGTTTAGTGTTTAGAAAACCATAAAGTTAATGAATGAGGAAGAGACGTGGAGGGGCATAATCGAAAGGGGCACCCAAGTTTTCCTGAGGACGTCCCGACGAAGGGGCGGGGAAACCCGTATTATCGAAACAAGATGGGCGTCCATCTTTCGTTTCAATAATATGGTCGGGGACGAGCAAATCTTGACATTTAGGTCGTCACTAGAGATGCTCGTCCTTAGATTTGGTCGGTTCTGATTTTCGGCGATAATGGAAACTAAGGACGCCCATCTCAGAAATGACCAAATGCAAGCCCTTTGGTCATGGGAGGAGCCAGCATTCGTAGTGCACTGGTCCCCCTGACATGCCAGGACACCAACCGGGCACCCTAGGGGGCACTGCAGCGGACTTCAGAAAAAGCTCCCAGGTACATAGCTCCCTTACCTTGTGTGCTGAGCCCCCCAAAACCCACTACCCACAACTGTACACCACTACCATAGCCCTTATGGGTGAAGGGGGCACCAACATTTGGGTATAGTGGGTTTCTGGTGGGTTATGAAGGGCTCACATTTACCATCAAAAGTGTAACAGGTAGGGGGGTGGGCCTGGGTCCGCCTGCCTGAAGTGCACTGCACCCACTAAAACTACTCCATGGACCTGCAATTGTTTTGAGGGTGGGAGGGGGTTAGTGACCACTGGGGGAGTAAGGGGAGGTCATCCCCGATTCCCTCCGGTGGTCATCTGATCAGTTTGGGCACCTTTTCGTGGTTTGGTCGTAAGAAAAAAGGACCAGGTAAAGTCATCCAAGTGTTCGTCAGGGACGCCCTTTTTTTCCATTATGGGTCGAGGACGCCCATGTGTTAGGCACGCCCAAGTCTCACCTTCGCTACGCCTCCAACACGCCTCCGGGAACTTTGGTTGTCCCTGCGACAGAAAGCAGTTGGGGATGCCCAAAATCGGCTTTTGATTATGCCGATTTGGGCGACCCTGTGAGAAGGGCGCCCATCTTGCGATTTGTGTCGAAAGATGGACGTCCTTCTCTTTCGAAAATAAGTCTGTTAGTGGTCCTCACAGGTTGCATCTGTAATTATTCACAAGAGATCATGAAGGTGTCATCTGTGTTCATCTGCTTTGTTAATGCTTTAACTCAGTTTAATTTTGGCAGGCTGATACCTGTGTATATGTTGTGCAGCAGAATGTACTGTATAAAATCACTGGTTTGCAAGTATTTATATACTGACATTTTTTTATATCCCCTTTTAAAGAAGGTGACCTTCAAGGCAGTTTGCAGCACGGAAAAAGCTGGCCAGTCATAAAGAAGAAAAGATACTAAAGAGAGCAGATATAGGAGAAATTAAGGAGTCGGAGCATATCACCGCTTGACCCTGAGGTCTTCCCTAAAAGCCAGTTGAAAAACCCAAGCCTTTATGGCTTTTTTTAAACTTGGGAAAAGAAGCTTACCGACAAATATAAAGAGGCAATCTGAAGAAAAGACCTAAATAAGAGTAGGGAGAAAAACTAAAATCAGTGATAATACTATATTACATATCTAGGTTGTAAATTCATCAGATGAGGACAGTGGCAGTGTACGATTCACTACACTTTTTTTTTTAGACTTTGATTGGCAATATTTTCTCCTTTAATGCTTGAGTGGCTGAGTTTAATATTGCATGCATGAGATTGGAGAGCAACTTCTTTTTGAGATGCATTCTTAACACAACTCATAGGCTAAGGGATGAAGCCACAAAAGCCAAAGCCATGTTTGGGCACGAACTCACCACTTCTGTGTATCCTAACTAAGAGAAGACTAATTGAAAAAAACAGACCTTCCAGACCGCAGCACTGTGTAAACATTTTTGATAGAGATGAGCCAAAAATATGATAGCAAACCCATAACCCAGGTATTCAAATATAAAAGAGATTTACTACTACTACTACTTAACATTTCTAGAGCGCTACTAGGGTTACGCAGCGCTATACAAATTAATAACTAAGGACGGTCCCTACTCAGAAGAGCTTACAATCTAAAGGACGAAATATCAAGTTGGGGTAGTCTAGATTTCCTGAGTAGAGGTGCTGTGATTAGGTGCCAAAAGCGACATTGAAGAGGTGGGTTTTGAGCAATGATTTGAAGATGGGTAGGGAGGGTGCCTGGCGTATGGGCTCAGGGAGTTTGTTCCAAGCATGGGGTGAGGCGAGGCATAAAGGGTGGAGCCTAGAGTTGGCGGTGGTGGAGAAGGGTACTGAAAGGAGGGATTTGTCTTGAGAGCGGAGGTTATGGGTAGGGACGTAAGGGGAGATGAGGGTAGAGAAGTAAGGAGGGGCTGCAGATTGAGTGCATTTGTATTATTGAATTTATTGAATTATGGTCAAAGATTCCAGAAAGCGTTGGAGAATATGTAGTAGACACGTATTTACTGTTTCCATCAAATGGCTAAAAATGATGGCAAAGACAAGAGAGGATATTTTAGGGGAGGGAAAGTAAGGATGAAGTTAGAAATGGATCAGGGTTTGTGTTGATGTCAATTTCAAGATGAAGGAAAAATGGATACAGTATTTAAGTCTGCTGATTCCAACTTTGATCACATGTCAGGTTACCCAAAGATTCCCAAACCTGGTCCTGGAGACATCTCACCAAGTCGGGTTTTCAGGATATCCACAATGAATATGCATGAGGGAGATTTGCGTTCTCTACCACCACTGCATGAAAATCTCTCTCATGCATATTCATTCTGGATATCCTGAAAACCTGATTGGCTGGTGTGCCTCCAGGACCAGGTTTGGTAATCACTGAGTTGATCTGAATCTTTCTTTCTTTAATGAATATTGTCCTGAGAAAAAGAGAGGCTAATTATGTGTACAGTATATTTGGAGACTATGCCAAACAGTTTAACCTACTTTATAATGAGGTTAATCTTCAAGGTTTGTTTCATGCACATTAAATATGTATCAAGGAAGATGCTTAATAAAAGAACAAGTGCTGATGATACAGATGTGGACCACTGGGAGGCATTGATGCCACTTTCCTTAATGAAAAAGAGATTGATACAGAGTCACGGGGAAAACAAAATTAGTTTTAGTACAATGAACAGAGTAAGGAATGAATTTCCACAATAATATGATTACAAATAATAAACATTTTTTAATAGGAAAAGGTGCTGGTTTCTTCCTTTCCAAAGGAATCAAAATGTACTTGGGGCTTTTTTTACCTACCCAGTCCTGCAATTCTTCAACCCTCTTGCAGGGCAGAACTCTCTAATCGAGCTTTGAATAGCTCGTTTTCCACGTGTAGACTCACCTTCACATCAACTCTGCCAGTTACTCTGCCCTCTACTAGGGGGAAAGTTTTCATAGAAGAGTCTTTCATCACAAACTGCATTATAGAATTAATTAATTAATTACATTTTCTGCATTTGTACTCCACATTTTCCAATCCAGTTGTCAGTTCAATGTGGCTTACAGTTTAGTACAGTTAAACATATTACGAGTTGACACATGTCTGTGAGTGATGTAGCTTCATGGTGTGTTCGTAGGTGTTCATTTTGACTGTGCAGGATCACAGTGGAAAGATTTTCTGAAGAAGTGGGCTTTCAAGAGTTTTCAGAAAGGTATGTTGTCAGTTGTGCATTTTTTCGACTTTTGGGATTGTGTTCCATATCTTGGGACGCATGTATGTGAAGCTGGTTGAGTGTGAGGATTTGTATTGTAAGCCTTGACACCTGGGGAAGTATCAGGTGAGGTAGGTTCTTGAGCCTTCGATTGTGTTGTGTATGGGTAGATTAGATTTGTCATGTAGTCTGGTACGAGGCTGAAAATTATTCTATAGGCCAGAGAGCAAATTTTGAAGGATATATGTTCTTTGATGGGTAGCCAGTGTAGTTTGGAGAGGTGGTCTTGCGCTTTTGAATTGGTTTATCCCAAATATTAGTCTAGCAGCTGTGTTTTGTGCTGTTTGCAGTTTCTTTAGTAGTTGTTCCCTGCATCCAGTGTAGATTCCGTTGCAGTAGCCTGCATGGGCGAGGACCATGGATTGGACTAGTGTGCAAAATACGTCTCTTGGGAAGTAGTTTCAATTTCCACATGGTTTGGAACATTTTGTTCATAGTATTTGAGATTTGTTTATTGAAGGGTAGATTGTGGTCAACAGTAACTCCTAGGATTTTTAAGTTGTCAGATATTGGGAGGGATGTGCCCATGGTGTTGATGTTTGGGAAATGTTCCATATTGTGTGATGATGTGAGTATCAGGCAGTGTGTTTTTTCTTGTTCAGTTTGAGTTTGAATGATGATGCCCAGGATTCCATTATGTTTATTCTGTCCAATATCCTGGACGCAATTTTATGTAGATTCTTTTTGAAGGGGATGTATATTGAAACATGATCGGTGTATATAAGGGGGTTGAAGCCTTCTTTGGATAGTGTTCAGACAAGGAGGACCATCATCAAGTTAAATAGCATTGGTGAGAGTGGTGAACCCTGGGGGACCCCACATTCCATGTAGGAGAGAGAGAGAGAGAGGAAGATGTCTTTACTTGATAGAATCTAGTAATCAGGAAGCCTAGGAGGCATCCAAGTACCTTCCTTCCAATGCCAATTTTGTCTAGTATTCTTTTGAGGATTGGATGATCGACCATCAAATTGTACTAGAAGAATGCTTTTCTTTCCTTTCAAAATTTCCTTTTTGAGGTTAGCCAGCAGTGTAATCAGCATGTTTTGGTGCTGTGGTGAGGTCTGATGCCTGACTGGGATTCATGTAGTATGGAGAATTCGTTAATGTAGTCAGTTAGTTGGTTGACCACTATGCCTTCCATTATTTTCATCGTTAAAGTTATGGATGCCACTGGCCTGTAATTCGAGATGTCATTGATGTTTTTCTTGGTGTCCTTCGGGATTGATGTGAGTAGTATGTTGCCTTTTTTGTGTATGAAACAGCATTCCTGGAACATGTAATTCAGATGGGAGGCTAGCTGGTTTATGAATCGGTCTGGGACAGCTTTTAGTGTGTGGATGGGATGTGTACAGTATTCAGCAGCTAGAGGAGAATTTTCTCAGCGCTTGTGCTACTGTCTCATTAGTGAGTTGTATGAAGGTGGTCCATGTCCTGTCTGCTGGGGCTTCTTCTGGAGGGTGATCAAGTTCATCTATGAGGGTTTCAAAGTATATGTCATCTTGTATTAGGCTCTTTCATAGTTTGTGGATCTTATCGTCGAAGAATTTGGCAAGATCGTTTGCTGACGGGGGATCTTTGTTTACCGTCACCAGGGTTTGGTGTTTATTAGATTATTTAAGAGTTTGAATAGTTTCTTTGTGTTTTTGTAGTCTGAGCCTACTTGCTCTTTATAGAATTTCATTTTTGCCTGTCTAATTTTGATCTCGTACCTATTTTGTGCTTCTCTCCATGCGGTTTCATTTTATGCTCATTCTAGTCATCTGCAGAGGATTTTAGCCACTTTTAGTCTTCGTCAAACCATGGGAATGATCTGTGCCTCTGGTTTTTGTTTTCATAGGGGCTATTATGTCTAGTATGGTAGAGCATTTTTTTTATCCCATTCTGATAAGAATTCTTTTGAGTTAGATGTTGGTGGCCATTGATCTTTGTATATGGCCATCTAAAATTTGGTTACATCAATCTTTCCTCGTGATTTGCATGGTATTTGTGATTGTATTGGGTGAGCTATGTTTTCTTTCCAGTAGAGGGTCATGTTTAGCTTAAAGTGATCAGACAAGGGGATTTCTGTCCATCTGTATTCTGAAGTTATTGTCCTGTGAGAATCTGTAGGCTAGTAGGTCTATGGCATGGGTTATGGTCACTGGTGCTCGCTGGAAGTCCCGTAATTGAAGGAATTCATCGCATTCTTTGGAGATGTCTATTTTCTGGTCCTCAAGATGTAGATTAATATCGCCTATTAACTAGGTATTGGGGTTGGCAACACATGTGTTTGATATGAAATCCATGAGATTTGATTGCATAATAATGAGGTGTTTTGCATACATTTGCATGGTTTGCATCTCATTTTTATATAACCGTAGCAACTTAGAGGACTGGTGCTGATTTTCAAAGCACATTTACTTACAAAGTTCCATAGTAACATATGTAACATTGTAAGTCTTTGTGCTTTGAGCCTAGAATTGTGTGTTAAAGTACAATATCTTGTGTTAGAACCCTTTAATATGTATTAAGTGTCAAATAATGTGCGTAATAGCCGTAACACAGCTTGATAGCTACCCACTAAACTGCAGTAAAAAGTGGCCGAAGTGTGTCCTTACGTGGGTTTTTCCCGCACACTAAGGCCATTTTTACCACAGCAGAAAAATAGCTAATTTTCTGTTGTTTTTTTTAAATTATTGACCATATACTAATTTTGCCAATAGCACACCGCCATTACAAATATTAACACATGAGCCCTTTCTGACAGCCATTTTGTAGGTGGTAAAGGCTCACATGCTAATCCTATGCTGATCAATTAGTATACGGCAATGTGGATGCACTAACCGATTAGCATAGAAACGCCCACTCTCCGCCCCTGGACACACCCACTCCCAATAGGTTAGTAATGTCTTTGTGTAATTGTATAAGTATAGGAATAGTGATATTTATGTTGGAATGACATACGAGTTTTTTATTTTGTGAAAATTAGTGTAGGATTGAAAGTTTAGTAAACTAAAATCTTATGAAATAGATATATAAATGCATTAACTCCCTTCCTTCAGGTCCTTGATATTATGCCATGTATGACAGATAGCTCAGAATTATTACGTATACTGTCTATATAGTTATTTCATGAGGGTTACATCTATTTTATGCCTGATGTTCTACAGAAGTTACATTGCCCCTTGACAGTTGTATGAAGTAGATATTGAGGAACGTTGACTTCTGAAAAACCAGTCAATTGTTAATGGAACACCATGTACCCCGTGATTGATCTGAGAAAGACAGTAAAATCAAAAGTGAGACATCGACCACTTATAGAGTGAATATTCTTGACACCTGCCTGTCTTCATACATGATCTTCAGAACAGCTATTGCTGAAGGAAGCAGTACTTTCCCCAGGAGATTTCATTATTTAAGGTATTAGTTGCTGGCCAGGCCGACCAAATAGAGGTGTCTTAATTGCAAGGTCAATTAATAATAGCCGTCAGCCACAGCTAGAGTCCAAGGATTCTCCCTGACATGGCTAAGTGTCTCACTTCTTTTCTTTCTTCCCCCTTACTAAAAGTAAAGAATAAATTCAATTTGATTTTCTTCTCACAACATGTGCATGGATATATATATTTTTTTCAGATTTAGCTGACAATTTTCTCAGTAATTTGAGACACTTTACCCTGACGTACTGTAGATATTTCCCTGTCTTTAGGTGGCGTACAGTCTGAGGGGTTCTTTCACTAAACTATGGTAAGCACTAATGCATGCTTACTGCAGATCATAATTCACTACTGCGGGGGCACGCTCAGGCATCCCGTGGTACTTTTTGCATGTGCGTGCGTTACCCATGCGCTAAATTTAAAAAAAAAATTAGCATTGGGGATATGTTTGGGGGCAGAGAGTGGGCATAGCTGTGCTCATTGGTTAACGTGTGGGGATTTCCACAGACTAACTGATTAGTGAAGAATTAGTGCATGAGTCCTTAGAACCTACCAAATAGGTGTGGATAAGTGCTCACGTGGTAAAGACCATGTGTTAATGGGAAAATTAGTGTGCAGCCATTATTTCAGAAGTAGGAAAATCGGCCATTTATTTTATTTGTTACATTTGTATCTCACATTTTCCCACCTATTTGTAGGCTCAATATGGCTTACATAGTACCAGAGAGGCATTTGCTGACTCCGGTGTGAACAAATACAAAGTGATGTTGTGGTAAGATAAAGTTCATGTGGCAGAGCCACATTAGGGAAACGTACATCGGAAGAGTTGCATTTTGTCCATTACATACTTTAGTTTTGTTGTGTTGCAGGGATCAGTCATTTAAGTTGGATCGGTGGGGTATGCCTTTTTGAACAGGTTAGTTTTTAGTGATTTCCAGAATTTAGGTGGTCGTACTTCGTTTTCAAGGGTTTCGGTAGTGCGTTCCACAATTGTGTGCTTATGTAGGAAAAGATGGATGCGTAAGTTGATTGTATTTAAGTCCTTTGCAGCTTGGGTAGTGCAGATTTAGATATGATCGTGTTAATTCTGATGTGTTTCTAGTTGGTAAGTCGATCAAGTTTGTCATGTATCTCGGGGCTTCACCGTAGGTAATCTTGTGGACCAGGGTACAGATTTTGAAGGCAATGCGTTCTTTGATTGGGAGCCAGTGCAGTTTTTCGCCGAGGGGTTTTGCGCTTTCAAATCGTGCTCATGTAGAAAAGCTGGACGCATGTATTAATCTGTATTTTAGTCCTTTACAGCTGGGGAAGTGAAGATTCAGGAATGTGCGTGCTGATCTTTTAGCATTCCTGGGTGGCAAGTCAATAAGGTCTGACATGTAGGCCAGAGCATCTCCGTGAATGATTTTATGAACCAGAGTGCAGACCTTTAAACAGAAGAGAAAAAAAAATATAAGCACAGAAGAGAATGCCAGGGCAGAGAGCCTTGGCAGACGGAGTGACGGAACCCAATCTACTTCTCCACCCTGAAAGGTACAAGAGAGAGGAACAGGGAAGAAGAAGTATAGAGTAAAATAGCCCCCAGGAGAAGACTGTGGAAGAGGACTGAGAGAAGGTCATAAAGAGATATAGAAAAGCCTCAAGAAGCTGAGAAGTGCGATCCGAAGATCAGTGGAGCGAGAAAACAGAGGCAATTGGATGGCTGAAGAACTACATTTCACAAACCCACAATAGTTAGACTAGGTCTTGGTTGTTTTATATTCTAACTAGTTCATAATTTTAAAACAATAGAATCAAAATAACACTTTCATTACATCCTTTTCGAAAGTCAACATAAAAGATATTTGGTCAAGTTTTGCTGATTTGATTTTTGGTATGCATGCAGGTTAATTTGTGTGCCTGGCTGTTTAATCCCAGAAATTGTACTCTAAGCAATAAAATAAACTCATAGATACAGGGCAGCTAATGGATAAAATGGTGCCCAAAACAAGGGTGGCTTTCAGTGTCCCTCTTCCCTTTCAGTCTTGTGTACTCACGGACTCGCAAACTGACTAAATAGGGTAGCATGGTGTCCACATAACCCAGGTCTGGCACCTGTGGGGGTTGCCTTCCTTGTGATGGGCCTACAGGAATGGCCTAGACAAGCACATAAACAGCAGCAGGGCAAAAGGCTTCCACAGAAAGTCCACGAGCACAAAAAAAAAGGTGGAAGGGGAATGTTCCAGGATAAACAGTCATAAATGAAGTCCAAACTTCTAAAAATCCTCTACTCCTCAACAGGACATCAACAAACTCCTATTAGGTCACCAACAATATACAATCTGGGTCCACCAGAAGTATATACATGAAAGACCCTACAGTGGCCATGTTTCGGTGTAAAGCCTTCTTCAGGGGTCGCCAGACAGACAAAGCTAGTAGTCAGACTTATAGTATTAAAATCCGGAGTGTATCAGAGCCAAAACAAAGCCCATCTCTTCTCCCTTGCTTTTGGCGCCCAACCACCTTCCCCATTCATGATACCTACACTGACTACATAGTCTGTAACCTTTAGATTGTAAGCTCTCCTGAGCAGGGACTGTCCTTCCCCATGTTAAACTTGTACAGCGCTGCGTAACCCTGGCAGCGCTATAGAAATCCTAAGTAATAGTAGTAGTAGTAGTAAACAGGAAGACCAACAGCATCTGCACGATGTACCACTTTTAGTTCCGATGTAAAGTTCTAGCACTTCGGTGGTGCTGTCCTGTTACCGCTGGGTTAATATGGGAGCAGTGGCGTAGGAAGGGGGGGCGGTCCGCCCCGGGTGCACGCCACTGGGGGGTGTCGGCTCCGCGCTGGTGCACTGCCCTCTCTGCCCCGGAACAGCTTACTTCCTGTTCCGGGACAGAGAGAGCAGTGAACCAGCGCGGAGCCGACACACCCCAGCAACATGCAGTCAGGGCGGATCGGCTCTCCCACCCGTCCCTCGCCGCAGGTATGCGCTCCGGGGGGGGGGGGTGTGCTCCAGCGGGAGGAGGGTGCGCCATGCTGCACCCGGGGGGGGGGGGGGTGCGCAGCGGCCTTGGGTGTCAGCTCCCCTCGCTACTGCTCTGTATGGGAGCCCTTACCACCATCTCAATGTGTAATCTTACCGCATGAACTAAATCTTCACTAGGGGAAAGAGTATCCACTAACAATACCCACAAAATATATACTTAGGAAAACTCCATCTAATGTAAGCCCATAAGTGATCAGATCAGGAGGAAAAAGCCTCAAGAAGCCCCTCTTCAATCCACAACAGCGTTAAGAAAGCTAGGACTTCTTCGTCATGGGCAAAAACCTCATAGTTTTAATTTTTAGTATGTGTGGAGGGGCATAATCGAACGAAAACGTCTATCTCCATGGGCATTTATCTCCGAGAACGGGTCCATGAAGGGGCAGACCGAACCATATTTTCGCAAAAAATAGACGTCCATGTTTTATTTGACAATTTGTGAGCTGGGCGTTTTTGTTTTTCAGCGATAATGGAAAATGAAAGCGCCCAGCTCAAAAACGAATAAATCCAAGGCATTTGTTCGTGGGAGGGGCCAGGATTCGTAGTGCACTGGTCCCCCTCACATGCCAGGACACCAACCGGGCACCCTAGGGGGCACTTTTACAAAAACAAAAAAAAGGTAAAAGAGCTCCCAGGTGCATAGCACCCTTCCCTTGTGTGTTGAGCCCCCCAAATCCCCCTCAAAACCCACTGCCCACAAGTGTACACAATTATTATAGCCCTAAGGGGTGAAGGGGGGCACCTACATGTGGGTACAGTGGGTTTGGGGGGGTTGGACGACTAATAAGCATTAAGCAGCACAATTGTAACAGGTAGGGGGGGATGGGCCTGGGTCCACCTGCCTGAAGTCCACTGCACCCCCTAACAACTGCTCCAGGGACCTGCATACTGCTGCCAGGGAGGTGGGTATGACATTTGAGGGTGAAAATAAAAAGTTGTGAAACATCATTTTTTTTGTGGTGGGAGAGGGTTAGTGACCACTGGGGGAGTCAGGGGAGGTCATCCCCGATTCCCTCTGGGGGTAATCTGGTCATTTAGGGCACTTTTTGGGGCCTTATTCGTGAAAAAACAGGGTCCAGGAAAAGTGCCCTAAATTCTAGCTACAAACGCATACTTTTTTTCCATTATCGGCGAAAGGTGCCCATCTCTCCTCGGCCGATAACCACGCCCCAGTTCCACCTTCGCCACACCTCCGACACGCCCCCGTCAACTTTGTACACTTCCGCGATGGAGTGCAGTTGAAAACGTCCAAAATCGGCTTTCCATTATACCGATTTATTTGTTTTTGTGAGATAAACGTCTATCTCCTGATTTGGGTCGAAATCTAGGTGTTTTTCTCTTTCAATTATAAGGTGGATAGTATAGTATGAGGCCATATACTATCCAGCTTATTTTTGAAACGAGAAGGGCACCCATCTTCGGGAGATGGGCGCCCATTTTCCGAGGGCGCCCAAATTGGTATAATCGAAAGCCGATTGTGGGCGCTTTCAACTGCACTCCGTCGCAGAGACAAACAAAGTTCATGGGGGCGTATCGGCACAGTAGCAAAGGCGGGACAGGGGCGGGCATGGGAGTGGTTAACAGATGGGCGGCTTCAGGCCATAATGGAAAAAAAAAGGACGCCCATAGCGAGAATTTAGGTCGCTTTTTTTGGACCCTTTTTTTTAGGTCCAAGTCCCAAAAAGGTGCCCGAACTGCCCAGATGACCACTGGAGGGAATCAGGGATAACTTCCCCTGACTGCCCCAGTAGTCACTAACTCCCTCCCACCAAAAAAAAAAGTACTTTAAAAACTTTTTTTTCCAGCCTTTAAGCCAGCCTCAAATGTCATACCCAGCTCCATGATGGCAGTATGCAGGTCCCTGGAGCAGTTTTTAGTGGGTGCAGTTCACTTCAGGCATGTGAGCCCTCCAACCCCCCCCCCCCAAACCCACTGTACACATATGTAGGTGCCCCCCTTCACCCATAAGGGCTATGGTAATGGTGTAGATTTGTGGGTAATGGGATTTGGGGGGGGGGGGGGGGCTCAGTACCCAAAGTAAGGGAGCTATGCACCTGGGAGGTATTTTAATGTGTTTTTTTTAAAGTGCCCCCTAGGGTGCCCGGTTGGTGTCCTGGCATGTCAGGGGGACCAGTGCACTACGAATCTTGGCCCCTCCCATGACCAAATGCCTTGGAGTTTTTCGTTTTTGAGATGGCCGCCTTCGGTTTCCATTATCACTGAAAGCTGATGCCGACCATCTCAAACCCGCCCATCTCTGACATTTGGCCAGCCCAACCGTATTATCGAAAGAAAAGATGGCCGCCCATCCTTTTCGATAATACGGTTGGGACCGCCCCTTTTCGTAGCCGTTCCCGGAGATGGGCGGCCCCTTTCGATTATGCCCCTCCATATATACTAAAAATTAAAACTAGGAGGTTGTCTGGGCACCATTTTTTCAATCTGCTTGCTGGCTTTACACGCCTTAGGATTGCGACTCTTGAGGTCGGGAGATTGGCGTTTATACACTATTGTACACCAATGTTGTCTGGTGGTAAAACCTGCATATTTTTGTTGCTGTTTCAGCGTGAAGTAGTGAGGAGTCTTGAAGAAGCCTGAGGGAAACGGGTCCATCGGGACCTCACTCCGCAAAAGAGCAGCATCAGAGCAGCTTACATAAACCAGCACCATTAATATAGCACAGATAAGTGGCTTTTTTCAAATTGATATATCGCCGACCACCATTGTTATTGGGTATGATTTTCACGAGAGGTTTTTGAGCCTGTGATTACTTTTTCATCGTGAAGCTCTAAGATTTTTTCATACACAAAGAAAAGTCTGGTCGATGTACCGAGTTGAGTCACGATAGTATGAGGCTTTTCCTCTCATTTTGACAAAAACAAATTTTTGGAAGTGGTTTACTAGTGTGTTAATTGATTCACGATATGTTTTGTTTCACAACTGTTTTAAGAAGTGAATCAGGTCTATTGAGTTACACCCACGTAATCTTACCGCATGGCCATTTTTAGGGGCTTTTTACCCGCTGCAGTAAGAAGAGCCCTGATGTGTGTGGGATAAATGGCCCCTGCTGCTATCACAGGGCCCTTTTTCCTGCAGCTTAGTAAAAGGACCCCTATGGGTTTGATGTCCCTCCCCCCATAAGCTTTACACTGGCCAAGTACCGGCAAATACTTTTTTCTTGGCTGTCACCATAAGGTATACTGGGTGCCAAAAAGCTAAAGATGAAAGTCCATTTCTATTCAGTACAATAAAAGGTATCGAAGCCAAAACTGCCTTCATTCATTGCATTGTACCATTCATCTGAAAATGAGTCCATATCCCTACAGTCCATTTGTTATCAGATATTCTGCATCTTTGCCAGTTGAGTTGATGCCAATTTTATTAATTGCACTGCTTCCAGATCCACCTCCAATGGACTGAGCCGTAAACAGCTGAAGGAACAGTACAAATGAATAGAATATTAAACCAATCAAATTTTATACTGGAGCAGCCTTGAGATATATTTTACAGAGAAACAGAAGAAACAAGTTTTGTTGCGACTCCTGCAGATGTAATTAATAAAATGGGATTAAATCAAACCTATTAATCATGGTTTCAGTTTCTCACGGAAGAGAGCCGGTTGGTTAGAGGAAAGGCAATTCCAGAGTTTATCTTGAATCGAGGCAGACATTATCTGGATGACTGAAATCCCCATAAAGTTCAAGTAGTCTAGGTACTGAAAATCAACAAGAAAATATAGTTTTATGGGAAATTTTATGTTTATGTTTATTTGGAACCTGAGTTGCCGCCTTCCGCAACCAATCAAAGTGGTGCATGAGGAAAATCAACAAGTAAAGGAAAGGAACGCCAATATCGATAGTGGAAATAAAGAGAGCAGATCAATGACAGGTACACACAAACTTTATTCATTGAGTAACAAACAGTATATTGCCCGACACAGGCTGTGTTTCGCCTAAAATGGCTGCGTCAGGGCCTATACTGTGGGCTTGACTGGCAAAAAGAACACCAACAAAATGGTGCATAGGTTTTTCCTTGGCACAAAGTGTCAGAAGACGAGTGTCAACGGCACCAGTGTGAAAAACCCCCCAGCATAAACACTATTACGATGATCTAATCAATAGCCCGTCTCCTGGAGCGACAACAGCATGCGAGTGTATACCTCAGTACTGCTGGAAAATAATCATATCAAACTTCGATAAAATAAATATATCTAAAACATACATGATGAATTCCCTCATATAAAGAATAAATACATAATAAATATCAATATTTAAGAACATGACAATGTATGACAATGTATAACTAAAATCTCATGTTAAAAAAAACATAAGGACGCTACAAACAATACTGTTTAAAAAACATACAGATTGAAATAATAAAAATGAATTATTAATATGGCTGCCTTGAGGTCACAAGGGCAGCCAGCTCCGTTGACCCGAGTAGGAATTCGGCCAGGAAAAAGGTGCGATTGGCTCCCCACACACGTCGAACTTAACTTGAGGGTGGAGGGAAGTGCACAGAAGGGTTAGGGCCCCTCGCGGACGTCCTGCCGTGGAGCGACCACCGCCGGGTGCTAACCGTGGATCTCACCCTGTCAGGGGCCACAGCCGCAGCCGAAAAGGCAGTCACCGCCGACTGCTGCCGCCGAGCGCTGACCGCGGCCTTCACCCAGCACAAAGCCACGACATTGCCTAAGGTATTGCCCTGTTGGGCTCCCACCCTGCCAGAGCCGCAGCCGAATACCCTGCTGAGCTCCCACCCTGACAGAGCCGCAGCCGAACACCCAACCACCGCCGAAGACCCCCGATCGCGGCTCCCACCCAGCCGGAGCCGTGATGCCGCACGAGGTGCTGTCCTGCCGTGTTCCCACCCACCCAGAGATGCAGCCGCTACCAATCAAGCAGCCACCGCCGAGTGCCGCCGCTGAGCGCCAATCGCGGCTCCCACCCAGCCAGACCCGTGAAGCCACCTGAGGCACCAGCAGCCGAGCGAGTCATCCGGACTAACCCGCCGACCACGGAGGGATCCGCCGGCCAGCTGAACAACTGCCCGAGGCAGCGGGGTGAAGAAAAGAGCGGCGAATGACACCACCGAGCCAGGAGTGCAACTGCATAACCGTAGAGAGTGTGTGAGGGAAGCAGCCGCCGGTGGCGCATGAGAGGCTGATACGAGTGGCACCTTACCGCCAACGCCGCCCGTCGTGGCGGGACTGAAGCGCTGGCTAATCAGGGAGAGGGACTGGATCCCTATGCCCCAAGGCACACTACAGAGCACTGGACCGGGAGAGGACCACAGGTGGTGTCGAAAAGAAGCAGTTCCATAGCTGCCTTGGCAGGAAGTATCTATGGATTTTGTTACGGATTTACCACATTCCCAAGGCCATACGATCATTTGGGTCGTGGTGTACCGATTTTCTCGAATGGCCCATTTTATTCCCATGAGATCTCTCCCTTCAGCCGCCATTCTTGCAAAGTCTTTCATCCAGCATATTTTCCGTTTTCATGGCCTCCCTCTCCGAATCATAAGTGATCAGGGATCACAATTCACTTCTAGGTTCTGGAGAGCTCTGTGTTCTGCTGTTGGCATCACCACCCATTTCTCATCTGCATACCACCCACAGACCAATGAACTGGTGGAACGGGTCACTCAAACTCTCAAGACCTTCTTGCGAATGTACACTAATAACCGACAGGATGACTGGTCTACATTACTCCCCTGGGCCAAATTCGCCTATAACAACGGCTTCCACACTGCCTCTCATACGTCACCACTTCTGATCCCTCAGACCCAAGCCTTGCCTCTGCTCCAGCAGACCCTCACCAATATCCAAGACATTTGGAACAGGGTCCAACAACATATTCAGTGAGCCACTGCTAGATACAAGCTTTTCGCAGATGGTAAAAGGCGGTCTGCTCCGATTTTTCAACCTGGACAAAAAATTTGGCTCCATACCAAATACTTGAGGCTCCATTTACCCTCCTTCAAGTTTGCTCCCCGGTACATTGGACCCTTCTCAGCATTGGCGTAGCCAAGGGTGGGCCAGGGTGGTCCCAGGCCCACCCACTTTGGGTTCAGGCCCATCCAGTAGCAGCACAACTATGATGCTCCACCAGCAGAAAACGCCCAACAATTGTTCCTCCTGCATACCTTGTAAATAGCAGATCTTCGCCTGTAGCAAGCAGTGACTGATACATACTGCTTGCACCCGCCCCACAGCCTTCCCTGTGACGTATTCCTGCCTATGTGGAAATAAGAAGTTGCATCAGTGGGAAGGCTGTGGGGCCAACATGAGCAGTGTGTATTAGTTGCTGCTCGCTGCCAGTGAAAATCTGCTATGTAAAAGATATGCAGGAGAGGAGGGATGTTTGAGAGACCATGTGAGTGAAGGAGAGACCAAATCACTTGTGGAATGGGGCGGGATTCTTCTGCCCACCTATCGTGGGCCCAGGCCCACCAAAAATTCGGTGTCTGGCTATGCCCCTGCTTCTCAGTACGATCTCGGGTGGGAGCTGTCACTTATCGTCTCCAGTTACCAGCTAACCTCAAGGTCCACAATGCCTTTCATGTGTCCGTGCTAAAGTACTACTACTACTACTATTTGACCTTTATAGAGCGCTACTAGTGTTACGCAGCGCTGTACATAATAACGAAGAAGAACGAAATGTCAAGCTGGGGCAGTCTAGATTTCCTGGGTAGAGGTGTAGAGGTTAGGTGCCGAAGGCGACATTGAAGAGGTGGGCTTTAAGCAGAGATTTGAAGATGGGCAGGGAGGGGGCTTGGCGTATGTGCACGGGGAGTTTGTTCCACGCGTGGGGTGAGGCGAGGCAGAAAGGGCGGAGCCTGGAGTTGGCGGTGGTGGAGAAGGGTACTGAAAGGAGGGATTTGTCTTGAGAGCGGAGGTTACGGGTAGGAACGTAAGGGGAGATGAGGGTTGAGAGGTAAGGAGGGGCTGCAGATCGAGTACATTTGTAGGTGAGTAGCAGAAGCTTGAATTGAATGCGGTATCTGATCGGAAGCCAGTGAAGCGACCTGAGGAGAGGGGTGACATGAGTGTATCGGTTCAGGCGGAAGATAAGACGTGCAGCAGAGTTCTGAACGGATTGAAGGGGGGATAGGTGGCTAAGTGGGAGACCAATGAGGAGTAGGTTGCAGTAGTCAAGGCGAGAGGTAACGAGAGAGTGGATGAGAGTATGGGTGGTGTGCTCAGAGAGGAAAGGGTGGATTTTGCTAATGTTATAGACGAAGAAGCGACAGGTCTTGGCTATCTGCTGGATATGCGCAGAGAAGGAGAGGGAGGAGTCGAAGATGACACCGAGGTTGCGGGCAGATGAGACGGGGACGATGAGGGTGTTATCAACTGAAATAGAGAGTGGAGGTAGAGGAGAAGTGGGTTTGGGTGGGAAGACAAGAAGTTCGGTCTTGGCCATGTTCAGTTTCAGGTGGCCGTTCTTAATCTCTAAATGGCACCCAGAGCCGAAAAGGATCATTGTTTCTGACTCCGAGCCTGATCCTGAATTTGAGGTAGATGAGGTTCTGGACTCCAAACGTCAAAGGGGACGGCTGTTCTATTTGCTATCCTGGAAGGAGACGTGATGATTAACTTCAGCAGTTTTGAAAGAGAACACCAATAATGGAAATTCTGTAGATACTGAAACTTTAGAAAGCCTTGAGCTGTGTGTCTTTTGGTTGCAAAACATTACAGACAGTGTCTCTGTTTAGCTTTGATAATCCAGTGAGCAGAAGAGAGGGAATACAAAGCACAACGGATCAAGCCAAATGTGGAGAAAAGAAGCACAATGAGCCTTCAAGAATAGATGGGCACAGTCTGTTTTTCAGCAGAACGCCTGCGTCAGGTTTCTATTAAAAACATAAAAATTCATAAAACTCTACAATGCATTTCAAAACATTTTTTTATTATACATATAAATAAAATAAAATAAATGAAAACATATAAATTGTCAATTAGTATCAATTATAAAAAGCCAAAAAAGCTTACTCCAAAGATAGTGTTAATACCAGATATGGGTTAGTCAAATAAAACACATTAAACAAGAATAATGAATGAGATCATAAAACATAAATATTCAATTATGGAGTAGTGATGTACCTGTACAGGGGAATCAGCCAGGACGGAGTAAGTTGTGAGCAGGGGAGGGGGGGGGGGGATTTGAACTGGGTGGGAGGGTGGGCGGGTAGGGAGAAAATCATCAAAAATGATTGTGATTTTCAGTTGATGTTGGAATTTAACTGTTTGGAACATCAGAGCAGTCTGTTGGCTGCACTGGCAAGCAATGTATTTTTTCTAATGTTGTGTTTAATAAACATTTTCAAATTTCAAAAAAAAACCCCCATAAATATTCATAAAATCAAATATAGATATTTTGATACATAAAAGATCAAAACCACTCTATCTATCTAGCGTTATAGTTATATGTATAAATATAAGTATAAATATGTATTTAAAAAGTATTTATAAATAAGTTAAAATGTGCCAACTGCCTGTTGGTGAAACATGTAGGGTTTTATATGATTACTGCTTGAAAACATTTTTTTATACAAGGAGTTCTGTTTTCTCTCTTTTGTATTACTTTCTTGTGTTTGCTTTTCATCTTAGTGCATGCTCTTCCGTTTTCTTAGAAGAAATGAGGTGTCTCAGAGAGTGTCATTTTTCTATTCAGAATCTTTACTGATCGTAATAATTTGCTTTATATGCTGCCAGACTTTTGAACCACTAACGTTTCGTTGAATCATGTTTTTTGCCTCATTCCAGTTTTCTTTGAGGAAATTTCTAATCCTGTTAATCAAGGCCCCATTGTAGAAACATCCACGATTATTGTGAACTTAGAAATTTTTTTCTAGAGTTTCATGGAGTGAAGCTTCCAGGAATTAAGGGAGTTAATTTTTTTTTTCATGTTTTGCAGTTGGTTATCTACAATCTGATGAAAGACAGACCAGTGTCAGAAATCTTTATAAAGGCTTGAACTGTTGTCAAAAAAAGTTCAAAACATTGCCGTTACATTTATTGACAAAAATGCAATTTAAGAAAGCAATATTGGATGTGTCAACCAGGTAGACCGCTACAGTTGATATGCTGGGAATGTTTCTGAAATTGAGAGACATGTACCAAAACCAAGAAGTCTATAATAATGATAGGAATAAGAGAAAAATCAAAGAAATTAAGGGGCTCATTTTCCAAAACAAAAAAAAAAATTTCCAAAAAATTTCATAAGGTGACAAAGGATATTTTTCTCTCAAAAACCTCTAATTGCAATTTTTGACACCCCAATTTTAGAGATTTTGTGCTGGGAATCATTACCATGGCTTTCTAAAAGGAGCCAGAAGTTACCAAAAGTTACCCTAAGAGACTAACAGCCTTATTTTCAAAAGTGATGGGCGCCCAGATTTCGACACAAATCGGGAGATGGACGCCCATCTTGCAAAGGCGCCCAAATCAGTATAATCGAAAGCCGATTTTAGGCGCCTGCAACTGCACTCCGTCACGGGAACAAACAAAGTTGACTGGGGTGTGTCGGAGGCTTGGTGAAGACGGGACTGGGACGTGTTTATCTGCCGAGCAGAGATGGGCGCCTTCGGCCGATAATCGAAAAAAATGGCCATTTTTAGCGAGAATTTAGGTCACTTTTTTTGGACCCTTTTTTTCACGAACAAGTCCCAAAAAAGTGCCCTAAATGACCAGATGACCACCAGAGGGAATCGGGGATGACCACCCCTGACTCCCCCAGTGGTCACTAACCCCCTCCCACCAAAAAAAACAACTTTAACAACTTTTTTTTCCAGCCTGTATGCCAGCCTCAAATGCCATACCCAGCTCCATCACAGCAGTATGCAGGTCCCTGGAGCAGTTGTTAGTGGGTGCAGTGCACTTCAGGCAGGTGGACCCAGGCCCATCCCCCCCTACCTGTTACACTTGTGATGGTTAATGTTGAGCCCTCCAAACTCCCCCAAAACCCACTGTACCCACATCTAGGTGCCCCTCTTCAGCCATAAGTGCTATGGTAATGGTGTAGAGTTGTGGTAAGTGGGTTTTGGGGGGGGGGGGGATTTGGGGGGCTCAGCACCCAAGGGAAGGGAGCTACGGACTTGGGAGGTATTTAACTTTTTTTTTTAATTGTTACAAGTGCCCCCTAGGGTGCCCGGTTGCTGTCCTGGCATGTGAGGGGGACCAGTGCACTACGAGTCCTGGCCCCCTCCCATGGCCCAATGCCTTGGATTTGTTCGTTTTTGAGCTGGGCGCCTTTGGTTTCCATTATCGCTGAAAAACGAAACCGCCCAGCTCAAATCCGCACATATCCGATGCATTTGCTGGGCACAAACCATATTATCGAAAAAAAGATGGGCGCCCATTTTTTTCGAAAATACGGTCTGTCCCGCCCCTTCACGTGCCCATTCTTGGACATAGACTTCGCATTCGATTATGCCCCTCTAAATGGCCAGTGAAGGAATTAAAGCATAACCCCCCTTACTCCCCAAATGGTCAGTGATCCCTTTTCAGCTACCTAAGATGTGAACCAGGCTCTATGACAGCTTCAGATATAATAGCCAGTCCTATAGAGCAGCATGGAGGTCCCAGGAGTAGCCTAGTAGTCAGTGTAGTGGACTGTTGAGAAGGGGACCCAGGCCCATATCCCATTCTAACTGGTACACTTGTGGTGGAATGTGTAAGACCTCCAAAACCCACCAAAACCCAACTGTACCTACATATAGATGACACCTGCAGCCATAATGGCTATTGTATTGGTGTACAGTTGGGTATAGAAGGTTTTTGGTGAGTTTTGGAGGGCTCTCCATGTACAATATAAAGGGGTAATGGTGAGATGTGTACCTGGGACCTTTTATGTGAAGTCCACTCAATGACCCCTAGGATGTCCCGCTATTCTGCTGGGATATCTGTGTGGCCAGTCTACAAACAATGTTGGCTGCCATACATCCCAATAGTTTGTTTTCTTGTGTTTCTCCCCTTGACTTTTTTTTTCTTCAATGGTTCTAAAAGATAGACACACTGATCACAAAAACATCTAGCAAATGGCAATTTTTGAAAGAAAAAGTTGATGTTTTATTTTTTGAAAATGGCCGTGTTTGCTACTGGAGTTTTAGACATTTTTTGCAAAATCAGATTTAGACATCAAATAAAAAATGACCCTCCCCATCTTCCCTCAGGCCTCTGAAAACTGCAACTGAAATTTTATGCACAGAAAAATTGATATTATGGTATGTGGTTTTAAGTGCAACATTAACATAATAGCACACAGTAGCGTTCCTAGGCTGGCTGACACCCGGGGCGGATCGCCGATGCGCGCCCCCCCCCGGGTGCAGCACGCCCCCCCCCCCCCGGTGAAATTACACCCCCCCCCCCGGGTGCAGCGTGACCCCTCTGGGTGCATTTTTACCTGCCGGGGGGGGGGGGGCCGCGCGCCTCTCGGCTCCGAGTCCACTCATTCCCTGCTGCTCCCTCTGCCCCGGAACAGGAAGTAACCTGTTCCGCACAGAGGGACCAGCAGGGAGGGAACGAATGGACTCGGCCAACAGGCGCGCAGCACCCCCCCAGCGGCGTGCACCCGGGGCAGACCGCCCCCACTGCCCCCCCCCCCCCTTGGTACGCCACTGATAGCACAGTAGATATTTACATAAGGTCACAAAATCATAGAATATCAAAGGCTAAACAATATATTAAGTAGTAAATTAATCAAGCTTATTTTCAAAATAAAATATAAAAGCTAACTATTGTGAAAAATATTTACTGTCCAGAGCGTCACTCATCATTATAGAAATCACAACCTAACTAAAGAATCCAGTTCACCAAAAGTCCCACACTTGGTTAAAGTAGATTAGATGCACTTATCATTTCAGTTTTTGACAGCAAATGGAGTTATTTCCTAAAAGGCGTGTGTAAAACGAACGGCTGTTGATAGTCCAAGCAATGGAAAAACTCTCAATAATTGAAATAGTGTCCTACAGTCCACATGAGTTGAGTATTTATTTTAGTTACATTTGTACCCCACGCTTTCCCACTCATGGCAGGCTTACATGGGGGCAAAGGAGGGTTAAGTGACTTACCCAGAGTCACAAGGAGCTGCCTGTGCCTGAAGTGGGAATTGAACTCAGTTCTTCAGGACCAAAGTCCACCACCCTAACCACTAGGCCACTCCTCCACTGTGCTACTATTTGAGATTCTACATGGAATGTTGCTATTCCACTAGCAACATTCCATGTAGAAGTCGGCCCTTGCAGATCACCAATGTGGCCACGCAGGCTTCTGCGAGTCTGACGTCCTGCACGACGTCAGACTCACAGAAACAGAAGCCTGCTACATGTGGAATAGCAACATTCCATGTAGAATCTCCAATAGTATCTATTTTATTTTTGTTACATTTGTACCCCACACTTTCCCACTCATGGCAGGCTCAATGCAGCTTACATGGGGGCAATGGAGGGTTAAGTGACTTGCCCAGAGTCACAAGGAGCTGCCTGTGCCTGCAGTGGGAATTGAACTCAGTTCCTCAGGACCAAAGTCCACCACCCTAACCACTAGGCCACTCCTCCGCTCATCTCACTGCTGTCTAAAGAGCATTCCAAGGCATCCAGTTAGTCACAATGGTCCCAAGTGGTTCAGATTCTCCAAAGTTCTATTCTCACTCAACACAAATTTGTGTTTCACATGTGTATCTTCAGGATTGAGAATTGACTAAAAACAAAGTAAATAGAACACATCATCAATGGACCTATACATTGGCACATCCAAACTAATCTTACAAAAATTTCAAACAGCATGCACAGTTCAGTTACGGTGCTGCTAGAATAGAAAAACCCTGCCAACAACAGTATAGCTGAGATGCTTCAAAGCAAAAACTTATTTATTTATTTATTTTCAGCATTTGTATCCCCCATTTTCCCACACATTAGCAGGCTCAATGTGGCTTACAAGCAGGGCTTTTTTTGAGGGGGTACTCGGGGGTACTGAGTACCACCACCTCTTCCAGTGTCTGCTAAAATTGACCCATGGACCACAAGTTTTAATGAAAGAAATCAGGCTCAAGACACCAATTCTGCCTTGTCATAGATTCTGTGACTAGTTGCAGGGGGCCTGGCTGTTGTGGAGTGAGTCCGTCAGTGATCACCCCACCCCTGAAGGGTGGCCTGGCATTTGAGTACCGGCACCTTTTTTGCTAGAAAATTGCACTGCTTACAAGGCACCGTATTTGGGAGCTCCAATACGGTCGATGGTAAACAAATACAAAGAGAATCAGGGTAAGGGAAGGTAGGGGTAAATGGGAACAATAAATGGCAAAGACAGAAGAAATAACATTGGGCTAGATGCATCAACCAAACGTTAAAAAATCTAAATCGTAAAAGTGCTTAACAAATTTGAAACAACGAAGAATGCACAAAAAAAACAGCTCAGAAATGTTCGGTGCGGTATTGAAAAGTACAATGTATCAAGCGTACATTATCCCCATCCTTAATTTGCTCCTTAAGCATGTGCAGAGCAGCCACAAACGTATTAAACCTACGTAGGTTGCTTACGTCAGACTGGGGCATGCGAGGGGGGATCCCGACCTGCAAGCCTTTTAGCTGTCTGATCTAGCAGAAGAGTGCAGTTGAAGATAACTCTAAAAAGAACGACCCTTGTAAATCCCCTTTTGTAACAAAAGACCTCTTTGCAGCTTGTTTACAGTACTGGGAAAATTGGCTTTAGGGTGTTAATTTTCAAAGCTGTTGGAGCCATAGAAATGCTAAGTAGAAGTAGTAGTAGTAGTAGAAGGGGAGAGACTGGATTTTTAAGCTGCAGGGAGAAGCAGTATGTTTTGTTTTGTAATGATGCAGGGGAAAGCAGAGAGCCACGTGTTTGTGTTTGTATCTCACTTTTCTTTTTAAACATGCTGGCTTGGATTTTTATGGTGCAGGGGGCCTTAACAACAGGTCTGAGCACACGTAAAATTTCTGACGGTAAATGATTCGTTGCAATCATTGGTATGGTTAGTGCATTCCGAATTGTCCACATTTCAATGGTAGTTTCTCATTTGCATTCCGTTTTCGTTAGCTGCTTGCTTCGTAGGAAAAAGGCCTTTAATGCATGCAAGGGTTAGGAATTTCCTTCCTTAAAGGGTTGTTAGAGGGTCATTAAGGTTTAGTGCATCTAGCCCATTGTCTTTTAAATCAGTGCAGTGCTGAGGTTGCTAATCAGAAACAGCAGGGTAGGCCTTACAAAACAGATAGGTCGTCAAAGTTCGCCTGAAGAGATCCATTGCAGTACAATTACATACCAGCACCCAACGCTCTATACATTTCTGAGAATTACTGATTCCATTGGTAAATAAGTCGCTGTTCTTTCATTTGTAATATCACAGAAACGTCCCCTCCCCAAATGAAATATAATACAACAAATTGCAAGTCATGTTTCTCGTTATCTATTGTTCTCCAATGATCAACTAATGGTGCTTTAAATCTTTGCACGCTGATGTCCTTAGATGGCTTACGATACACTGTTTTGTCATTAATTTTATTTGACCAATATATCACAAAGAGCAAGGACAATGAATAGTCTTTAGCAGTTATTTGGGTCAAAATCCAAAGTTGCAAGGTTTCAAGTTGAGCTTGGCCTATCTGACCGTAGCAGTTGTAGTTCACACGTAGGTGGTAGAAGCAAATGCAGCTGAGCATCGTTGCTTCCCTCTGGGCCTTGTTAATCTAGATGTGTTCCGGGCTTTTATATTTCCTGGATCATGCCCTCCCAGATCCACCCCTCCCGTGTCACTTCCTGCTTGGGAGGGGCTCTGACACTGTGAGGGAGTAACCTCAAGGGGAAGTGGCAGCGTCCTATAGACTCCCGCACAGGAAACAAAACATGATGTCCCAGCAATTATAAAGAAACTAGTAAAAAAAAAAGCCTGTTTCTCATTGAAATGAAACGGGCGCTAGCAAGGTAATCACCTTCTGCCATTAATGTTTTTAAGGGAAGTTCCAGCGTCCCCCCTCCCTCCCTCCCTCCAAGTTCCAGGGCCCTCCCTTCCTCCCAGTTCCAGTGTCCCCCTCCCTTCTTCCCAGTTCCAAGGTCGTCGTCCCTCCCTCCGAGTTCCAGGGTCGTTGTCCCCCCTCCCTCTGAATTTTAAAAGTCATCCTGACTTATTTTATTAATTAATTAATTTATTTATTTTGTTGCATTTGTATCCCACATTTTCCCACCTATTTGTGGGCTCAATGTGGCTTACAATGCTCCGTTATGGCATTCACCATTCCAGAGTGGAAATTACAATCGTTGTTACAAAGAGAATGGGTTAACATGGCAGAATTAAGCATTACCTCATTGGGGTTACGGCGGCCAGTAGCAGCGGTAAAAATCGTGCAGGCTCGGCACTTAGTTCAGTTTTCCCTTCTCTGCCTCTCAGCTGTGGTCCCGCCCTCATTTCCTGTTTCCAGAAGGGCCCAGTAAGTGCTGAGCCTGCATGCTTTTTACTGCGCAAGGTAAGTCAGGATGACTTTTAAAATTCGGAGGGAGGGGGCCTGGAACTGGAAGGGAGGGAGGGCGGGACGATGACCCTGGAACTGGGAGGAAGGGGGGGACCATGGAATTGGGAGGGAGGGAGGGGGGACGCTGGAATTGGGAGGGAGGGGGGATGGACGACGACCCTGGAACTCGGAAGGAGGGAGCGAACTTACGGTGGGTGAATATTATATGCAGCCTTCCCTTCCCTCCGAGGGCGGGGCACTGAGAGTGAGTGCAAGGCCTGTGGTTGGTCCCTTCTCCTTCTGACGTTGCATTTCTTTTCCTGGGAACTATACAGAGTTCCCTCGAGGGCGGAGCAATTACAAACCCTACGAACACTACACGACTTCACTGCCACGCTGTCATGGAGTCAGCTTCAGAACGTTGGAGGTGCGAATTATCATATTAGATTGGGAAGGATTTTTAAGACCCATGAAATCCAGCTACTTTGGGTTGGCTTCATGGGAAATCATCAGGAATGGATGTTCTCAGGCTTTGCCTTGGCATCAGAGTTGCCATGTGTCTGGTATTAACCATCCAGGCTGGTTTGCATTAAGAGAGGCTGGTGGCCAGCAGACCTATTAAAATGGCAAATTAACTGCTGGTGTTTTACCAACTGATGATTATTTTTTTTGTTCCATTTGTACCCCATGCTTTCCCACTCATGGCAGGCTCAATGTGGCTTACATGGGGCAATGGAGGGTTAAGTGACTTGCCCAGCGTCACAAGGAGCTGCCTGTGCCTGAAGTGGGAATCAAACTCAGTTCCTCAGTTCCCCAGGACCAAAGTCCACCACCCTAACCACTAGGCCACTCCTCCACTGTTGCTACTATTTGAGATTCTACATGGAATGTTGCTATTCCACTAGCAACATTCCATGTAGAGGTCGGCCCTTGCAGATCACCAATGTGGACGCGCAGGCTTCTGCTTCTGTGAGTGTGACGGCCTGCACGCAGGACGTCAGACTCACAGAAACAGAAGCCTGCGCAGCCTTCTACATGGAATGTTGCTAGTGGAATAGCAACATTCCGTGTAGAATCTCCAATAGTAGCAACAGAATCTCAATAGTAGCAACATTCCATGTAGAATCTCCAATAGTAGCAACATTCCATGTAGAATCTCCAATAGTATCTATTTTATTTTTGTTACATTTGTACCCTGCGCTTTCCCACTCATGGCAGGCTCAATGTGGCTTACATGGGGCAATGGAGGGTTAAGTGACTTGCCCAGCGTCACAAGGAGCTGCCTGTGCCTGAAGTGGGAATCAAACTCAGTTCCTCAGTTCCCCAGGACCAAAGTCCACCACCCTAACCACTAGACCACTCCTCCACTGTTGCTACTATTTGAGATTCTACATGGAATGTTGCTATTCCACTAGCAACATTCCATGTAGAGGTCGGCCCTTGCAGATCACCAATGTGGACGCGCAGGCTTCTGCTTCTGTGAGTCTGACGGCCTGCACGCAGGACGTCAGACTCACAGAAACAGAAGCCTGCGCAGCCTTCTACATGGAATGTTGCTAGTGGAATAGCAACATTCCGTGTAGAATCTCCAATAGTAGCAACAGAATCTCAATAGTAGCAACATTCCATGTAGAATCTCCAATAGTAGCAACATTCCATGTAGAATCTCCAATAGTATCTATTTTATTTTTGTTACATTTGTACCCTGCGCTTTCCCACTCATGGCAGGCTCAATGTGGCTTACATGGGGCAATGGAGGGTTAAGTGACTTGCCCAGCGTCACAAGGAGCTGCCTGTGCCTGAAGTGGGAATCAAACTCAGTTCCTCAGTTCCCCAGGACCAAAGTCCACCACCCTAACCACTAGACCACTCCTCCACTGTTGCTACTATTTGAGATTCTACATGGAATGTTGCTATTCCACTAGCAACATTCCATGTAGAGGTCGGCCCTTGCAGATCACCAATGTGGACGCGCAGGCTTCTGCTTCTGTGAGTCTGACGGCCTGCACGCAGGACGTCAGACTCACAGAAACAGAAGCCTGCGCAGCCTTCTACATGGAATGTTGCTAGTGGAATAGCAACATTCCGTGTAGAATCTCCAATAGTAGCAACAGAATCTCAATAGTAGCAACATTCCATGTAGAATCTCCAATAGTAGCAACATTCCATGTAGAATCTCCAATAGTATCTATTGTATTTTTGTTACATTTGTACCCTGTGCTTTCCCACTCATGGCAGGCTCAATGTGGCTTACATGGGGCAATGGAGGGTTAAGTGACTTGCCCAGAGTCACAAGGAGCTGCCTGTGCCTGAAGTGGGAATGGAACTCAGTTCCTCAGTTCCCCAGGACCAAAGTCCACCACCCTAACCACTAGACCACTCCTCCACTGTTGCTACTATTTGAGATTCTACATGGAATGTTGCTATTCCACTAGCAACATTCCATGTAGAGCTCGGCCCTTGCAGATCACCAATGTGGACGCGCAGGCTTCTGCTTCTGTGAGTCTGACGGCCTGCACGCAGGACGTCAGACTCACAGAAACAGAAGCCTGCGCAGCCTTCTACATGGAATGTTGCTAGTGGAATAGCAACATTCCGTGTAGAATCTCCAATAGTAGCAACAGAATCTCAATAGTAGCAACATTCCATGTAGAATCTCCAATAGTAGCAACATTCCATGTAGAATCTCCAATAGTATCTATTGTATTTTTGTTACATTTGTACCCTGCGCTTTCCCACTCATGGCAGGCTCAATTCGGCTTACATGGGGCAATGGAGGGTTAAGTGACTTGCCCAGAGTCACAAGGAGCTGCCTGTGCCTGAAGTGGGAATGGAACTCAGTTCCTCAGTTCCCCAGGACCAAAGTCCACCACCCTAACCACTAGGACACTCCTCCTCCTCCTCTTTTCCCACCTGTTAGAACTTCTTACAGCTGTTGCTTTTTTTCTCCTTTGCAGACTTTTTCTTCTGAACTAGGCACTGGTTCTAGGCCCTGTTTTGATAGGGGCAGGTTCCGAGTGTGCAGGCCAGAAATGAGCTAGTGCTTGCTCTGGTCCTAGACCCTGCTTAACTCTTAACCCCTTATTCATCTGTTTATTACCTGTGCTGTTTTATTCATTCCCATAATAAATGTAACTTCCTAATCCACTAGTAGTCCTGCTTGTCCTTTCTTGGTCCGTAACTCCTAACGTGGAACCTTGCATGACGTAGCTATAAAGTGGGAAAAAAGAACCCGAATTATAGCTACGTCATGCAAGGTTCCACGTTAGGAGTTACGGACCAAGAAAGGGATCTGGGTGTCGTCGTCGATAACACACTGAAACCTTCTGCTCAGTGTGCTGCTGCGGCTAAGAAAGCGAATAGAATGTTGGGTATTATTAGGAAAGGTATGGAAAACAGGTGCGAGGATGTTATAATGCCGTTGTATCGCTCTATGGTGCGACCGCACCTTGAGTATTGTGTTCAATTCTGGTCGCCGCATCTCAAGAAAGATATAGTAGAATTGGAAAAGGTGCAGCGAAGGGCGACTAAAATGATAGCGGGGATGGGACGACTTTCCTATGAAGAAAGACTAAGGAGGCTAGGGCTATACAGCTTGGAGAAGAGACGGCTGAGGGGAGACATGATAGAGGTATATAAAATAATGAGTTGGTTGGAACAGGTGGATGTGAAGCGTCTGTTCACGCTTTCCAAAAATACTAGGACTAGGGGGCATGCGATGAAACTACAGTGTAGTAAATTTAAAACAAATCGGAGAAAATTTTTCTTCACCCAACGTGTAATTAAACTCTGGAATTCATTGCCGGAGAAAGTGGTGAAGGCGGTTAGCTTAGCAGAGTTTAAAAAGGGGTTGGACGGTTTCCTAAAGGACAAGTCCATAAACCGCTACTAGACGGACTTGGAAAAATCCAAAATTCCAGGAATAACATGTATAGAATGTTTGTACGTTTGGGAAGCTTGCCAGGTGCCCTTGGCCTGGATTGGCCGCTGTCGTGGACAGGATGCTGGGCTCGATGGACCCTTGGTCTTTTCCCAGTATGGCATTACTTATGTACTTATGTAAGCTCTATTGAGCAGGGACTGTCTCTTACATATTTGAATACAGTGCTGTATATATGTCTTGTGGGTCTTTAGAAATGATAACTGGTAGTAATAGTAGGGTCAGAGACACCACAGGGCCTGGGATAGAATGTGTGCTGGTTCAGTCCCTGCCGGCATGACTTCATAGCTTTCCATTGCTGCCACAACAACTGGATCTAAGAAAGGTCTCTACTTCTGCTGAAACGTCTAAAGAAGTGGGGAGGGGATGGAGCAGGGGCGTAGCCAGACACCCAGTTTTGGGTGGGCCTGGGCCCAACATGGGTGGGCAAAAGAACTCCACCCTGTCAGACAAGTAATTTGGTCTCTCCATCTCTCGTCTGCATACCATATGGTCTCTCAAACATCCCCCCTCCCCCACATAACTTTTAAGTAGCAGATTTTCACCGGCAGCGAGCAGCAACTAATGCACACTGCTCATGTTGGCCCCACAGCCTTCCCTCTGATGCAACTTCCTGTTTCTGCATAGGCGGGACTACATCAGAGGGAAGGCTGTGGGGCCGGTACGAACAGTATGTCTCAGTCACTGCTTGCTGCAGGCAAAGATCTGTTATGTACAAGGTATGCAGGAGGGACAGTAGTTGAGAGTTTTCGGCTGATGGGCCTTGGGGATCCCTGCCAGCCACATCATAGGTGTGTTGCTACTGGGTGGGCTTAAGCCCAAAGTAGGTGGGCCTGGCCCACCCGGGCCCACCCTTGGCTATGCCACTAGGATGGAGTGCTTCTGCACTGGAGAAGGTCCATGAAAAGGGACAAGCTGTGAAGGAAACAAAATCTAGGTGGGAAATTAATTGAGCAGGAGCTGGAGGGGAAGACATTGAGGGGGAGATCAGGATAGTTGATTAAATTATTTTTCAAAGTCAACAACCCTATTTGACATCCTTGCAATGAAAGATCTTTTGAGTGAATCCCACACATTTTAGCACACATTGGAAATTTTTCATATTGTTCTAATAAAGCACCCTAAGCACCAAGGTTAAAATGAAACCCCATTATATTAAATACATCAACCATTACTGTGGTCCTGGGGGTCACCCTTGATAATGCTCTCAGCTTTGTTCCACAAATCTCCTCAGTAATGCAACACTTTTCCATCTATCTTAGGCGTTTTCGGCTGATCAAATCATTTCTATTTCCTGCAGCTATTAATATACTAGTCCACTCCTTTATTGTTTCCCAGCTAGACTACTGCAATTCACTTTAATCGGGCCTTGCACAACACTAACTCCACCGTTTACAACTCATCCAGAACACCGCAATTAAACTTATAACAGGACATTAAAAAATTTGATCATGTCACTACTCCGAAGCTAATTAGAAGTAAGCTCCCAACACAGACTCAAAAAGAAAAGAAAAGAATGGTACACATCCTTGCAATATATCCAGCTGCAAACTATGCCAAAATATTTTGCAGGACCCCACGGTCATTCACAAAGGAAAAATATTCAACATTAAGGAATCTTTCACGTGCTCATCTTCCAGTGTGGTATATATTATTCAGTGTAAGAAATACAACCAAGGCTGCTACATTGGAGAAACCAGTCAGATGCTAAAGAAGAGATTTAATTTACATAGACACCATATGAAAAATGCCAGTACCAATAAAGATGTCACGCCTGTGGGGCAGTACTTTACAAAACCAGAACACTGTACCAGTGACTTAATGGTAAGAATCTTAAAAGGGAACTTTAAAACAATACAGGAACGTAAGACCTTTGAAGTCAGAATGATAAAATATGTTGACACCCACCAGACAGGACTTAACAAAGATTTGGGTTTTCTAGCCCGTTATAAACCATAAAATTGTACTGCTTTGAAGATTGTACTGCTTTGTCACCCTCCTGTCTCCATGCATATCTCCGTCCCTCTTCCTGTCTCTCACCTATCCACCCCCATCCTGTTAGACTGTGACTGGAATGCTTTGATGTTTCACTTATATATACTGTCATCTACCTTTGCTGGCGGGGGTCCCCAACCTCCACCAGCCGAAGTCCTCTTCTCCGGCACGGCCGCGTTGCTCATCTGCAGGGCATCAGACTCACAGAAACAGAAGCCTGCCCTTGCTGATCAGCAACGTGGCCACGCTGGAGAAGCAGGACGTCAGACTCACAGAAACAGAAGCCTGCCCTTGCAGATCAGCACAGAAACAGAAGCCTGCCCTTGCAGATCAGCAACGCGGCCGTGCCGGAGAAGCAGGACGTCAGACTCACAGAAACAGAAGCCTACCCTTGCAGATCAGCAACGTGGCCACGCTGGAGAAGCAGGACGTCAGACTCACAGAAACAGAAGCCTACCCTTGCAGATCAGCACAGAAACAGAAGCCTGCCCTTGCAGATCAGCAATGCGGCCGTGCCGGAGAAGCAGGACGTCAGACTCACAGAAACAGAAGCCTACCCTTGCAGATCAGCAACGCGGCCGCACCGGAGAAGCAGGACGACAGACTCACAGAAACAGAAGCCTGCCCTTGCAGATCAGCACAGAAACAGAAGCCTGCCCTTGCAGATCAGCAACGCGGCCGCACCGGAGAAGCAGGACGACAGACTCACAGAAACAGAAGCCTGCCCTTGCAGATCAGCACAGAAACAGAAGCCTGCCCTTGCAGATCAGCAACGCGGCCGTGCCGGAGAAGCAGGACGTCAGACTCACAGAAACAGAAGCCTACCCTTGCAGATCAGCAACGTGGCCACGCTGGAGAAGCAGGACGTCAGACTCACAGAAACAGAAGCCTACCCTTGCAGATCAGCAACGCGGCCGCACCGGAGAAGCAGGACGACAGACTCACAGAAACAGAAGCCTGCCCTTGCAGATCAGCACAGAAGCCTGCCCTTGCAGATCAGCAACGCGGCCGTGCCGGAGAAGCAGGATGTCAGACTCACAGAAACAGAAGCCTACCCTTGCAGATCAGCAACGTGGCCACGCTGGAGAAGCAGGACGTCAGACTCACAGAAACAGAAGCCCACCCTTGCAGATCAGCACAGAAACAGAAGCCTGCCCTTGCAGATCAGCAACGCGGCCGTGCCGGAGAAGCAGGACGTCAGACTCACAGAAACAGAAGCCTACCCTTGCAGATCAGCAACGCGGCCGCACCGGAGAAGCAGGACGACAGACTCACAGAAACAGAAGCCTACCCTTGCAGATCAGCAACGCGGCCGCACCGGAGAAGCAGGACGACAGACTCACAGAAACAGAAGCCTACCCTTGCAGATCAGCAATGCGGCCGCACCGGAGAAGCAGGACGTCAGACTCACAGAAACAGAAGCCTGCCCTTGCAGATCAGCACAGAAACAGAAGCCTGCCCTTGCAGATCAGCAACGCGGCCGCGCCGGAGAAGCGGGATGTCAGACTTACAGAAACAGAAGCCTGCCCTTGCAGATCAGCAATGCGGTCACGCCAGAGAAGAGGACTTCGGCTGGCAGGGGTTGGGGACCCCCGCCAGTAAAGGTACCTGACAGCGGCGGGGGAGGGTTGGCGGTGGAAGGGGAGGTCGAAGGGGTTGGCAACGGGGGGAGGGGGGCCAGGGCCAAATCTACGGGGGTCCATGCCCCCGTGGCCCCACGTAGCTACGCCCCTGTTCCAAGCTATAAAAAAAAGCGCCCTGCGCTAGAGGCAGGGGCCGTTTTCCCACACGCCCTTTTTAGCGCAGCAGGTAAATAAGACCCCAGACACATATGGCCATGCGGTAAGAAAAATCTTATCACATGGCCATGCGGCGGAAAGCCCTTAACGTCACCCATTGAGGTGGCGATAAGGGCTCCTGTGGTAACCCGGTGGTAAATGGACAGCGCTCAGCGATGCCCGATTACCACTGGGTTATCACCGCGCAAGCCATTTGCAGGGGTTTTCTTTTTCACCCAGAAATGGTGGATGCTCAGGACGGGACTACCGCCGGCAGCCACATTGGGCCGATGGTAGTCACGGAAAAGCGAGTGGTAAGCCCGCGTTGGGCTTACTGACCCTCTGTAAAAATCCCCCCCCCCCAGTTTGGAAGGCTGTGGGCCACTTAACAATCTCTCAAACTGGACCCTGAAATTTGTTTGAAACTAGATACATTATGAATGAAATACAGAGTTTGTTAGTACTATAGAAAATACAGCCAATATTCATAAAATTAACTTTGACGTTCCTGATCATAATGAATGTTAAATTGGGCTAATTCTTCCCCATTACCGCAAAGTCAGAAACCTCTTATTGGAACGGCACTTTCAGGTGATCAGTCTTGCCAATTTGTCTTGGCTTTTGATTAAGCCGAACCCTGAAGGAGCCACTTTGTAAAAATTAGCCGAGCAGCATGTTTAATTATGAATGACATTTTGTCTTAATTCTGTTTATACCTGTTTGGGAAATCCATTATTCTGCTTTCATGAAATGATTGGTTTAATTTAAGGGATAATAAAGCTGAGCGTAAACATTTTGAAGAGAAATATCTAGAATGGCAACAGTAATGATGTCAGTGTCACTGGAGGAATACTAGAGCTAGGGAGGGATTGGCGAAAAATGGAGAGGTAGAACCAGACCAGGCAGACTAAAGTCAATGTGTCAGCCATCTTCCCTATCAATGCACTTCAGCCTGGAAATTTTAGGCAGTCATCATTAATGTCCAAATACCGTCTCCACCTATTGTACCTCATTGCATGAGGTTTGGCTACCACTGTTGCAATTTTAAAGATTATAATTTAAGCTGCATCCCAGCATTTTCTTTGGAAAGTAGGGATATGCAGATTTTTGTAGTACCTCAAGGCTGTAAAGGTAGCCGCTAGGAGCAGGAACAATTGGGGTTCACTCCTATCCTCATCACCCCACTGGACTTTAGATGGGGGACCATCAGGGACTTTAAGTAAGTCTATCCTGAGTAGGGGATGTGAGATGGTATGGACCTGTTTGAGGTTGGAAAGGGTCTTGTCTCATGGGGGAGTTGGGAAGTGGAGCTGTGGTCTTCATGGGGGGTGGAAGGGGAACAGAGAGACATGAGCTCTTATAGGTCCCAACAGATATTCAGCTGGAGCCCGAATAACTGACTTATGCGACCCCCAGCCAAATATCAGCCAGTTCCCGCATAAGCTCTTGTGATCACTGCCATGTCAATTAGGCCCAATTATTCCATGCCGGTGTCCAGACATGGCCCCGTACTGAATATCCAAGGCTAATTTAAAAAGACGCTGACCACTGCAGGCTGAATATTGTCCAGTATATTAGTAGGCATTTAAACTAGACAATGGAGATGGCAAGGCAAGATGCGTGAGCCTGGGATGTCATCCTAAGAAAAGCAAGATGACAGTGCGGGAAGTAGTAAAAAATCAACAACAACAACTTAGTAACTCACTCATCTGCAACAAAGTAGACTACACAGAACACAGGCAAGTGAGAATAGCTGGAATATATTAAGTAGAAATGCTCACAGTCTAAACATGACAATGTTGAAGGAGGACTTAGATGGAGTCTGTATTACAGAGACATGGTACAATGAGTCACATGAATGGGATACAACCATAATGGGCTCCAGTGTGCGTAGGGGGGGGGGGGGATAGAGGTAGCCAAATGTGGGGGGAGAGGCAAATGGGGAGGGGGAAGGCTAATTCCATAATAGGGTGCCTAGGCACCCAGAGGGTGTCTACATGGCACCTATTCTATAGAGAAAAGTAGTCACCTAGTTTTCTTTATAGACTATGAGTATAACAGGTGAAATATGTGTCTATAATTTTGTGTGAGCAGCTACGCCAGCCACAGAGCTGGCCAAAGATACATGCATAACATTTATTTATTTATTTGGATTTTGCTCACACCTTTTTCAGAAGTAGCTCAAGGTGAGTTACATTTAGGTACTCTGGATATTTCTCTGTCCCAGGAGGGCTCATAATCTAAGTTTGTACCTGAGGCAATGGAGGGTTAATTGATTTGCCCAAGATCACAAGGAGCAGCAACGGGATTTGAACCAGCCACCTCTGGATTACAAAACCAGTGTTCTGACCACTAAGCCACTCCTCCACTAGCAACATTGTATCTAGAATCTCAAACAGTAGCAACATTCCAGAATCTCAAAAAGTGGCAACATTCCATGTAGAATCTTCAATAGTAGCACCATTCCATATATTTATTTATTTAGATTTTGCTCACACCTTTTTCAGAAGTAGCTCAAAGTGAGTTACATTCAAATGCACTGGGTATTTCTCTGTCCCCGGAGGGCTCACAATCTAATTTTGTACCATATGACATTCTATAAGTTACCCACATAAATGAGAGTCCTGCCCTACTCTGCTCGGACTCTCCCATTGTGTATGCCGACCTTTAAAATACACACTATGAGCAGTTCATAGAATAGCTCTTTTTTTGGCACTATATATAGAATTGACCTCTTAATGCTTATTTTTTTTTTTTTGGGGGGGGGGGCCATTTTGAGCACCATTTCTAGAATCCACACCATGGGGTCCTTTTACTAAAGGGGCAGTAGGGCTACCATGCAAGTAGCACATCCTGAATCAGCAGTACCACAGGGCTCCCTGAGGCATTCCACGGTATTTCCGAGATCGGTGCATGCCGATTCCCATGCTAGAAAATAGAAATTATTTTGTAGTGCGGGGTTGGAGAGTAGGCATGCCCTGCGATAATCATCTAGAAGGTGGCCATTGATGCATGCTGCCCGATTACCGTACGATTAGCACATGAGCCCTTACCACCTGCTAAATAGGCGGCAGTAAGAGCTCGCATGGTAATGGCCACGCTCTAATTTGGAAATCAGCGTGTAGCCATTAATGGCACAAATTAAATTCGAGGGAAAAATCCACAAAAGTGGAGAAACTGGATCCACTACGGGAGGAAAAGTAAAAGACAAAAAGTAGCGTGATCAACACGACACTTCCAAAACACCAGGCAGACGAATGGTAAAAAGTGATTCTTTATTAATAAATGAGCCGTGTTTCAGCGAACAACACCTGCCTCAGGAGTTACTACCTGTTTTGGCATGGCTCTTACGGTAATTTTATTTTTGGCGCATATTATTATTATTATTTGTTGCATTTGTATCCCACATTTTCCCACCTTTTTGCAGGCTCAATGTGGCTTACATATTACCGTTAACGGCGTTAGCCGGTATCGGTCTGAACAAATACAAGGTATGAATGAGTACAAGGTGATATTATGGTAGATAAGGTACATGTATGGTAGGTAATTAGGGGTAGGTAATTGGGGGAGTTTAGAGAGGGAGAGGAAGAGTCAGGTAATGTCCATTACAGTCTTTGTTTATATTGTGTCGCAGGTGTCCAGGTATTTTTTATGTTGGGTCAGCGGGGTATGCTCTTCTGAACAGCACTGTCTTTAGTGCTTTCCGGAAATTTAGGTGGTCTAGCGTAGTTTTTATTGCTTTTGGCAGCGCGTTCCATAGTTGTGCGCTTAAGTAGGAAAAGCTGGACACATAGGTGGATTTGTATTTGAGTCCTTTGTTGGATGGGTAGTGGAGGTTTAGGTAAGATCATGCAGATCTTGTGGTATTTCTGGTTGGCAGGTCGATAAGGTCTGTCATGTATCCAGGTGCCTCGCCGTAAATAATTTTATGAACAGTCGTGCAGATTTTGAAAGTGCAGTTTTTCTCGGAGTGGTTTGGCACTGTCAAAACGCGTTTTTCCAAATATAACCCTGGCTGCTGTGTTTTGAGCGGTCTGGAGTTTTTTTTAATGATTTGATCCTTGCATCCCGCATAGATTTCATTACAGTAGTCTGCATGGCTTAGTATCATTGATTGTATCAGATTACGAACTATTTCTCTCGGGAAGAATGGTTTCATGCGTTTGAGTTTCCACATTGAGAAAAACATTTTCTTTATGGTCAGATCAAGAGAGAGGAAAAAAATTTTCTCAATGCTTTCCCTGTCGAAGCACAGCCCTTGAAAAAGCCCACAAGCGAAACGGATGGGGCCACCGTCCTTCATGAGAATCAGTGAAGGTTTTTATGAACCAAAGAAAATTTGAAGTTAGCATTGATATTGTCAATATATTTAAAAAAAAATTCTTGTAAAAAGAGCAAAATTGTTAAAATCTATTTGGAAATAAATTAAAAGTTAAAATAATTCTTTCCAAGCAAGGTTTTTATGACCAGTGATGAACACCACGCTCTCAGTTAAAGCCGCTGAAAACTGAAAGTAAGTGGTCGGGCGTTTTGTGGTCTTTTCCTTGCTTTTTAGAAATATTTTGTTAAAATCAAACATTATATTTCCATATAAATTTTATTGGATTCATCTTTATATGTTCGGTGATTCCACATTGAGAAAAACATTTTCTTTATGGTGGATTTCGCTTGGGTTTCTAGTGAGAGGTTGCAGTCGATTGTTACTCCGAGAATTTTCAGGCTGTCTGAGATAGGGAGGGTGTATCCTGGGATGTTAATGTTTGTGGGTTTGTATGTATTGTATTGGGATGAGATGATGAGGCAGTGTGCTTTTTCTGTATTGAGTTTTAATTGGAATGCATTTGCCCAGGAGTTCATGATGTTTAAGCTGAACTCAATTTGGTTGCTGATTTCTGCCAGATCATGTTTGTAGGGGATATATAATGTAACGTCATCAGCGTAGATAAATGGATTAAGGCCTTGGGTGGATAAGGTCTTGGCTAGTGGAGTCATCATAAGGTTGAAAAGGATTGGTGATAGTAGTGATCCTTGTGGTACTCCGCAATCAGGTTTCCACGGTGATGATATGTTTGTTTTTGATTTCACGATATGTTCTTGTGGTTAGAAAACCATTGATCCACTTGAGAGTGCCACCACCGATTCCAAAATAATCTAGGAGTCTTAGCAGTATGTTATGGTTAACCATGTCGAACACACTTGACATGTCAAATTGGAGGAGGAGAATGCTGTTGCCTATTGCTATTTCCTGCTTGAATTTAGTTAGGAGAGTAAGTAGTACTGTTTTGGTGTTGTGTAGGGGTCGAAATCCTGATTGTGACTCATGTAATATAGTGAATTTACTTATGTAGTCATTGAGTTGTTTGGTCACCAGTCCTTCCATTAGTTTGACTACTAATGGGATAGATGCTACTGGGTGGTAGTTGGTAATGTCGTTTGTACTTTGTGTCTTTTGGTATTGGGGTGAGCAGGATGTTGTCTTTTTCTTTAGGGTAGATACCGTGCTGAAGCATGAAGTTTAAGTGGGATGTGAGATCTGTTATGAAATGGTAGGGGGCAGATTGTATTAGGTAGCTGGGGCAGGTGTCCAGCTGACAGTGGCTGTTGGAGTATTTTTTAATCACCTGGGTAACTGTCTCGGCGCTGAGGCGCGTGAAATTTGACCATATTCGATCAGCAGGGTATTCACCATGGGTTGGGTCTAGACCATTATTGATCTATGTCCGTGAGGTTCTGAGGTAGGGTTTTGCGTAGGTTTACGATTTTTTCATTGAAATATTTAGCAAAGCTGTCTGCGGATGGGATGTAAGTATTAGTCGTGGTGACCGGCGTTGTGTCTAGTAGTTTGTTCATGAGATGGTATAATTTCTTCGTGTTTTTGTAGTCCGGTCCAATTTTAGTTTTGTAGTATGACCTTTTGGACTGCCTTATTGTGTATTTGCATTTCCTTTGTAGTTGTTTCCATGCGTTGAGTGTGTGTTCGTATTTATTTTTTTCCATGCGCATTCCAGTTTCCTAGATTGTGTTTTTAGTTTTTTCAGTTCTTCATTGAACCACGGTATTGAGTTGTGTCTGCGTGAATTTCTTGTTTGTAAGGGTGCTATTTCGTTTAGTATGTGGCTGCATCTTTTGTCCCATTCTGAGAGATAATATATGGATTCTGTTTGTGCTGTCAAATTGTTGTTGTATATCTGTTGCCAGAAAGTGTCCGGTTCTATTTGGCCTCTCGTGGTGTGTTGTGTGTTCTCATGTGTGGAGAGAGCCCCTTTTTCACCATTTTAGGGATAGGTTTAGTTTGTAATGGTCGATCCATGGTGTTTCTGTCCATCTAGGTTGTGTTATGGTTAGGTTTTGATCAGTGGACAGTTTGTGTGAGAAGAGGTCAAGTGTATGACCCTTTGCATGGGTTGTTTGCATGTGTGGCCATGTAAGATCACATAGATGAAGGAAGTCCTTGCATTCTCGTGCGTTGGTAGAGTTTGGGTCTTCAAGGTTAATGTCTCCTAATACTAGTGTATTGGAGTTGGATACACATATATTTGAAACAAAGTCCATGAAGTCCACCTGGCTTTCGTTGCAGTTGCATGGTGGTCTGTAGAATGGGACACAATTTAGGTGGTCGAGCAGGCTTTTATGGTGAATTCTGATTGAGGCTATTTCGAGGTGGTTTGTTATAGATTCCGAAGTGGTTTCAATCGTGAAGTGAGATCAGTGTACAAGCACTATGCCCCCTCCTCTTTTTTCTTTCCTGGTCCAGTGGGTGATTTTATATCCTGGAGGACATAGGTTTAAGATGATAAGGTCCTTCTGATCATGGATCCAGGTTTCAGTGATAAAGAGTAGATCAAGTTTTGCTGACGTGATCCAGTCTGTTATTATTGTTGTTTTGTTTACTACGGATCTGGCGTTGACATAGCCTATATGAATGTTTTGGAATGGGTCTTCTGCGTTCGGTGTTATGTGGACTTTTGTTAGTTGTCGATTCCTGGTTTGTGTGGGTTTTTTATTACCTTTTTTTTTCATTTTGTTGAGGATGTGCGCTTGTTGGTTCTCTTCCTGTGTTTTGGTTAATGTCGGTTTGGTGTGATGAGGTATGGGTATATTGTTGATTTCTGCGAGTGAGGTGGTCAGGGATAAGGAGTAGATTGCTAGGAGCAGTTTGGCGGTGTTCATTATGGTGTCAATTGAATTGTTTTTGAAAGAAGACTATTGCTGTATTGTTTTTTAAAGAGGACTATTACTGTATTCGGCATTGAAAAATATTCTCATGGAACCTCGTATTTGCGTAGCAATCTTGTCCTCATTAGAAATTGCGAGGCCTCCGTTGTGCATCGGTGGCGTTATGTCACAGGGCGTGACTTAGCGGGATCTAGCGTTCTCGGGATAATAAAAGTTTAATGATGCACGTCTGAAAAATATTTATTTATTTTTGGGCGCGAATAACGGACTTGCGCTAAGTGACATTTGACACACATAGGTCATTACCGCCTGGATTCTTTACCACTAGGTCAATGGCTGGTGGTAAGGTCTCAGACCCAAAATGGACACACGGCAATTTTGATTTTGCTGCACATCCATTTTCAGCAAAAAAAGGCCTTTTTTACAGGCGTGCTGAGAAATGGATTGGTGTGCACGCAAAACCCATGCCTACACTACTGCAAGCCATTTTTCAGCGTGCCTTAGTAAAAGGACCCCTAAGTAAAAGGACCCCATATGAATATAGTAACTTATAGTAACATAGTAGATGATGGCAGAAAAAGACCTGCACGGTCCATCTAGTCTGCCCAACAAGATAAACTCACATGTGCCATTTTTTGTGTATACCTTACCTTGATTTGTACCTGTCTTTTTCAGGGCACAGACCATATAAGTCTGCCCAGCACTATCCCCGCCTCCCACCACCGGCTCTGGCACAGACTGTATAAGTCTGTCCAGCACTATCCCCGCCTCCCAACCACCAGCCCCTCCTCCCACCACCTGCTCTGGCACAGACCGTATAAGTCTGCCCAGCACTATCCCCGCCCCCCAACCACCTGCCCCGCCCGCCACCGGCTCTGGCACAGACCGTATAAGTCTGCCCAGCACTATCCCCGCCTCCCAACCACCAGCCCCGCCTCCCACCACCGGCTCTGGCACAGACCGTATAAGTCTGCCCAGCACTATCCCCACCTCCCAACCACCAGCCTTGCCTCCCACCACCGGCTAAGCTTCTGGGGATCCCTTCTGAGCAGGATTTCTTTATGTTTATCCCACGCATGTTTGAATTCTATTACCGTTTTCCTCTCCACCACCTCCCGCGGGAGGGCATTCCAATATTTAAAACACCACGAACAGTGTTTTAAATATTGATCCAAAAATGTATGGAACCTTCTTACTCAGCTTTTATGAGATTTGAATACTTACCTTTTCATGTACAGTTTTAGTGGAAATTGATCCTCATTGATTCCTGGACTTGGTGTGTGTGTGTGGGGGGGGGGGGGGGGGGAGCCAGGTGACTGGACCGTGATAGGCTGAAGTCACTTCGCAATTTAAATTCTTCCTCTCACCTGTTCTATATATGTTACTGTATTTCTTTCCCTATTTTGATAATCTTATAAATTGCAACTCTTGCTCCCTTGGAACAGAACTGCCTCAGAGAAGTACATGATTCCTACTTAAATACTTTTTTAAATCTCACATATGGGACTATGGAGCACAACATATATCTAAAACTACTGGCCAAATGATTGAGAAGAATTTGAAGGTCTGAATATGCTCAGGGAGATACTTTCAAGGAAATGTCCTTTGATTTTGATGCCCTAAAAAATTAAAAAGTTATAAGAGCAAAAATCAGAATTTACTGACATGCTTAGTCAAAGTACGTTTCTGTAATTGTTTATGATTTCTTCACTTTTTTAAAAATATTGTCATTATTTAGAGTGGGAAGTTAGGATTCCCTTTTTTATATAACTTGTAAACCACCATGATGGTCCTCCAAATGGTGGAATATCAAATTTAAATAAACTGTAAATTGTATATCTCATGGCTGGAGGTTGAAATATGGAAGCAAAATATGATTATACAATTCTTGACCTTGAGATCATTTGGGGCTGAAATTAAATTACATGGAAATACTTTTAAAACAAATAGGAGGAAATATGTTTTCACTGAATGAATAGTTCAGTTCTGGAACTTATTGCAGAGGATATAGTTACAGCAGTTAGTATGTCTAGTTTTTAAAAAGTGGACATGGAAAGTAGCTACTTATCCCTGGTAAAATTGGAATCTGGCAACTCTTTGAGATCCTACATGGAATCTTGCTGCTCTTTGAGATTCTGACAACTTGCTGCTCTTTGAGATTCTGGAATCTTGCTGCTCTTTGGGATTCTACATGGAATCTTGCTGCTCTTTGAGATTCTGACAATTTGCTGCTCTTTGAGTTTCTGGAATCTTGCTTCTGTTTGAGATTCTACATGGAATTTTGCTGCTCTTTGGGATTCTACATGGAATCTTGCTGCTCTTTGGGATCCTACATGGAATCTTGCTGCTCTTTGGGATTCTGACAACTTGCTGCTCTTTGAGATTCTGGAATCTTGCTGCTCTTTAGATTCTACATGGAATCTTGCTGCTCTTTAAAGATTTTACATGGTATCTTGCTGTTCTTTGAGATTCTACATGGAATCTTGCTGCTCTTTGGGATTCTGGCATCTTGCTGCTCTTTCAGATTCTAAATGGAATCTTGCTGCTCTTTGAGATTCTGACAATTTGCTGCTCTTTGAGATTCTGGAATCTTGCTTCTGTTTGAGATTCTATATGGAATCTTGCTGCTCTTTGAGATTCTACATGGAATCTTGCTGCTCTTTGGGATTCTACATGGAATCTTGCTGCTCTTTGGGATTCTATATAGAATCTTTCTACTGTTTGGGATTCTGACAACTTGCTACTCTTTGAGATCCTACATGGAATCTTGCTGCTCTTTGAGATTCTGACAACTTGCTGCTCTTTGAGATTCTGGAATCTTGCTGCTCTTTGGGATTCTACATGGAATCTTGCTGCTCTTTGAGATTCTGACAATTTGCTGCTCTTTGAGTTTCTGGAATCTTGCTTCTGTTTGAGATTCTACATGGAATTTTGCTGCTCTTTGGGATTCTACATGGAATCTTGCTGCTCTTTGGGATCCTACATGGAATCTTGCTGCTCTTTAAAGATTTTACATGGTATCTTGCTGTTCTTTGAGATTCTACATGGAATCTTGCTGCTCTTTGGGATTCTGGCATCTTGCTGCTCTTTCAGATTCTAAATGGAATCTTGCTGCTCTTTGAGATTCTGACAATTTGCTGCTCTTTGAGATTCTGGAATCTTGCTTCTGTTTGAGATTCTATATGGAATCTTGCTGCTCTTTGGGATTCTGGAATCTTGCTGCTCTTTGAGATTCTACATGGAATCTTGCTGCTCTTTGGGATTCTACATGGAATCTTGCTGCTCTTTGGGATTCTATATAGAATCTTTCTACTGTTTGGGATTCTGACAACTTGCTACTCTTTGAGATTCTACATGGAATCTTGTTGCTCTTTGAGATTATACATGGAATCTTGGTACTATTTGGGTTTCTACAAAGTACTGCCATTAGCTATTCTTATGTTCATTTTGCACAATGCATGTAGGAGTGGGAAAAAAGACAGATACATTCTGTAATTGGTGCTATAAATAACAATACTTTTTGATATTAAAAAAATACTGTACATGACTGTTTGACATAATATTCCAATGTATTTTAACAGTTAAATAAGCAAAAAGATGAAACTTAAATTTGAAGATGCAAATGGTTCATGTAGTCTGTATGGGGTTAATAGTCGAAGGACCCTGATTACTAAGCCGTGCTGTAGGCACACTAATGATTTAGCATGTGCTAATGATAGAGACACCCATTATATTCCTATGGGTGTCTCGAGCATTAACGTGCGCTAAAAGGTTTGCACGCCTACAGCGCGGCTTCGTAAACAGGGCCCAAAGGGATTTAAATGGTCAGAAAAGGCTCCTGGTTTGTTTAAATCACTTGATTTGGCCTAATCGAGCCTTTTTAGCAGCATTTAACTGGAAAATGCCACTGAATATGCCTGGTTAGCGCCTGACTTATTCTTGGATGAATGTTTTTCAAAAGACAGTAAATAAATCCTAATAAACGAATGAATAAGCTAAAACTAGCTATTTTGTGGGTAATACCGGGATTTTTTTATTTATGTATTTATTTATGGCATTTGTATCCCACATTATCCCACCTCTTTGCAGGCTCAATGTGGCTTACAATTCATCATGGATACTGGAATTAGCACTGAATATACATTTGGTTTACAGAGGGTTTTGTGTTACATGGTGGTGAAATACATGAAGGCGTTAAAGCAGAAAGACATTATAAGACATTAGTAGACAGTCTGGAAGTTTTAAGATTATACAGTTACACATGTTGATCTTTGTGATATATCTTGTCGAAGAGATAGGTTTTAAGTAGTTTGCGGAAATTGGTCAATTCATAGACCGTTTTCAGGTTACGTGGCAGCGCGTTCCAGAGTTGCGTGCTCGTATAGGAAAAGGTAGATGCATGCATTGATTGGAGTCAGCCGATATTCAGAGCTTAACCACATCGGTAACTGCATAAATCGGACCTTATAAAACAGAGTCCTATCTTTATACACTTCCTCTGAATATGGCACTTAACTTGCATGCATTTTAACCAACTGCATATGCCCTGATATTCAGTGCCAGTGTCCAGACATGGCCTGGCATGAACATGCAGGAAAAAGATAAAGCCAGCAGCAGCCAAAAAACACTGACTGCTATCAAATGAATATCTAACCCTATGTTAGAGAATTGACAGATCCCTGCTGCTTTTGTTTTGTGGTAACATCAGGGCCGTGTCAACACGGTAAGCAAGGTAAGCACGGCAGGAGGGCACCGTCCTCTGGGAGGCGCCCCGCCGCGCCATGCTTACCTCGCCCTCTCCCATGTCCCAACTGCCCGCCCTCTTCTCCCCTCCCCCCAACAAGATCCCTTTTAAATTTACCTCCGGGAGCGAACGAAGGCGCAGCGTCAGTGAAGGAGGCGGCGCTCCCGACGTCTCTACTAGTCTTCCCTTTGCTCAGTGTTCCGCCTTCTTCTGACGTCAAGGAAATGACGTCAGAAGAAGGCGGGACATAGAGTGAAGGGAAGACTAGAGACGTCGGGAGTGCCGCCTCCTTCACTGACGCTGCGCCTTCGCTGCCGGAGGTAAATTTAAAAGGGATCTTGGGGGGGGGGGAGAAGAGGCTGGGCAGTTGGGATATGGCCCAGGGAGCGGGAGGGCAGTGATCACCTTCACGGGGCGGAGGGGTGCCAACTGATCATCTGCAGGGGGGCGCCACAGACCCTTGGCAAGGCCCTGGGTAACATATTCAAGAAAGCTGGGATAGCATGATCGAATCGTCACTCATTTCCTCCCCTTCTCAGACTGATTATTCCGTAAAATCAAGAAAGATAGGAGACCATTGCTAAAGAGCAAAGAGGAAAGCACGACTAACACCGAGGAACGATTAGCGCCCCCAAAATGAAAGATTTTCCTATACGCCTGGGTGCCGTTAGTTGGGAGCCATCAAAAGCCCGCTGTGGTGTATTACTGTTGAACAAGAGAAAGTTCCCCATTACTACACATAAACTAGAGAAAATGGTTATCAATTATATTAAACAGACAATAACACTTGAACAGTGAATTCTCCTATGGCAGGGAACTTGCACCGGAAGATCTGAAGCCAAAATGGTTTTCTAATTGAACAGCTGTGCACGCCGCACAGAAGTGAGAAAATGAGAGATTATTCTCAAGTATATATGATGACCAATTTAATGGAAACGGAAGAGTGGTTTAAAATAAAAAGACTCTGCTTGAGATCAAAGGATTTGCAGCAGGGCTCTCTACCATACTGTGAAAGGCAAGTCATCCAATCCATTCAAATAGCCTGAGAGAAATGACTTCAGGTTTGCACACCGGGGGGTTCAGAGCTCCTTTATTAATAGATTGCAAGTCAACATCTGACACAAAATGTTTCAGTAATTTAATCAATATCATGCATTTATCAAAGTTTTATTTCCTAACAAACCTAAGCAGGGAGGGGTTCTTTTTCTATATAAAAAGAGCATTATTGGAAGTAACCATCATTTTCATATTATATACTGTATTTTCCACGGGCCCGATAATCAGACCACAGGAGGCAGCCCGCGTAAGTGCCGTGATCGGCGCAGACCCCAGATAGTCAATGCTGAGCTGTTTCCGGTGACCAGCATTGAATATCCATTTATTAGCCGAGATTGGGTGGCACAGCTGGTGGGGGGGGGGGGGGGGGAGGCGGGGCTGGTGGTTGGGAGGCGGGGCTAGTGCTGGGCTAGACTTCTACGGTCTGTGCCCTGAAAATGGCAGATACAAATCAAGGTAAGGTATACACATATGAGTTTATCTTGTTGGGCAGACTGGATGGACCGTGCAGGTCTTTTTCTGCTGTCATCTACTATGTTACTATCCTGCTTATAATCGAAAGAGAAAAATGCCTATATTGCGACCCAAATCGGGAGATGGGCGTCTTTCTGCCGTGGGCGCCCAAATCGGTATAATCGAAAGCCGATTTTAGGCGTTTCCAACTGCAATCCGTCGCGGAAACAGGTAAAGTTGACTTGGCCGTGTTGGAGGCGTGGTGAAGGCGGAACTGGGGCGTGGTTATCGGCCGAGGAAAGATGGGCGTCTTTAGCTGATAATTGAAAAAAAAGGTGTTTTGACCGCGATTTTGGGTCACTTTTTTTTTACCCTTTTTTTTCACGAACAAGTCCACAAAATGTGCCCCAACTGACCAGATGACCACTGGAGGGAATCGGGGATGACCTCCCCGGACTCCCCCAGTGGTCACTAACCCCCTCCCACCAAAAAGACCCTACTTTAAAAACTTTTTTTCCAGCCCGTATGCCAGCCTCAAATGCTGTACCCACCTCCATGACAGCAGAATGTGTTCTATCCTCTGACAGCCTTTCCCTGGTTCTGATGTGGCTCTCGGGTGAGTGTGACACCTTTTCTGTTATGCGCACTGCAGAGTCACATCAGCAATGCATTGTGGTGGGTGTAGGGTATTGGGATCCGTGATTCCACTAGCTTGTGGCAAATGCTCACGATCTTGGTAGTTGCTAGGCTCTACTCCCATGGTGCTTTTCCCCCTGCTTACTGGGTCAGAGTGTGCCCTGTTTTGTTTCCGGTAGTCCATGAGGTAGTAGTGGCCATTTTTGTAAGCCAGTTTTAGATCCCTTTCACGTGTTAGCCACGTTACAGAACTTAGTTCTTACCTTGAATGTGGCTGAAAGAGGGCATTGTACACCATTCTGCCAGCTCAGACCTACTACTCATCTCAATACCAGGGAGACTCATTGCCAGTGGGGCACAACCAGTGGTGTGCTGGAGCCGGCTCTGTCCGGCTCGCAAGAGCCGCTTGTTAAATTTTGACAGCTCTTGCGAGCCGGTTGTTGTTGGGGGCGAGCCGGCTCCATTAGGGGAGGTAAGCATGGCAGGAGGGCGCCATCACAGGCCATGCTTACCTCCCCTGCCTCTCCGAAACATGTCAAACCATGTCCTTCACCCCCACCCTCCCGCTCCCGCTCCCATCTGACTTTTTAAATTACCTCCGTCGAAACCGATATTTAAAGCCCTGCTGCGTGCAGGCCGTCTCTCCAGGCTTCCCCTGCTTGCTTCGGTGACATTCGCGCCCTTAGTCCCGCCTTCTGACGTAATTCTGACGTCATTTCCTTTTTCCATGAAGGCGGGGCTAAGGGCACGAACATCACCGAAGCAAGCAGGGGAAGCCTGGAGAGACGGCCTGCACGCAGCAGGGCTTTAAATAGCGCAGGCTTCGACGGAGGTAATTAAAAAAGACACATGGGAGCGGGAGGGGAGGGTGGGGGCGAAGGACATAGTTCGCTGGACATGTTTGGGAGCGGGAGGGAAGGGCAGGGGAGGGAGGAGAATCACTGGGTATGGATGGGGAGAGGGGGGCAGGGGAGAGATTTGCTGGGCATGGATGGGTAGAGGGGGGCAGGGGAGAGACTTGCTGGGCATGGATGGGTAGAGGGAAGCAGGGGAGAGAGGAGAGTTTCAGGACATGGATGGAGGGGAGAGCAAGAGAAATTCTGGACATGGATGGAGCGGAGGGAAGGGAGAGAGAAGAAATGCTGGACATGGAGGGAAGATAAAGGAAGGAGATTAGATGAGGGAAAAGGAAATGAGGAGAGAAACTGCACATGGATGGAGAAAATAGGAAGAAGCTAGATCCACTGGACAGTCAAGTCTGCGGAGGACCAGAAATGAAGGAGGAAAGAAAAGAAATAAATGGAAAGGAAGCCCTGGAAACGGAGTCAAGGGAACAGATAGAGAGCAGCAGAATCAGATACTGGACCAGCATGATCAGAGAAACAAAGTCACCAGACAACAAAGGTATAAAAAAATATATTTTTTTTCGTTATAGTGTTTGGAATATGTCCACTTTGAGAATCAGGTGCTGAACGTTAAAAGTTTACATTTATTTACTTTAATTATGACGTTTTATCCCATATTAAACATGAATTAGATTGGAACCTGGGATCATTTAATTTTTTTTCCTGGAGAGAGTAATGAATTGCCCCCTCCCCCGGCTATGGCCAGCTCTGCAATTTTGGGGGGGGCGCAGCGGTGGATGGGGGGGGGGGGCGCCGAGGTGGACGGGAGCGCGCCGAGGTGGACTGGGGAGAGAGCCTGTTGTTAAAAATGTACCAGCACACCACTGGGCACAACCTCTGATCTGCAATTAACTGTGAGTAAGCGTGCTTATTCCAATAAAGGACGTTTTCGGAGACATTAGTCTTCAGGTGTCAACTGGTGTGCCAGTGTTATATAGCAGCAACAAGTCCTAGAGGCCTGCATGTATGCAGGTCCCTGGAGCACTTTTAGTGGGTTCCGCAGTGCACTTCAGCCAGGTGGACCCAGACCCACCCCCCCTACCTGTAACACTTTTGCTGGTAAATGGGAGGCCTCCAAAACCCACTGTACCCACATGTAGGTGCCCCCTTCACCCCTAAGAGCTATGGTAGTGTTGTACATTTATGGGTAGTGGGTTTTGGGGGAGGGGGTTGGGTGCTCAGCACCCGTGGTAAGGGAGCTATGCATGTGGGAGCATTGTCTGAAGTCCACTGCACTGACCTCTAGGGTGCCCAGTTGGTGTCCTGGCATGTCAGGGGGGGCAAGTGTACTACGAATCGTGGCCCCTCCCACAACCAAATGGCTCGGATTAGGATGTTTTTGAGCTGGGCGTTTTTAGTTTCCATTATCGCAAAAAAACCAAACAAACGCCCAGTTCAAAAACATCCATTTTTTTGAAAATACGGTCTGTCCCGCCTCTTCATGTACCCGTTTTCGGACATAGACGCCCATGGAGATAGGCGTTCGCGTTCGATTATGCCCCTCCATGTATGTTTTTTTGGGGGGGCTGACTTAAACTTAACTGTTTACTAAGCCACGCTGTAGGCACACTAACCTTTTAATGCCTGCTAAAAATTAGCATTAGTTATTGCTAGAGACTCCCATAGGAATATACGGGTGTCTCTAGCGTTAGTGCGCACTCATTTTTACAGTGTACTAAAACGTTACCGCACCTATAGCGTGGCTTTGTAAACAAGGTCCTAAGGTGCACCGAAAAGTGGCCTGCGCTGGTGTAAACACATGTATTGGACGTGTGCAGGTCCATTTTTCAGTGCACCTGCAAAAAAGGCCTTTTTTTTGGCCGAAAATGGATGTGAGGTAAAATAAAAATTGGCGCCCGTCCATTTTGGACCCGAGACCTTACCGCCACCCATTGAGCTAGCGGTAAGGTCTCATGTGTTAATCAGGTGGTAATGGTCTTTGTGTGTACATTGCCGATTACCATCCAGTTAGCGGCTTGCGCCAGAAAAATTAAATTACCGCCCGGGCCCCGTGGTAGCCAGGCGGTAGTTCAAAATTGATGCAAGTATTTTTAAAGGCTTGATTTGGTTTCCTTGTTCATACGGCTTCAGTGAATTTTCAGCGCAGGCCGGTGCCAAAATGAAGTTACCACCCGGCTACCGCGTGGCTTTTCGGACGTGCACCAAGTGGCATTTGACATGTGTAGGTCATTACCCGTGCGAGACTTTACCACTAGGTCAATGGCTGGCAATAAGGTCGCAGACCTAAAACGGATACGCGGCAATTTTGTTTTTGCCGCACGTCCATTTTTGACAAAAATGTTAAAAAGGCCTTTTTTTCCAGGCGCGTTAAAGAATGGATTGGCGCATGCCCAAAACCCGGAGCTCTGCAGAACACCAAATAAAATTGGATGGGAAGCAGAAATATCAGAAAAGAACCAGACAGTGAAAGTGCAACCTTGGCGAAATGATGAGAACCAGTTAAGGACTGATTCAGTTAAACCAATGTCTGCAAGTCGAGTGAGGAAGAATGAATGATCCACTAAATCAACAGCTGCAGAAAGGTCTAAATACACAATAAGTAGAATATCACCGGCATCAAGGATCAGAGCTTTTTTTGAGGGGCTATTTGGGGGTACTGAGTACTGGCACCTTTTCCATTGTCTACTAAAATTGACCCATGGACCCCCAAGTTTTAATGAAAGAGCTCAGGCTCTACACACCAATTCTGCCTTGTCATAGATTCTGTGACTGGTTGCAGGGGGCCTGGCTATTGTGGAGTGGGTCCCTCAGTGATCACCTCACTCCTGAAGGGTGGCCTAGCATGTGAGTACCGGCACCTCATTTGCTAGAACAAACGCACTGGATAAAGGGACCCACGTGTAGGTGATCAGGCCATTGTGACATCACTGATGAGGTTGGCTGTTAGCCATTGGTGGAATGAGGCATTATGACATCACATTATCAAAAGTGAGCCAAGTATAGAACAATCAAGCTAATTACAGGGGTTAACAGTAAAATAACATGTCTTAACAATAGCTCATGTTGATAAGCCCCTTAAATGAAAGAAAAGAGACATGCCTGTAGAAATCAAAATCAACTGCTACATGTGATAAAAACAGGGCTTTTTTGAGGGGGTACTTGGGGGTACTGAGTACCGGCACCTTTTCCATTGTCTTCTAAAATTGACCCATGGACCCCCAAGTTTTAATGAAAGAGCTCAGGCTCTACACACCAATTCTGCCTTGTTATAGATTCTGTGACTGATTGCAGGGGACCTGGCTATTGTGGGGTGGATCCCTCAGTGATCACCTCACTCCTGAAGGGTGGCCTAGCATGTGAGTACCGGCACCTTTTTTGCTAGTAAAAACGTACTGTCAAGGATTGAATGAGGTTCACTAAGGAATGAAGTAGCAACTGTTTCTGTGCTGTGATGAAGCCAAAAACTGGCCTGCCATGAATGAAGAATCAAGAACTGTCAACATGCAAAAGAAGTTGAGTAAATACCATTTTCTCAGTTAATTTAGATTACAAAAAGAAAAAAAATCAATACTGTTCAATCACTAGATGGTAGGCTAATGTGCAGTGCTGGCCAAAAAAGCAAACAGGATGCTAGGTTATTAGGGAAGGGATGGTGAATAAGACCAAAAATACTATAATGCCTTTGTATCGCTCAATGGAGCGTCCGCACCTTAAGCATTGCGTTCAGTTCGGGTCGCCGTATCTCAAAAAGATAAAGTGGAATTAGAAAAGGTTCAAAGATGAGCGACCAAAATGATAAAGGGGATGGAACTCCTCCCGTACGAGGAAAGGCTAAAGAGGTTAGGGCTCTTCATCTTGGAAAATAGACGGCTGAGGGGAGATATGATTGAGTAAGCAGAGTTTTTACTCGTTTCGAAAGTACAAAGACTAGGGGATACTCGAGGAAGTTACATGGCTGAAAATGGACGTGTGGCAAAATCAAAATTGCTGCGCGTCCATTTTGGGTCTGAGACCTTGCCGCCAGCCATTGACCTAGCGGTAAAGAATCCGGGCGGTAATGACCTACGTGCCTCAAATGCCACTTGGCATGCATCCGTTACGTGCGTCCAAAAATAAAAAATATTTTTCAGATGCGTGTATCGGACGCATGCCAAAAATGAAATTACTGCAAGAGGCACGTGGTGGTCGGGTGGTAACTCCATTTTGGCATGCTTTGGGTGCGCATAGACGCTTATGCGGCTTAGTAAAAAGGCCCCTTAATCCCTCCTATACAGGGATGGCTGAAATGAGCATTTCGTTTAAAGCTATACATACCAGGGAGCAGCTGTAAATCCCCATGTAGAAATATTAAACCTTGCATGTGCATTCCCTCTATAACCCATAGATTTTATGACCTACCCAGGCCATACATGCCCATCCTTGGAGGAGGGAAGTCTCTCAGAAGGTGAAGTAGGAAGTACTCCTGTAGCTAGGACCTGCACACCAGGGGATTTACTATCCTCTCCCACCAAGGATATGTCTCCAGTTACTGCCCAGAAGGGAAAGGATAGGACAGCTGTTGTAGTTGGTGATTCGATCATTAGACATACAGATAGCTGGGTGGCTGGTGGACGGGAAGATCGCCTGTTGACTTGCCTGCCTGGTGCGAAGATGGCAGACCTCACGCTTCACCTTGACGGGATTTTAGATAGTGCTGAGGAGGAGCCGGCTGTCTTGGTACATGTGGGTACCAATGACATAGGAAAATATAGGAGAGAGGTTCTGGAAGCCAAATTTAGGCCCTTAGGAAGAAAGCTCAAATCCAGATCCTCTAGGGTGGCATTTTCTGAAATACTACCCGTTTCACGCGCAGGGTCCAAGAGACAGGCAGAGCTCCAGAGTCTCAATGCGTGGATGAGACGATGGTGCAGGGAGGAGGGTTTTAGATTTGTCAGGAACTGGGCAACATTCTGGGGAAGGGGGAACCTATTCCGAAAGGATGGGCTCCACCTTAACCGGGATGGGACCGGGCTGCTGGCATCATCATTTAAAAAAGAGATAGAGCAGCTTTTAAACTAGGAACGGGGGGACGGCCGACAGTCGCACAAAAGCGTATGGATCGGAATAAGGTATCTTGCAAAGATATCGCCCAAACAGTGAAGACAGGGTTTCTTGATAGTGAGGTTGCAAGAGATACTGTAGTAGATTCAATGTCCTTAAATAAAAATAATAAAAACCAGACAAAAGATAGTAAAATAGTACTGTCAAGTAATCAACATGATGTGATAAGGAATAACAAGTCTAGCTTGAAGTATCTATATGCAAATGCTAGGAGCCTAACACATAAGATGGGAGAATTGGAATATATTGCACTCAATGAAGAAATAGACATAATAGGCATCTCTGAGACCTGGTGGAAGGAGGATAACCAGTGGGACACTGTCATACCGGGGTACAAATTATATCGTAGTGTTAGGGTGGACCGGATTTTGGGAGGAGTACCATTGTACGTTAACGAGAGGCTTGAATCAAATAGATTGAAAATTCTGCAGGAAACAAAAGACCTCTTGGAATCATTGTGGATCGAAATTCCATGTGTAAAAGGGAAAAGGACGGTGATAGGGGTGTACTACCGTCCACCCGACCAGGATGAGCAGGTGGATGCAGTCATGTTAAAGGAAATTAGTGAGGCAAATAAATTAGGCAATACAATAATAATGGATAATTTTAATTACCAACTCGTGAGTAAATCCTGAAATGTCATACCCAGCTCCCTGACAGCAGTAGGCAGGTCCCTGGAACAGTTTTAGGGGGTACTGCAGTGCACTTCAGGCAGGCAGACACAGGCCCATCCCCCCCTACCTGTTACACTTGTGGTGGTAAATGGGAGCCCTCCAACCCCCCCCCCCCCCAAACCCACTGTACCCACATCTAGGTGCCTGCCTTCAACCCTTAGAGCTATGGTAGTGGTGTACAGTTGTGGGGAGTGGGTTTTGGGGGGATTTGGGGGGAAGGGAGCTATGGACTTGGGAGCAATTTAGAAAGTCCACTGCAGTGCCCCCTAGGGTGCCCGGTTGGTGTCCTGGCATGTCAGGGGGACCAGTGCACTACAAATGCTGGCCCCTCCCATGGCCAAATGCCTTGGATTTGGCCGGGTTTGAGATGGCCGGCTTCGGTTTCCATTATCGGCAAAAACGGAAGCTGCCCATCTTAAACCCGGCCAAATCCAATGCATTTGGCCGGCCCCAACCGTATTATCGAAACAAAAGATGGCCGCCCATGTAGATGGCCGGCGCCGTTCGATTATGCCCCTCTATGTTACATTGGGGGTCCTTTTCCAAACTCCGGGGAAAAGGGCCCTGCACTTGCGGTGGGGGCTGTTTTTCCCGCACGCCAGGGCCCTTTTTAGTGCAGCGGGTAAAAAGAATCTAGGCACACATGGCCATGTGATAAAAGAATTCTTACCACATGGCCATGTGACAAGTAGCCCTTACCATCACCCATTGAGGTGGCAATAAGGGCTCCCGAGCTAACCCGGTGGTAACTGGCCAGCGTGTGGTAATATCTGATTACTGCTGGGTTACCGCCATGTAAGCCATTTCAGGGGGTTTTCTTTTTCCCCCAGAAATGGTGCACGCTTAGGGCAGGACTATAACCAGCAGCCTTGTTGGATCAGCAGTAGTCCTGGAAGAGCAAGCGGTAGGCTCACCTTGGGCTTACCACCGCTCTGTAAAAGGGTCTCATTAATTTTTGCAATGGGGGCGGGGAGAGTTATCACCACATCTTAATGGTAGCCCACATTGATAACTTCTCCCCTTAGGGGGACATTTTAGAAACAGCATTCAAAATTTGGTGCAAAAAAATTGGTGCTGAATGGTATTCTATAATAGGTGTTCCAGAATCAGCAACCTTTATAAAATGGCGCTGGATTCGCACTCAACTTTGGGCACAAAGTTATTCAAAGTGATTAACTTGCGAGAGGATTGTAAAAAATTACAGAAGGACCTTACGAGACTGGGAGACTGGGCGGCTAAATGGCAGATGACTTTTAATGTGAGCAAGTGCAAGGTGATGCACGTGGGAAAAAAGAACCCGAATTATAGCTACGTCATGCAAGGTTCCACGTTAGGAGTTACGGACCAAGAAAGGGATCTGGGTGTCATCATCGATAATACACTGAAACCTTCCGCTCAGTGTGCTGCTGCGGCTCGGAAAGCGAATAGAATGTTGGGTATTATTAGGAAAGGTATGGAAAACAGATGTGAGGATGTTTTAATGCCATTGTATCGCTCCATGGTGCGACCGCACCTTGAGTATTGTGTTCAATTCTGGTCGCTGCACCTCAAGAAAGATATAATAGAACTGGAAAAGGTGCAGCAAAGGGCGACTAAAATGATAGCGGGGATGGGACGACTTCCCTATGAAGAAAGACTAAGGAGGCTGGGGCTTTTCAGCTTGGAGAAGAGACGGCTGAGGGGAGACATGATAGAGGCATATAAATAATGAGTGGAGTGGAACAGGTGGATGTGAAGCTTCTGTTCACGCTTTCCAAAAATACTAGGACTAGGGGGCATGCGATGAAACTACAGTGTAGTAAATTTAAAACAAATCAGAGAAACATTTTCTTCACCCAACGTGTAATTAAACTCTGGAATTCGTTGCCGGAGAAAGTGGTGAAGGCGGTTAGCTTAGCAGAGTTTAAAAAGGGGTTGGACGGTTTCCTAAAGGACAAGTCCATAAACCGCTACTAAATGGACTTGGGAAAAATCCACAATTTCAGGATTAACATGTAAAGAATGTTTGTACGTTTGGGAAGCTCACCAGGTGCCCTTGGCCTGGATTGGCCACTGTCAGGGGCAGGATGCTGGGCTCGATGGACCCTTGGTCTTTTCCCAGTGTGGCATTACTTATGTACTGATGTAGAACAACTAAAGCCAAAATTCTATAACATTGCACACATTTTAAGGGAATTCCCCTGGCCCACATATGCCCCTCTCATGGCCACACTCCCTTTTTTTTTTGTTACATTTGTACCCCATGCTTTCCCATTCATGGCAGGCTCAATGCGGCTTACATAGAGCAATGGAGGGTTAAGTGATTTGCCCAGAGTCACAAGGAGCTGCCTGTGCCTGAAGTGGGGAATCGAACTCTGTTCCTCTGTTCCCCAGGACCAAAGTCCACCACCCTAACCACTAGGCCACTCCTCCACTGTTGCTACTATTTGAGATTCTACATGGAATGTTGCTATTCCACTAGCAACATTCCATGTAGAAGTCGGCCCTTGAAGATCACCAATGTGGCCGCGCAGGCTGCTGCTTCTGTGAGTCTGACGTCCTGCAGGACGTCAGACTCACAGAAACAGAAGCCTACGCAGCCTTCTACATGTGGAATAGCAACATTCCATGTAGAATCTCCAACAGTAGCAACATTCCACATAGAATCTCCAATAGTATCTATTTTATTTTTGTTACATTTGTACCCTGCGCTTTCCCACTCATGGCAGGCTCAATGCGGCTTACATGGGGCAATGGAGGGTTAAGTGACTTGCCCAGAGTCACAAGGAGCTGCCTGTGCCTGAAGTGGGAATCAAACTCAGTTCCTCAGGACCAAAGTCCACCACCCTAACCACTAGGCCACTCCTCCACTAGGTCCCTGGCCCACATATGCCCCTCTCATGGCCACACTCCCTTTAGCAGATCCACACAGAAACACTAATGCGCTATTCTATAAATGGATGAGTAAGTGTGTTTTCACACAGATCTTCTGCTTTTGCCCCATGTTGGCGCCTTGCATCCATTAAAATGATCTTTTCAAGCCCAAAATTCAGCACGGAAGTAGCGCCTCACATTCGGTTCCGTATATAGAATTTCCCCCGTAATGTGCGGTAAGTGAATGTATAACTAAAGTTTATTTGAATAAATTGATGAGGGGCCAGGGCTGTTCTATATAAGTCACTAAAACATTGTGTGTGCAAATTTGAGCATCTGCCCGATTTGTGCATGCGATTTAATTGAATAATATGCAGTAATTGGCTTTTGAACAAGCATTTATTGGTGCTGATTGAAATCGATTAATATGTGGGTATGTAAATTTACTGTAGCTGCGCGATCTGTACCTAAATTGAACACATGTCCTGGAAAAGGGGGCATGGACATTTTGGGGAACAGCATGGGTGTGGATTTGAGTTACACGTGCAATTATACAATAAGGGGGTTACGTGCGTAAATTTATGGCAGGGCATTTGCACCACATTTTTGCTGGTGTAAATGGATGTGGCTAAATTTATTTGTGACCCCTGCGCTTAAGCGCTGTTCTGTAAACTAAGCCTAACTTTAGGCGCAGCTTATAGACTCGTGCATAAGCAGATTTTTTGCACGTTGATTTTTTTTAGGCACGATTTATCAAATTCACCCCTTTATTTATTTATTTATTTATTTATTTATTTATTTATTTATTTATTTATTATCCTACCCTTTCCCAACTCTGCAGGAAGCTTGCACCAGGCATAAATGACCATTTTACTCCTAGTAAGTTATAAAGACTCATGGGCTAAAAATAGGTCAGAACTTATCCTTCAAACCTAAATGTCCTGTTATAAATTGACATCCTTAAAAGAAGCATTTAAAGTTTAAAAAAACATATTCAAGCAGCAGCATTCACTGAGTTTTCCGCTGTGCTAATTACTTCTCCCTACCAGACTTAACTATTTTTCTCCAAAGCGGCTGCAAGAACAGTCTGCCGTACGTCTGTAATCACCATTGTTCATTCTCTGTAGCCATGTCCTTCTGGGATTCCCACAGCTCCTGGTGAAGAGCAAGAACATTTGATAGTGAATTATCAAAAGCTTTTTCAAAATCTTCCTAAGTCATAACACATGTCCAGCCATTACCACTTCTGCCCTCACCTACTCGAGATGCCGAGGATGTCAGAAGCTGCCTCTTCTGGTATATTAGCTTTGCCTGAGTTTCAATTCCCCCTTCAAGTATAGGCTACAGGATCTCAAAGTATATTACAATGAATCTCACTGCTACATTTATTATCTGATTCCTTGGTAAAATAACTCCTGTAACGTGTGTAATATGGTCACAATGGTTGGCATGTTTTGCTGTTAAGGAGTTCATTCACCTGATTTTCAGTGATACCAGAAGAAAACATTGTTCTGACACATTCCTACAGAGCATCTTTATGCCTCTCGCATTGACACTGTGATGTACATTTGGTAGGCTCCCTGTAACTGGTAACCTGCTCTTGTCTGGTGGAATAGAAGGATAAAGTGGAGCTGTTCCACTCTAAATCCGTTGAACAAGATCTTTGCATGAACATGAGGAATGCCAAGCTAGGTTAGACCAAGAGTCCATTAAGCCCATTATAAGAGAGTGCGGTAGCAGCTTAATGAACTCTTGGTCTAACCTAGTTGTATGGGGTTACTGAGAGGATAGAGCCCTGGGGGGAGTAACCTGGAGGTCCATGGGTGGGGAGAAATACCAGCCTTAGGGGACAGGTTAGGAAATAAATGCAGCAAAATGGTGCAGAAAAGGAAATGAGTGGCATGCTGGGAGGAGTTAGAAGGTGATAAAAGGATTACCATGTACTTGCACATGGTCTTTTGGCTGTCCAAAATTCCCCTCCCAGAGACCAGTATGGAGTAAGGGGAGTCCCTGTTTAAGAACTGACAACCTGTGGATTTGGAGAAAAGGAGACAAGTCGTAATCCAGACGGACATGAGCTCTGAAGTGTGGGTTAAGAGAATCACTTCCAGGAACAGGAGATGACAACTGGGGAGAGATCCATCTCACAGGGGAGACAGGACATCAGAGTCTGGAACTCGTGTTCCGGAGGCGCAAAGGCCATGCAGGGTTGATTTTCAAATGCAAGGAGAGGAGCTGTATAAAGTGCATATATTTCTGATTTGCACTCTTGTAAATGCTCTGCTAAAATCAAGTCAAGTTTATATTGGACTGTTATCTACTTTTGTTGGTTTGAAAAGACTGAACTGATGATTGTAGAGGTTAATAAAAGTTCCAGTTGATTTTCATATAAACTGCAGGATTTTGGATTGATTTTATCCTGGGAAGTGCCTTGGGATCTCAGGGGCTGTCCTGCCTAATTGCCAGCTTGCATTCCACAGGAGATTTGGAGCAGAGACTGAGTTCCTGGGAGGAAATAGGGTCTTATTTTCCCCAGGCAGAGGCACCATGCACCAACTGAGAAGTGAAAGGGTCTGAAGTAGTTTCCCCGTCAAGGAGGCTCCCCACCTGCTCAGACCCTGGACCCGAGGAAGCGCCAGAAAGGGGGAATTTCATGGAGGTACCACTGGGATTTTAACAGGCATTTGGATGTGCTAGAAGAGGACTCTAAAGTGGTTGAGAAAAAGACTGGTTTCCAGCAACGGCACTATTTTGTGGATTACAAATTTGCTTTTACTGATGAATTATATCAACATTTGAGAAACTAGCCTGGTAAAGTTTCAAATCTCTTGCCCAGTGAAAGCTCGCGTTAACGGACAAAGCAAAGCACACCAAAACTGAGTACCTGGGAAGAGGTGGGAGGATCTGAGAGGCATCAGGATGGGGTTTTCCGAGGAACCCATTATGATGGACGACCAATATTATCAGACTAAAAGGGCTGAACTGGAGTTGCTCCTGGGCCGTCTGGTTTTGAGGGTCATGGAATTCACAAAGAAACCTCCCACACTAAGCCCCGAGGGGTTGGAGGACTACCACGCTCGGGGGATATTGCTACAAATGCAACTAGTTTGCTGAGTTGAAAGAGATTCATGTGGGTGGGGAAGGTTGGAGTCAAAGGCCATGCGGAGCCAACAGAGAGGTGGAAAAAGTTGAGATTTTGACCATACAGGTGAGAAGAGAGGATTCCATGGAAGCAGATCCCAGGAGAAACCCCACATGAGGCATCACCCATGCGGGATGATCTCAAGAAAGAAGAGTTGAGTGGTGGAGAGGGTGAACCGAAGGCCGACCTTGCACCGAAGTGGGTTGGGGATTCTGGCCCCATGGTGCAGACTGCTGTGGAATGATTGGTAAAGGATGGCAGACATGGGTCGGATTACCTTTACTGGAGTGACCTGGCCCCAGTACAACTGTGCTGTTACGCTTGTGGACAGAGATTTTATTAGGGTTGGCCTCTGGAGGGGATCCCCAGAGGATGGACCTGAATGGTGAGAGAGGAGGACAAGGATTCTGAGCTGGACAGTGACTCAGGGTCTGATAGCAAACGAGATACCTGTTGGACCGATGCTTGGGGTCAGGGTCCAATTTCCACAGCAGCAGCTCTTGTCACTGGTGAGGGTTCCCAGGGAAAGTTGAACCCCAAGGAGAGTGTATCTGACTTGGTGCATCTGAAAATTGAGGCGAGCCCCGTGGAATGGCTGCGACAGGGGTCATAGCGAGAGGAGAGGTGAGCAACAATTTCTTTGGAAGTGCTGGTTTCCCACAGACCCTACAATACTGTGTGAGGAGAAAGGAACCTTGGAAGAGAGTAAAAACGGATCAAAAATTTGTGGCTCCAGCATAAAAAAATGAATACCAACAAGTGACAGAGCCACATCCAACCATACCCCTCAATCCTACCCTCAATATCCCAGAGAGCTTCTGATTCCCTCTCCCCTCTCATTCCTCCAACATAACAAAGTGCTCCCAATCCCTTCCCTCCCTCCGACTCATGACACAATAACCAGCTCCCAAACCACTCCCTCCTATTCCTTTGATGCAACAAAGAGCTTGTGACCTTGTCCCAGCAAACCCCACCAGTGCCGCTCCTCCCACTGCCCTTAAGTTCACCCCCAGACCATAATTCTGTCCCTCCGAGTACAATCCGCTCACATAGTCCAACCTTTTCTCACTCATCCAGGTCATATCTCTAGAAACCATTGGTTGCTTAGTGATTCCAGGGCAGCAACAATCCCCCTTCATTGCTACCCTGGTCTATGGAATACCAGCCAGGGCCTCTGAGAGACACTGCTGGGCCCAGGGCAGGACCGTCGACTGAATGCCTACCCACCTGTTCCTCCCATCTGGGCTGCCGCGCGTGCCCCCCCCCCCCACACACACACACACAATCGGGCCCCCTCACATTCGGTTTACTTCTCTCACCTGCCTCATTCCTATGTTAGATGGTCTGAATGCTCCTCCCTCAGTCTGTCATCTCCTGCTCCTGTGTGCTGGGACCCAGTTGACTGCATTAACGTGATAACCCGGGTCACCTGGGTTATCAATACATTCATCTGAGTCCTGGCATACAAGAGCAGGAGAGAGACAACCTTGGAAGCTGGCAGGCAGGAAGAAGCTTCCCAGAGCTGCCCCCCTTGGAGGCCGGGTCTGGGAATTTTGGCCTGCATCCCTATCTCATGGTGGCCCTGGTACCAGCTGAATATCAGCCAGGACCTTCATAAGCAGAGATAACATATCTAGCTTCCAAGCACCATTTGAACCCCGCTTTTGCATCCCAAGAACCATCAAAACCATTTCTGACCCTACCCTGAGTTCCAAAAGAACCTCCGGGGTCTACCTATCATCCCTGGTGTCTAGAGATAGTACCAAGATAATACTTTTAGAAGTTGCAGCAGCTATATTTGTTGAGGAACCATAAAAGACTAGAACGAGTTGGGTTCATTCATGCTCCTGCAGATAACTACACCACCAGGGATGATAGCTAAACCTGGGAGGGGTCTGCTAGGGTCAGGGTAGGGGAGAGAAGGGAGTTCTGATGGTAATTTGGGGAGTAGGTGGTGTTTGGACGATGATTGGGGATGGAAGAGGGATCAAATGTTGATCAGACTGCCAGAGCAGAGGTGATCAGGGTTGAAAAGGGGGTTTGAACCATTTTTCAAGGGGGTGGGAGAGAGGGGCGATGAGTTTCAGGCCATCACTGACAGCTATGCGGGTACCAGCCGATATTCAGTGCCAGCACCTACATAGCTAAGCAAGCAAAGTTAGGACTGCTTGCTTAACTATGCAGGACTGCAATCTTATTTGGTCACTTACCTACACGGGCACTGGCACTGAATATTGCCAGCAGCCCCTCCCTGACCCTGACTCTGGAATGCCCCTCTCCTGCAAGCCGGAGCCTATTTAGGTGTTAAAGTGCGCCTACATTCATTTTCTGGTAACCAGTTAGCACGTGCTGGTTGCAATGCTCTCCCTGGTTAACGCAGACATGTCCATTGTTCACCCGTGGCATGTCCCCTTCCAAAAAATAATTTCGAAAATTCATTAATGTAAAAGTACCACAAAATACTTTAACATTAGGGCTTAAAGCCTTTTAGGAAAAGGGGCCGTTAATTAGCAAAATAGGAATCTATGGTACCAAATGTTTGATTTGGGCTCTCTGATTCTGCAGCCATGTTGGTTTCAAAATGGTATAAAGCTGAAGAACAGCCTGGCATTTGCTATCCAATGATCCTAAAGTTATTCAGAATATATGACTAGTTAACAATATCTTTGTGGTTAATGTACTGAGGAAATTCATCCTAATAGTTCATTCTCCTCTATCTTATATTGATACAGGGCTTGCAAAACCCAGGTTTCATTCCTCTCTCTCTCTCTTAATCTTTCCGGCTGGAGATCTCTTTGTGAGATTAGAGGAGATATTCTATTTCTGTTAGGGAGCAACAGAATTTTTTTTTTCTTAGCTTAACTATAAACAGAGAAAGGAAGCGTTGATTAAGAATGGATTTGGTCTGCTTAAAATGTCCCTTAGGAATCCTATCCACAGTACATGTTTTATAAATGAGGAGTGAGCAATGAGCTGAACCAACTGGCTAGCTGCCATAATTCACAACATCCACTTACCACAATGATTAAGCTAAATATTTGGCTTAATATACTTAAGCCTGTCCTTTCTACTTCCTTCTTAAATCTTCAGATCTGGAAATGCTGGGAGGATCGTTCTCAAAAGTTTTCTGTGGGTAAAACAGTGCTTTTATGAGAACATCCCCTTGATATGCACGTAAAGTTACCTGCAAACAGCCTGCACGTGCTTAAATTTACTCAGACTGCGTGAAGGTGAGCTGGGAGCGGGTTGGAGAGGAATTTGCATTTATGTACATACTTTAGGAAAAGAACGTATGTGAATCGACACCAGTATATTTGTGCTTTGTAAAAGACAGGTGTATATACAAACACACACGTTCCCTGGAGGAATTCTCAACATGTGCATATTGTCAAGAACATACGACCATGTGAGGGGGAAGTCTATATATGTTGCCAAAAAAACCCCACCCTTAGCACAATTCTATAAACCTTGCCTAGAGTTAGGCGTAGCTTATAGACTAGATGTATGCAAGTAAAATGTATCCATGGCCATTTACACCAACTAAAACCTGGTATAAATGCCCACAGATCAGGCATTTTCTATAACACTGCATGCAAGTTTTAGGAATGCCCATGCCCCTCCCATAGCCACACCCTCATTTGAGATCCACGCATTAGAATTTATATGTACCACTTTATTTTTTTTATGTTTTTGTTACATTTGTATCCCACATTTTCCCACCTATTTGTAGGCTCAATGTGGCTTACATAGTACCAGAGAGTCGTTTGCAGACTCCGGTGTGAACTAATACATAGTGATGTTGTGGTAAGATAAAGTTCATGTGGCACAGCCACACTAGGGAATCGTACAATGGAAGAGTTGTGTTATGCCAATTACGTTCTTTGGTTTTGCTGTGTTGCAGAGATCAGGCATTTATGTTGGATCGGTAGGGTATGTCTTTTTAAACAGGTTAGTTTTTTGTGTTTTCCAGAAGTTTAGGTAGTCGTTCGTAGTTTTCAAGGCTTTTGGTAGTGCGTTCCACAGTTGTGTGGTTATGTAGGAAAAACTGCACGCGTAAGTTGATTTGTATTTGAGTCCTTTGCAGCTTGGGTAGTGCAGATTTAGGTACGTTCATGTTGATTCGGATGTGTTGTAGGTCGATCAAGTCTGTCATGTATCCTGGAGCTTCACCGTGGATAATTTTGTGAGCCAGAGTGCAGATTTTGAAAGCAATGCGTTCTTTGATTGGGAGCCAGTGTAGTTTTTCGTGAAGGGATTTTGCACTTTCAAATCACGTTTTTCCAAAGATAAGCCTAGCTGCCGTGTTTTGAGAGGTCTGAAATTTCTTTAAGGTTTGTTCTTTGCATCCCGCATAAATTCCATTGCAGTAGTCTACATGGCTTAGTACCTTTGATTGTATCAGTTTGCGAAATGTTCCCCTCGGGAAGAATTGTTTCACGCGTTTGAGTTTCTACATTGAGTGGAACATTTTCTTTCTTGTGGATGTCACTTGGCTATAGGGCCTTATTCTATAAAGATTATGCTCTTAAATTTATGCTCCTAAAATCTATGATCCTAAATTACAAGCATACTCTATAGTCCAAAATAGACTATGCTCCAAATTTAGAAGCATAAATTTAGGAGCATAACCTTTATAGAATAAGGTCCTTAGGAGGAGATTCTATATATGGTACCTAAAAAATTGGTGCTAAAATCAGTGCCAATTAAGCATATTCTATAATCGGTGCGTAAATCCTGGCACGTAGATTTAAGCACACTGGACCATATATATTTCAGAACACCCACAAAACACTCATTTCCCTTACCCATAACCACACCTCTTTTTGCCTGCATGCTTTAGAAGTTTGGCGCACATCATTACAGAATACGCTTAGCAAGATGTGCGCCTAAATTCTAATCAGTGCCAATTAGTGCTCATAATTGCTTGTTAAGTGCTGTTATCAGTGCTTATTAGCTTGTTATGCTTGTTAAATTATGCACATTATTATAGAATCTGCGCCGATATTGGCGCTGATCTCTAGGCACGCTATATAGAATCTAGGGCTTAGTGCTTAAGCGCATAAAACAAAGTTCTATTTTTATGTGGTTCACTTTATGTAGTTAAACACTGAATATTGGACTTAACCACATAAGTTTTATCTGGTCGAGCGTGTCTGGATAGTCAGTGCTGGTGCCAACACAATGGCCCAGCGTGGAATATCTGGGGATAAAATTGGCAGCCTTCAACAAAATGCTGATCGCCGCCAGCTGAATATTGGACCCAGTCCCTCCAATATTCAGCGCTATTTAACTGGCCAGATAAATAGCACTTAACCGACTATCCACAAATATTCAGTGCATCACTGGCTAAGATTGGCAGCCAAATTGGGCCACCAAAATAGCAAGCTGGCCAGTGCTGAATATTGGCTTGACCGTTTAAATTTAAACCGGCCAAAAATAAACCAGATAATCAATGCCGGTCACTGGAAATGGCAAGATTTCCCGTTACTAAATCCATGTTGGCTTTGGCTCATTAATCCATGCTTTCGAATATGCTCAGTAATTTTGTTCTTCATAAAATAGTCTCTATCATTTTCCCCTGATTCCATCCAGTGGTTATCTGGTCATTTAGGGCAGCTTTTTGTTCCATACTCGTTCTAAAAAGAGGTCTGGACCAAAATGCTGACGTTTTAGCACTAGACATTTTTGTTTTGTTCCATTATGGCCGTAAAATGTCCAAGTGTTAGGAACGCACTAAGCTCGTCCTAAGCCCACCCACAAAATACCCCTGACATATCTCTTTATGATTTGGATGCACTGCAGATGAATTGTGTAGATAAATATCTGCAAAATAGGTTTTGAAAATACCGATTTGGATGTTTTCAGAAGCAATGAGTCCAAATGGTGCTTTATGACACTGTTTGGATGTTTTTCTCTTTTGAAAATGAGCCCCATAGTAAGTTCCCCAAGCTGAAGGTTTCCATTCCCTTACTGATCAAACATAAGTGAGCTGTTTCTCAGCTCCCAGATTTTAGCTTGAAGAAAAATGGCTGGACGATGGGGGCAGAGAAGGAAAAGAAAAGTGAATGCAATGGTTTGCTTTACAAAAGCCCCTCTCAGGGGCAGATTGGCCTATCAGGGAAATGGGAACACCCTTGTAGGCCAGTCCGCTAGGTCTGTGTGATAATGGCAGCTGAGGGTCTGGGGGCAAAAAGCAGTGGCATTTGCACAACATCCCAAGTGAATCCATCTCCTTAAAGGTGCAAGGATTCACTGACCAGAAGTAATAGAATTGTTGCTGGACCATATACCCCCAAATCCCTCCTCTCGGTACCCTTCTCCACCACCGCCAATTTCAGGCTCCGCTCTTTCTGCCTCGCCTCACCCTATGCCTGGAATAGACTCCCTGTGCCCATACGCCAAGCACCCTCACTGTCCATCTTCAAATTTCTACTCAAAACCCACCTCTTCAATGTCGCTTTCGGAACCTAACATTGTACCTAGTAACCTAGACTGTTCCTGTTGGAATGTAATTGTATTTTTACATGCATTGCCTGTCACCTATTATTTCTCTGTGATTACTCTGTGACCTCTGATGTGAATTACTTAGAGAGGTCACATAGCTATGCAACTTCCTGTGGGGGTTAGATGCAGCAGATGCAGCACATGGAGCACATGGAGCTCATGATCTCTCCTAACCTGAGAGGATCTATGGTGGTGTGAGCATCCATTACCATCTAAGCACATGGAAGGAGCTGATAATACAAATGTATAGTAATATGTATATATAAGCCTGTCTGATTATAATCTAACTACAAACTGTGAGTAAACAGATGTTTTGTTACTTCAACTTTAAAGTGACTCAGCAGTGAATTATTCAGGGGTGTATGAGAGAGAGATGAAGAAAGAAATTAACATTTCTAAAGCTGAAGCTGTGTGTACTAAAATCTGCTAATTATTTACTACAAATAATCCAACAAAAGGGTTATGGGCCCAGGGCTCAGGAATTGAAAAAGAAGAGAAATATTACCAGGCAGAAAAAAAGGCCACATTTTTCTCTTAAGTTTTAAAGGAAAGATTCAGTCTGTCTCTCTCTCCCCCCACACAGCAGACAGAAGGCTAAGAAAATGGCTGAGGGAAGAAATTCACCATTGTTCTATTCTCTCAAGGTGCCTAAATTAACTGAGTTTAATTATCGGCAGTGGGAACTAAGATTTATATGTCTCCTTCGAGCAAAAAGATTAAATATATGCTTAGACCAAGACAGAACAGCTGAAAATATGGCTGAATGGGACAATGCAAACTATTATGTGAAGTGCATGCTTTTGGAAGCTCTCTCAGAGAAACAAGCCATATTAGTGGAGGGAAAAGATACACCAAAGGACATTTTATATAAACTGAGAACTATGTATGCAACTACATATGCAAAGCAGCAACCAATTTGGTTGGCAGAGTTGAATGAAACCAAATTAAGGGATAAAAGTAAATGTAATGATCACATTATGCATCTTATGTCTTCATTTCAAAAGCTAGAACTTTCTGGAATTCCCATGTGTGATGCATTGAAAAGAGCATTTCTTTTTACCTCACTATCAAAGAAGTTTGATGTTTTTAGGTCTGTAAATGAGGCCATTGAAGGGCAATCTTTTGAACAGGCAACATCAAAACTAAGGCAGGAATGCATAATAAATGATTCTGAGGAGATGTGTTCTCAAAGCAAGTCAGAGAGAAATGAAACAAATTTCTTGGCAAAGAACAGAGGAAGGCGGAGCTATGGGAAAACTCCACCCAAGGGCAAGCTGATTTGCTACTCATGTGGAAAGGAGGGACATGTATCTAAATGGTGTAAGGAAACACAAAACACTCCCTCTAGCTCACCTAAGCCAATGGAACTAAAGAATTTTCAAACCAGGAAATGTATGAAGGACAAAGATAAACACAAGGGCTTTCTAATGGCAGAAAAATCTTTGACTATGGTAAATAATAATTCAAATGAAAGTACTTGGATTTTGGATTCAGGGAGCACATGCCATTTAACCAATTGTAAGAATTTCTTTCAGGAAATGTGTCCAGAGGAAGGTATTCTTAAAACTGCAAACGCAGGGACTGCTAAGATCCAAGCAAAAGGTATTGGATTCTTAAAATGCAAAGTGTCTAATGAAGTTAAAGAAATTCCTGTAAGTGATGTCTTGTATATTCCCCAAGCAGTTTGCAATATGCTTAGTGTATCTACATTAGATAAGAAGGGATTTGTGATTCATTTTGAAAACAGTAAGTGCACAATCTCTAAAAATGATGAAGTGTATGCTGAAGCTTTTATGCATAATGATGTTTATAAGCTGAACATTTCAGGTGAAGCCTCACATATGGCGCAAGTAAGGAAGAATGATGGTAAATGTAGTCTGGAAATCTGGCACCGCCGCCTGGGACATCGTGATTCTAAGGTGATCCAGGATCTTTACAGTAAGCAACTAGCCACTGGCATTCAGATAAGTGCAGATGCTGGTAAAATGGAGAAATGCATAGACTGTGTTACTCAAAAAGGTGTGAGACCCTCATTTCCTGCATACACAGGAAATAGGAGTAATAAAGTGCTGGACTTAATACACAGTGACTTATGTGGACCGTTTAATATCCCATCATTGGGAAATAACAGATTTGTGCTAATATTCTTGGATGATTTCTCTAGATATTGTGTGGCCTATTTGCTGAAAGAAAAAAGTCAAGTCACAGACATGCTGAAGAAATACGTAGCCATGGTGAGCAACAAATTTGAAAGAAAACCAAAGGTTCTTCAGACCGACAATGGTGGTGAGTTCACTTCACAAAGCATGCGCACATTTCTAGAACAAGAAGGCATTCAGCATATCACAACAGTAGCTTATACACCAGAGCAAAATTCTGTTGCAGAGAGAAAATTTAGGTCACTTGTGGAAATGACCAGATGTATGCTGTCAGATAGCAATCTCCCTAAAAGACTATGGGGGGAAGCCATTCTCACAGCAGTGTACCTACAAAACAGAATGCCAACTAAAGGCGCTGAGCGCACACCACATGAGACATGGCATGGTAGGAAGCCAAACCTGTCACACATAAGAACATTTGGAAGTACAGCATATGCTTATGAACCAAAGCAAAGAAGGCATAAGCTGGATTCCACAACAGAAAGGGGCATTTTAGTTGGCTATGCTCCAGGACACAAAGGATATAGAATTTTGAATCTGAAAACTGGCATTGTTGGCATAAGACATGTTACATATTTTGATGAAAACAAAAGGGTTGATAAAGGCTGGATTATCCCAGATGAGCCTTATCATCCAGAATATGAAACTAGAACCATAATAGGCATGCCAGTGTATATAAATGCCATACCAAGGCAGATGTCTGAAAGCAACTCATCTGTATCTAACGAGGAACAGGCAGAGGAAGCAGACACAGAAAGGATCATTGAAGAAGACAGTACAGTTGGAGAAGGGGAATCAATTGGAGAAGAACTCTCAGATATAGAGGATGCGGAAAGGTCAGACCAACCTGTTGTCAGACGCTCATCCAGGGAAAACAAAGGTGTTCCACCCCCAAGACTGTCTTACCTAACAAAGTCAGCAGAAGCTCAAGAGCCCTTAACATGGGATGAGATTGAGAAAATGCCAGCAGAAGAAGCTGCTGAATGGCATAAAGCTGCACAAGAAGAAATTGATGCATTGGATAAAAATAATACTTGGATTCTTACAAAATTACCTCCTGGCAAGAAAGCTATAGGATGCAAATGGGTATTCAAGTTAAAAAGGAATGCACAAGGAAAAGTGGAAAGGTATAAAGCCAGATTAGTGGCAAAGGGATATCTTCAAAAATATGGAGAAGATTTTGATGAAGTGTTTGCACCTGTAGTGAAACACACGACAATCAGAACACTTCTGAGCATTGCAGTCTCAAAAGGCATGCAAGTCAACCACATTGATGTGAAAACAGCGTTTCTTCACGGAGATATAACTGAAGACTTGTACATGGAACAGCCAACAGGTTTCATAAATACAAAACAAAGACAGCTAGTGTGTAAATTAAACAAAGGTCTTTATGGATTAAAGCAAAGTGCAAAATGTTGGAATGAAAAATTGCATGAAATATTGACAAATTTAGGATTTAAGCAAGGTGAAGCAGATAAATGTTTGTACACTAGGTGCACAAATGGACAATATGCATACATTTTAGCTTTTGTTGATGATCTGCTCATTGCAAGCGAAAGTGAGCAAGAGTATAAGGACATTGTAAAGTGTTTAAACCAGAATGTTGAGATAAAAGAACTTGGTAATGTGTCATACTATCTTGGTATAGAAATTGAGAAACAAAATGATGGTTCTTATCTTCTAAGCCAGAAGCAGAAAATAAATGAGCTTATTGAAAGTTTAGGTATGCAAGATGCCCAAGTTGTAAGCACTCCCATGATCACTGATTTTCTGAAGGATGAAATAGTAAGAGAACCTTTACCAGATAACATCCAATATAGATCAGCCATAGGTAAGCTTTTATATCTAGCTACCACATACAGGGCTGATATAGCAAATGCAGTAGGAATTTTGAGCAGAAGGGTCAGCTCACCTACCAAATCAGATTGGACTGCAGTTAAAAGGATGGTAAGGTATTTAAAGGGTACCATTGATTGTAAATTAAAGATTTCAGCCAATAGTAATCCAAAACTAATATGTTACTGTGATTCAGATTGGGCAGGGGATCATTCTAATTATAAGTCCACAAGTGGATATGTGTTTATGTATGGAAATGTACAAATTTCATGGGCCAGTCATAAACAAAGTATTGTGAGTTTGTCTTCTACAGAAGCTGAATACGTGGCCGTATCGGAAGCGTGCAGAGAACTGATGTGGATTGAAAAACTTATGCTGGATTTTGGAATAGCTGAAAAGAGACCAATCCAGATAATGGAAGATAATCAGAGCTGCATCCGACTGTCACAGAATGACAAGGTTCAGTCACGCACCAAGCACATCGCAACGAAATACCACAACGTGCGAGAGTTGGCGAAAGAAGGGGTCATCAGTCTACACTATTGTCACACCAGTGAGATGACAGCTGACATCATGACCAAACCGTTACCCAGAGAACATTTTGTGAATCTGCGTATAAAGCTTGGACTTTGTATGAATAAATAATTGCATGACAGTTATGCATGAGAAGGGGTTTGTTGGAATGTAATTGTATTTTTACATGCATTGCCTGTCACCTATTATTTCTCTGTGATTACTCTGTGACCTCTGATGTGAATTACTTAGAGAGGTCACATAGCTATGCAACTTCCTGTGGGGGTTAGATGCAGCAGATGCAGCACATGGAGCACATGGAGCTCATGATCTCTCCTAACCTGAGAGGATCTATGGTGGTGTGAGCATCCATTACCATCTAAGCACATGGAAGGAGCTGATAATACAAATGTATAGTAATATGTATATATAAGCCTGTCTGATTATAATCTAACTACAAACTGTGAGTAAACAGATGTTTTGTTACTTCAACTTTAAAGTGACTCAGCAGTGAATTATTCAGGGGTGTATGAGAGAGAGATGAAGAAAGAAATTAACATTTCTAAAGCTGAAGCTGTGTGTACTAAAATCTGCTAATTATTTACTACAAATAATCCAACAGTTCCAACTATTGATTGTCTACTCCAATTAATGCTTGTCTGCTCTCCTTGTCCGTCTTGTCCTCTAGATTGTAAGCTCCTTTGAGCAGGGACCGTCATTCTTTGTTTATTGTACAGCGCTGCGTAACCCTAGTAGTGCTCTATAAATGTCAAATAGTAGTAGTAGTAGTAGTAACTTTGAAAAGGGGTGGGCTTGTATGGGATGCACAGCTGCTGCTTCTTGAAATCAGTGTGGCCCAGGTGTACACAGAGTGCTGAGATGACAGAAGAGGAACATTCTAGGAGCCTTGAGTCCAGCATTAAGAGGAGAGGGGTGGGAGGGATTGGGAAAGACAGAGCGAGAGACGGCCTCATCTCTCTTCCCCAAGTAAAGAAGATCTTATGCCACAATCCACTCTGTCCACATAATGTTCTTTACTGCATTTACTTTTCTGTGTGTAATCCCTACATCCCTGATTTTTAAAGAAAATTTCCTCCAGGAGCTAGCTATGGACCTAAAAACTCCATGTAGTTTTTAAAAACTGTCTCCATAATATATGTGCAAGTGATTACACAATATATGACAAATGAAAGTTGTTTGGACACACACACATCACGACAGCAATAACAACTACACACACACACACACACACACACACACACACACATCACTACAGTATTAACAAATGCACACACACATATATACATATCACTACAGCAATAACAAGTGTACACACACATACATCACTACAGCAATAACAAGTACACACACACATCACTACAGCAATAACAACCTCACACACTCATCACTACAGTAATAACAACCACACACACATATACACATCACTACAACAATAACAACCTCACACACTCATCACTACAGTAATAACAACCACACACACATATACACATCACTACAACAATAACAACCTCACACACTCATCACTACGGTAATAACAACCGCACACACATATACACATCACTACAGCAATAACAATCACACACACGTACACATCACTACAGCAATAACAACCACACACACGTACACATCGCTACAACAATAACAACCTCACACACTCATCACTACAGTAATAACAACCGCACACACATATACACATTACTACAGCAATAACAACCACACACACGTACACATTGCTACAACAATAACAACCTCACACACTCATCACTACAGTAATAATAACCACACACACGTACACATCACTACAACAATAACAACTGCACACACATCACCACAGCAATAGCAACTGTGCTCATGCGCACACACAAACCAATAATAATCTCAGGAACTCAAAATACAAAGGCTACCATGAAGATCAAAACTAATTATTTCTAAGGAAAACTCAAAATGGGATTTTAAACCAGCTTCAAAGTTTAATACCTGAAGAGCAAGAGCACTAGGGGAAATAGACTCATTCTCGGCTTTGACTGAGAATTTTGACGGTGCAGCTGATCCTTCTAGGAATCATTAGCCTTTCTGTTCTCAGACAGAGGAGAAAATAGACCACTTTGTGTGAGTGCGGTGATAAGTGATGGGATCACAACAGGTGAGTCAAGATCACGCTGTTAAATCAGGCTTTCTGATCATATCATCTGTATTTGAAGTGGGCTTTGGCCACATAAGCCTTTTGCAAGTCATCTCTTAAAAATGGTTTCTTAAGTAAGGTGATTAATCACTTGGACCACTGAACACATGAAAAGAAATACTGTTCTTTTTCCCTTTTCTGTTCCCTGTATCTTATTAACTTGGAGTCTTTAGAAGCTGGGTGTTGATTTTTCATGTCTCAAGTTTAATAATGCATATCTATCTCTATATATAAAACTCACCCTCAACGTTCTATTGTCTGATGACGTCACTGAAGCCAAGGTTCGTAAGTTCTAAGCTCTGAAGCCAAGAAAATCACAGTCTCGGGGCCCCGCCCTCGCGTCAAACGTTATGACGTTGAGGGCGGAGCAATTCACTCACATCGACGCCGGCGCAATGGGTCACCCACTGACGACGAAGGTGCATTGGGTGGGGGGCCACAGTCACACATCGACGGCGGCCACGGCGGCGCAATGCCGTCACTAACAACCAAGGTGCATTTGGTGGGGGGGGGGGGGGGGGGCACAGGAAAGCCTTGCAAGCGCCCGTTTCATTGGCTCCAGAAACGGGCCTTTTTTTACTAGTCAGTAATAAGACCGACACTATTATTAACATTGCGGAATGAGGAGAAGAAAGGAATGTGACAGAAATGAGGATACAATATTTGACAGCTGGGGTGGGAATGAAGTGGACAGGTCAGGACTGAAGAGGTTGAGACAAGGCCAGCCTTAAGTAGATGCAAGAGGGTACCTCACGCTTAACCGAGTTAGCTTTGCAACTGGCAGCTGACCAAAAGTTAGAGCTTCTTTTCCCTTCCCTTATCCATCTCCATCTCTTTGTTTCTCCCTTCCTCTCCTCCTTAGTAATCATGGTCCTCAGCACTGATGCACTTCCTAAAGATGTAAAAAGACTGGAAGTGGTGCAAAGAAAAGCTAGAAAAATGGTTTGGGATTTGCGTTGCAAACCGTACAAAGAGAGACTTGCCGACCTGAACGTGTATACCTTAGAGGAAAGGAGAAACGGGGGTGACATGATACAGACGTTCAAATATTTGAAAGGTGTTAATCAGCAAACAAACCTTTTTCAGAGATGGGAAGGTGGCAGAACTAGAGGACTTGAATTGATGTTGAAGGGGGGAAGACTCAGGAGTAATGTCAGGAAGTATTTTTTCACAGAGAGGGTGGTGGATATGTGGAAAGCTCTCCCACGGGAGGTGGTGGAGATGAAAATGATAATGGAATTCAGACGTTCGAGGGATAAAAAACAAATGAATCCTGTTTAGAAGGAATGGATCCATGGAACCTTAGTGGAGATTAGGTGGCGATGCCGATAATTGGGAAGCAAAACCGGTGCTGGGCAGACTTTTACGGTCTGTGCCCTGATCGTGACTGAATAGATATGGATGGGTTGGAGTGTAAATTTTCAGGGGTTTCGACGTTAGCTTCAGAACTTAGTCCAAGAACAGTGCTGGGCAGACTTCTACGGTCTGTGCCCTGAGAAAGGCAAGGATAAATCAAACTCAGGTATACATATAAAGTATCACATACCATGTAAATGAATTTATCTTGTTGGGCAGACTGGATGGACCGTAAGGTCTTTATCTGCCGTCATTTACTATGTTACTATATGCCTCCCACAGCTCTTACATCTCCTCCCTCTCACCCCCCTCACCTTTGGTTTCATGATTCTCAGCGGAATAGATCCATTATATAGCCTTTTTAGTCTAGGATACCCTAAGCTTATAAATCATTAAGATTATAATAGTAATCAGTGATTAAAGAATTCTGTTGAAAGAAATAAGCAAATTTCAACACCTCATTTGAAATTTTAAGCCTTGAGCGGAGGATACTGAGGACTGAGGACCCTGCAGGAGTGAAAAATGTGCAGGAGAAGAATAGGCAACAGGAAAGACAACAGTTATGAAAATGCAACGCAGGAATTTGTGCAAAACCAGATTTAGCCATCTATCTCTCCCTGTTTCTCACCTAACCCACCCCACCCTTTTCCCCGAGAGACTGTCATTGGAATACTTTAATGTTTCACTAATATATTTTGATATTTGTCAACATTTGCTTATTTCTGATCTGAAGATGAAGGGTTACCTTCGAAAGTTAATCAAAAAATGTATTGTTGGTCCAATAAAAAAGGTATCATCTTATTTTATTTTCTCTCTTTTCATTTATCTCTATTTATTAGCTTTAAAAGTGGACTAACACAGCTACCACATCACTTATGCTCGTAAAACCTGAAACGATTTATTTTTATTTTTAATTCAATTCTTGGAGTATAAGATGCAGCCTTTTTCCTGACTGTAAAGCCTTTAAAACATTCTCCACCTGTTTAAATTTGAAATGCGCAGTTAATTTTCTAATGATGAACAGACAGTAATACCCCAATTCTCTTTAATCCAGGAAGGGAAATTTTCAAAGAGATTTGAACAGGTAAATGGGATTTACCCATAGGGGAAAAAAAACCCAACAACAATTTGACAATTGCTTCCTTTCTTGGTAGATAAATAAAGGTATGCAATGCTGGTCACAGTGGGTGTGCATTTACCCATGGATTCTATATATTACAAATATTATCTGACTAATATCTTTATAACATGAAATACTTCAAACTGCCCAAAAACATCGCAGCCAGACTCATATTTGGAAAAACGAGATACGAAAGCGCCAAACCCCTACGTGAAAAACTGCATTGGCTCCCACTCAAAGAACGAATCTCGTTCAAAATCTGCACCCTGGTTCACAAAATTGTTCACGGCGAAGCCCCGATCTACATGGCAGACCTCATAGACTTACCAACTAGAAACACAATCAGGTCAGCACGCACATTCCTAAATCTCCACTGCCCAAGCTGCAAAGGACTAAAATACAAATCAACATATGCATCCAGCTTCTCCTGTATAAGCACACAAATATGGAATGCATGACCTAACAATCTTTCGGAAATCATTAAAGACCAATCTGTTCAAGAAGGCTTACCATAACGATCCAACCTAAACATCCGAACCTTGCAACACAACGAAACTTGTATCAGAACAGGACAGTTAATTCTTCCTCCTTAACTATCTAACACACTCTGAGGCTTATTTTCGAAAGTGATCGCCGGCGATCTTCCGACATAAATCGGGAGATGGCCGGTTTATCTCTCAAAAGAGGCAAAATCGGTATAATCGAAAGCGTCTTTTTTGACACCATCGCCGCTTTCCCGTCGCCACGCCGGTGAAAGTTCAAGGGGGCGTGTCAGTGGCGTAGTGAAGGCGGGACATGGGCAGACATGGGCGTGGCTACCAGATGGCTGGCTTTTGCAGATAATGGAAAAAAAAGCGGCGTTAATCAGTATTTTGCCGAGTTTACTTGGTCCTTTTATTTTCACGACCAAGATTCAAAAAGGTGCCCCAACTGACTAGATGACCACCGGAGGAAATGGGGGATGCCCTCCCCGTAGTCCCCCAGTGGTCACAACCCCCTCCCACACTAAAAAAAATAAAAATAAAAACCTTTTTTACCAGCCTGTATGCCAGCCTGAAATGTCATACCCAGCTCCCTGACAGCAGTATGCAAGTCCCTGGAGCAGTTTTTAATGGGTGCAGTGTACTTCAGGCAGGCAGACCCAGGTCCATCCCCCCCCCTACCTGTTACACTTGTGGTGCTAAGTGTTGAGCCCTCCAACCCCCCCCCCCCCAAAAAAAACCCCCCACTGTACCCACATGTAGGTGCCCCCTTCACCCGTAAAGGCTATGGTAATGTTGTAGAGTTGTGGGGAGTGGGTTTGGGGGGCTCAGCACCCAAGGTAAAGGAGCTATGCACCTGGGAGCTATTTGTGTATTTTTTAAACATTTTTAGAAGTGCCCCCTAGGGTGCCCGGTTGGTGTCCTGGCATGTCAGGGGGACCAGTGCACTACAAATGCTGGCTCCTCCCACGACCAAATGCCTTGGATTTCGCCGGGTTTGAGATGGCCAGTATTTTTTTCCATTATCGCTGAAAAACAAAACCGGCGATCTCAAACCCGACGAACTCTGGCATTTGGCCGGGCTAAACAGTATTATCGAAAAAAAAAGATGGCCGGCCATCTTTTTTGATAATACGGTTCTGGCCTGCTGTTGCGCTGCAGCCAAAATAGATCTTCGCCGGCGACGTTCGATTATGCCTCTCTCTGTTAATCATGAACTTTAACGCAATTACCACTCTGTATTTCTGATACCGGAATTGGCGTTCGCCATCACTGTACTAGGTAAGCCACATTGAGCCTGCAAATAGGTGGGAAAATGTGGGATACAAATGCAACAAATAAATAAATAAAATACTCATGTCTACTAGCATATAAATACATTACAGCTTCTGCAAACCATATTTATTATAACAAACACACCTAGTTATCGCACAAAATACAAATAAAATGATGACAATAATACTTCCTATTTCCAAACACCAAAAGCCACCTTCCTTCTTCAAATCACAGCTGCTTGAAATGTACACACAAATAAGTGTCCATCATGTGTTTCAAAAGTAAACCGTAACCTTAATTTCAACTTGTCATGTCCCAGACACGCTGCATTTGATGATAATAAATCCAACAGCAGAAAGATTTCACAACTTCATTGAAAGAGTCTGATATCTGACATCATATAGACGAAAATTTCACTGGTCCCAACATATAAATCGTCAGTCTCGTTTTGGTCCCAACACTGGCCGTGTTTCTTTTATCGCTTCTTCAGGAGACCTTAAACAACCTCAAACTACTGTTGAGCACACCACAGCAAGCTACAGCTTCCGGCGCGTTAACATCATTTCCTGCAATGCATTTTGGATTCTATATATGAAACCTAGCGTTCCATGCTAAAATCCAAGCGGATTCTATAGCAGCACGTGTAACTTAATTGGCTTAACAAGCTAATCAGCATTGACAACAGCACTTAAGAAGGAATAATGAGCACTAATTGGCAATAATTAGAAATTACGTGCACAACTTGCTAAGCATATTCTGTAACACACTGCGTCTAACTTCTAATACACGCAGGCAAAAAGGTTCATGGTTACAGGTGGGAAAATGGGCATTTCATGGTGTACTGCTATGAATTGCAGCGAAGGGCGACTAAAATGATAGCGTGGATGGGACGACTTCCCTATGAAGAAAGACTAAGGAGGCTAGGGCTATACAGCTTGGAGAAGAGACGGCTGAGGGGAGACATGATAGAGGTATATAAAATAATGAGTGGAGTGGAACAGGTGGATGTGAAGCGTCTGTTCACGCTTTCCAAAAATACTAGGACTAGGGGGCATGCGATTAAACTACAGTGTAGTAAATTTAAAACAAATCGGAGAAAAGTTTTCTTCACCCAACGTATAATTAAACTCTGGAATTCGTTGCCGGAGAAAGTGCTGAAGGCGGTTAGCTTAGCAGAGTTTAAAAAGGGGTTGGACGGTTTCCTAAAGGACAAGTCCATAAACCGCTACTAAACGGACTTGGAAAACTCCAAAATCCCAGGAATAACATGTATAGAATGTTTGTACGTTTGGGAAGCTTGCCAGGTGCCCTTGGCCTGGATTGGCCGCTGTCGTGGACAGGATGCTGGGCTCGATGGACCCTTGGTCTTTTCCCAGTATGGCATTACTTATGTATTTATGAATTTACAGCCTGTCTCACTGACACAGACTACTCAGTAATTACCGTGGATTCTTTTGGATTCGTATTAGATAAATGAAAGCTTTATTAGAGGTGCTAAAATCTATAATGATTAAGATATATGCAATGGTTAGCTATATACACAATCATTACATCACTGGTCCCTACATCTAAGCAATGCTAAGAGTTCTTAGACCAGGAAAAGAAGGAATAATACACTATACATACAATCATCACTGGTCCTTATTTGTTATTTGTTACATTTGTATCCCACATTTTCCCACCTATTTATAGGCTCAATGTGGCTTACATAGTACCAGAGAGGCATTTGCAGACTCCGGTGTGAACAAATACAAAGTGATGTTGTGGTAAGATAAAGTTCATGTGGCACAGCCACATTAAGGCATCGTATAGCGGAAGAGTTGTGTTATGTCCATTACGTACTTTAGTTTTGTTGTGTTGCAGATATCTGGCATTACTAACTATTACTAACAATAGTTCAGAGAGTTCATTTTTCAACTCTATCAGCACTCTGGGACAAACACCATCCGGTCCAGGAGATCCGCCGCTCCCCAGCTTGTCAAAACGAGCCACCACATCCTCCAGGTTCACAGAGATTCCATTCAGTTTCTCCGACTCATCAGCCCCGAACACCATCTCTCACACGGGCATCTCTACCAAATCTCCCTCGGCGAAGAATGAAGCAAAGAATTCATCCAATCCCTCTACCATGGCCCCGTCTTCCCCGATCCCCCTCCCCCCACCCCATCGGTCATCTAGCGGTCCAATCGAGTCCCCTGCCAGCCTCTTGCCTCTAGTATACCTAAAAATTCCCCTACCATGTGTTTTTGCCTCCATCACAATCTTCCTTTCAAAGTCCCTCTTTGTCCTCCCCATCAGCGCTCCGCATTCGACCTGACATTTCCCATAACGTTTCCCATCATTTCCAGTTGGTTCTTTCCTCCACTCTCCGAAGGATTCTCCTGTAGCTCCAATAGCCTTCCTCAACTCACCCTTCAACCATGCCAGCCGTCGCTTGGTCCTCAATCCTCCCCCCCTCAATACACGGAATATACCTGGCCTGGGCTTCCAGGATGGTACCCCCGAACAGCATCCGTGCCTGATGCAAATTCCCGAACTTCGCAGCTGCTCCTCTAAATTTTTTTTTCCACCGTTCTTTTCATTTTATCATAGCCTCCTTCTTGAAAGTACATCATCCATGCTCTTATCATCAGCTGGGGGGGGGGGGCCCGTTACAGAGAAAACCAGGAGCATTTTAGACCAGGAACAAGTCCTCTGTGCAGTACGTACGTTACTCACAGATGAGCTCCCAATTTCCCTGAAAGAAACTCCCGTTTTTATTAGGCTCAGAACTCATGTTCAGAGCTACGGAAAATTACAGAATGCTTCTCTGTTTAGGTAAACAAGCCATACTGTGGGAACGTGGTCACATGCTTCCTAGTCCAGGTGGCCAGTCTGAACCCGAAAACAAAAGCTCCATCTTTCCCTTCACATAACAACTTAATTAGAGCTGTGTCTTATCTTCTGCATTCCAACTTGTTTTTGTATTTCCAAAAAAAAGTTAGTTATCGCTTCTCGGCCTTTTGGCTAAGATCAAGTGTAGTATCAAAAAAAAGTTACTTTCGGTCAAAGACAGAAGATTTCAGAGTTCATTATCGATCAAAGCAGGGCTGAAGTTTTCGTTGGTGTAATTGGACACACATAGTTTTAGCCACTGGAATATCAACTAAGCATATTTTATGTACCACGCCTAAATCTAGGCTCTGCTTAGGCGGAAATGTTATCCCCGTGGATTTTTTAGGTGCCATATATAGAGTCTATCCCTTAGCAGCTACAAAATGGGGCAGAGGCAAGGTAGACAGAAGTCAGGGGAGGAAATGCACACAGAGGAATTTAATTTTGAGAGCCCCTTCTGTCCTTTTGAAGCTGCTTCAAAGCATCAGATCTGGAATCCTATTCTGTTGAGAGTGACATTTTCAAAGTGAAAGCTCACTAGGTGGCAGAGGGATCCTTTATTTATTTATGATTTGTCTTTTACCTAAAAAGATTAAGCCCGCATGGGCCTGTAAACTGCATGAGCTATTTGATAGTTGTCCCACAGTGCTTGGCATAACTGAGAAGATAAGAGTAGCCATTAGAAACATTGACCAGTATGAACACCGTGGAAACTCAACTGGGAAAAAAAAGCACACTGCCTGATACTCTCATCCTCACACAATACTGAACGCTTCACAAACATCACTGCATTGGGATCATGTCTCCCCATCTCAGACAATCTGAAAATCCTAGGAATCAACTTAGACCATGACCTAGCCCTCGAAAACCAGGCTGCAGCCACAACAAATAAAATGTTTTACACAATGTGGAAACTTAAATGTTTAAAATATTACTTCCCAAGAGAAGTTTTCTGCACACTGATCAAAACCATGGTCCCAGCCCTTGCAGACGATTGTGATGGAATCTACGCAGGGTGCAAAGATCAAATCTTAAAGAAATTACAAACAGCACAAAATACAGTAGCTAGACTCATATTCTGTAAAAAAAAAAAAAAAAATGGTTCAAAAGCGCTAGACCCCCTACTCTAAAAACTACCTAGGTACCTATCAAAGCACCTTCAAAATCTTTTCCATGGAATACAGAATAATCTTCGGCCTCTCACCGGGATACATGACCAACCTAACTGACCTACCAATGCACAACGCAACTAAGTCAGCGAGATCCTACCTTAGCCTCCACTTCCCTAAATGCAAAGCCCTTAAATATAAATCTACTTACATCACCGGCTTCTCATACATCTGCACCCGTACAAGAAAAACTGCACTGGCTCCCAATCAAAGAATGTATTTTTTTTTTTGTTACATTTGTACCCTGCGCTTTCCCACTCATGGCAGGCTCAATGCGGCTTACATGGGGCAATGGAGGATTAAGTGACTTGCCCAAAGTCACAAGGAGCTGCCTGTGCCTGAAGTGGGAATTGAACTCAGTTCCTCAGGACCAAAGTCCACCACCCTAACCACTAGGCCACTCCTCCATTCAAAATATGCACCCTGGTTCATAAAATCATCTACGGCGAAGTCCCGGGATACATGACAGACCTCATAGACCTACCAACCAGAAATACAACAAGATCAACATGAACATATCTAAATCTCCACTACCCAAGCTGCAAGGGCCTCAAATACAAATCAACCTATGCATCTAGCTTCTCTTATGTAAGCAAGCAACTATGGAACGCACTACCAAACGCCATGAAAGCAACATATGACCACCTAAACTTCCGGAAACTACTAAAAACTAATCTGTTCAAAAAGGCATACCCTAATGATCCAACTTAAATGTCCTAACTCTGCAACACAACGTAACCAAAGCTCGTGCAGGACATAACTCTTCCTCCCTACGATTACCCAATGAGTCTGTCTCACATGACCTCATTGTTCTATATAAATTGTAACACTGCCCTATATAAACTGTAACATTGTTCTTTGTAAATTGCAACATTGGTCCTATGTAAGCTATAACTGGAAGCCATATTGAACCTACTATTAGGTGGGGAAATGTGGGGTACAAATGCTGAAATAAATAAATAAACTGTATATAACCTATTTTATGGCTGAAATGTAAAACAGAAAGGTAACCGTAATTGCTGCTGGGCAGACTTATACGGTCTGTGCCAGAGCCGGTGGTGGGAGGTGGGGCTGGTGGTTGGGAGGCGGGGATAGTGCTGGGCAGACTTATACGGTCTGTGCCAGAGCCAGTGGTGGGAGGTGGGGCTGGTGGTTGGGAGGCGGGAATAGTGCTGGGCTGACTTATATGGTCTGTGCCAGAGCCAGTGGTGGGAGGTGGGGCTGGTGGTTGGGAGGCAGGGATAGTGCTAAGCAGACTTATACGGTCTGTGCCAGAGCCGGTGGTGGGAGGCGGGGCTGGTGGTTGGGAGGCGGGGATAGTGCTGGGCTGACTTATACGGTCTGTGCCAGAGCCAGTGGTGGGAGGCGGGGCTGGTGGTTGGGAGGCGGGGATAGTGCTGGGCAGACTTATACGGTCTGTGCCAGAGCCAGTGGTGGGAGGCGGGGCTGGTGGTTGGGAGGCGGGAATAGTGCTGGGCTGACTTATACGGTCTGTGCCGGAGCCGGTGGTGGGAGGCGGGGCTGGTGGTTGGGAGGCGGGAATAGTGCTGGGCTGACTTATACGGTCTGTGCCAGAGCCGGTGGTGGGAGGCGGGGCTGGTGGTTGGGAGGCGGGGATAGTGCTGGGCAGACTTATACGGTCTGTGCCAGAGCCGGTGGTTGGGAGGCGGGGCTGGTGGTTGGGAGGCGGGGATAGTGCTGGGCAGACTTGTACGGTCTGTGCCCTGAAAAGGACAGGTACAAATCAAGGTAAGGTATACACAAAAAGTAGCACATGTGAGTTTATCTTGTTGGGCAGACTGGATGGATCGTGCAGGTCTTTTTCTGCCGTCATCTACTATGTTACTATGTTTTAATTCACATTTTCACTGGACTGACAGTACCTTATTTATAAAAGTAATTTTGCCTCATTTTGTGCCTCTGGGGAAGAAATTCTTTCATAAATCAGGCGTTTAATGTCAAGTCCAAACTACAATAACTTCAGTGTTTAGGTAAAGGATCCATCTGTAATACCAAATATCTATTCTCTTCTTACTTCCACTATCCATGATATATTGTAAGCCACATTGAGCCTGCAAAGAGGTGGGAAAATGTGGGATACAAATGCAATAAGTAAAAATAAATAAATAAACATTCACTTATCTTTTAGTTTGTGTAAGACTTCCTCTGGATATTGCCTATATCTTCATTTGACACCAGGGAGGATGTTACCTGATAGAATTTATAGCAAAAATAAGCACCATGAATGACTCATTTTATAACCCCACCCTACCCATTCACACAATCTCCCAATGCATGGTATTTGTTAGTGGGGTTTAATAAAAATCCAATTCCCTCCCTTAGGGGTCCTCTTACTAAGGTGCACTGAAAAATGGCCTGCGGTAGTGTAGACGCGTGTTTTCGGTGCACACAGAATTATTTTTTAGCGAATCTACAAAAAAATGCCTTTTTAAAATTTTTGCCGAAAATGGACATGCGGCGAAATGAAAATTGCCGCGCGCCCATTTTGGGTCTGAGACCTTAACGCGAGCCGTTGGCCTAGTGGTAAGGTCTCACGTGGTAACCGGGCTGTAATGGTTTACGTGCGTCGGAAAAAAAGAAAATATTTTTCAGACGCTCGTAGCGGACGCGCGCAAAACATTTAAATCACCACAAGGGCCTTGCGGTAACTGGGCAGTAACTCCAATTTGGCGCACGTTGGGCGGACGTAGGCACCTGCACAGCTTATTAAAAGGGCCCCTTAAATAATGCTAAGATTAAAAAAAATAGAAATAAAGATTCATGAACACAGCTTTTTTCAAAATTCAGAAGCTCCTGCAGGAGATTTACCTCAGTTCTCTTGCTAATAGTTTCACTTCACCATGCCAGCAAACATTCTTGTATATTTACTCTATATAGGACAAGGTCAGTAGGACCCCCTCCTGCCCCTGTTAGGGATAGACTGTACAGTATTGCACATGTTCGATTTCATAAGTACATTAGTAATGCCACACTGGGAAAAGACCAAGGGTCCATCGAGCCCAGCATCCTGTCCACGACAGCAGCCCATCCAGGCCAAGGGCACCTGGCGAGCTTCCCAAACGTACAAACATTCTATACGTTATTCCTGGAATTGTGGATTTTTCCTAAATCCATTTAGTAGTGGTTTATGGACTTGTCCTTTAAGAAACCGTCTAACCCCTTTTTAAACTCTGCTAAGCTAACCGCCTTTGCCACGTTCTCTGGCAATGAATTCCAGAGTTTAATTACGCATTGGGTGAAGACAAATTTTCTCCAATTTGTTTTTAAACTCTGGGAATGAGGATAGGACCATAATACTTCCTAGCTACAGCTGGTTGATAGACATTGGCAATTTAAGCAGCTTAAAAGGTTAGCCTGCAAGCTGTTTCGGGGGACCTGTTGCTTGAACTGTTGTGAGAGGATGCAAATAAGCCCACTTGGGAAAGACTTATGTATGTACTTGACTTATAACTCATCTTAAACAAGGATTTAGAAAGGCAAGTAATTATAAAGAAATTCCAAATCCAAAACCAAACTGAAGGGCCCTTTTACTAAGCCGCGTAGGCGCCTACACGTGGCCAATGCACGCCAAAATGGAGTTACCGCCTGGTTACCGAGTGACCCTTACATTAATTTCATTTTTGGTGAAAATGATTTTTTTTATTTTCAGATGCGCATAACGGATGTGTGCCAACTGGCGCTTGGCATGTGTAGGTCGTTACCGCCCAGTTACTGTGTGAGTCTTTACCGCTAGGTCAATGGCTGGCGGTAAGGTCTCAGACCCAATGCGCAGCAATTTTCATTTTGCCACACGTCCATTTTCGGCAAAAAAAGAAGCCTTTTTTAAAGGCGCGCTAAAAAATGGACCGTGCGCGCCCAAAACCCGTGCCTACACTGCCGCAAGCCATTTTTCAGTGCGTCTTTGTAAAAAGGACACCTGAATGTTATCATATTCCCCATTTGACTTACCAAATGATCTAAAGAGAAGAGGAGAACGGACTGCCTTGTAAGAATCTTCTGTGCCTAAGCCATCTCTAAAAATATATTTGCCTAATCTAATCTTAGTCTCCCATTGTAGAGACTTACCAATTCCTAGTTAACTTATTTTAGTACTGAACAGCCCAGAAAGCTGGAAACTCTTCCCTGAGCCAAACCTGAACCCCCCCCCCCCCCTCCCACAACAGTTTAAGTGCAGGGCATCCTGTGATGGACTGAATGGAAACTGAGAACAACACATCCCCCCCCCCCCCCCCCCCCGTCTCCTTTTGATATTTGAAAACTGCTGGTCTCAAGGCACTCACCAGTCTTGACTAGGATCAATATTTATTTATTTATTTATTTATTGCATTTGTACCCCACATTTTCCCACCTATTTGCAGGCTCAATGTGGCTTACATAGTTCCGTGAAAGGCGATTGCCCAGTCGGTGGATAACAAATACAAAGTTGTATAGTGATCGTATGAGGTATAAGAGGAGGGTCGGAATAATACCATACAAGCAGAGTATCCCATTCGCCATGTATCTTAAAAACACTTATGCATCCACCCCTTCAACAGTTCCTCATATACAGTTTAAGACCCTTCGCTAACTAGGAATCAAACCCAAAGAGCAGGAACAGAAATTTGGAGTTCTACCATGTGGATGACCAGAGACTTCAACTCTCAGAGATAAACCATAAATAAGTAAACTTTCCGAGGGACTATGGAATGAAAATTCCTGGTCTGACCCTTTAAATAGAGAAACTCACAGAATCTCATGGGAATGGAATCTTCCACCTGTCGCCAAGTGTTGTACAAACCCTACCAGTTCTGCCTTATAAATGTGAAGGTAACACCTTGACCACATCTGAAATATATCTTCCATATGTTCTTTGACCCTTGCAGTATGAGCTTTTTCCTCTGCCTAGAATCTATTGGTGACAGATTTATCTGCTGCAAGGCAATGAGGTAAATGTTTGAGCTCAGATGTGGAAAGGTGAGAAATCAGGTCTAAAATCCAGAGCTAAATTATATATGCAACCTACCAAAGACAGTTGTACTGGCAAAACATACATTCTTGATGTTCAATTGATAGTTAGGACAAAGAATCATGATAACTCCTTCTTTCCAGTCTGATTTGTATTTCACTCTGTGAGAAAGATTTGTGTTTGGAATTTTTAATCTGTTAAAATTCACAGGGTCTGATATTTAGCTGACAGCAATCAGCATAGGACACCAACCGGGCACCCTAGGGGGCACTGCAGTGGACTTCAGAAATTGCTCCCAGGTACATAGTTCCTTTACCTTGTGTACTGATCGCTCCAAACCCCCCTAAAACCCACTACCCACTATTGTATTCCACCACCATAGCCCTTACAGGTGAAGGGGGGCACCTAGATGTGGGTACAGTGGGTTTCTGGTGGGTTTTGGAGGGCTTGCTGTTTCCTCCACAAACATAACAGGTAGGGAGGTATTGGCCTTGGACCGCCTGCCTGCAATGCACTGCACCCACTAAAACTGCTCCAGGGACCTGCGTACTGCTGTCATGGACCTGAGTATGACATCTGAAGCTGGCATAGTGGCTGGCAAAAAATATTTTGAAAGATATTTTTTGAGGGTGAGCGGGGGTTAGTGACCACTGGGGAGTAACGGGAGGTCATCCCCGATTCCCTCCAGTGGTCATCTGATCATTTCGGGCACCTTTTTGTACCTTGGTCGTGAGAAAAACACAACTAGGTAAAGTTGTCCAAGTGCTCGTCAGGGACGTCCTTTTTTTTCCATTATGGGTCGAGGACTCCTAGTGTTAGGCACGCCCAAGTCCCACCTTTGCTACACCTCCGATATGCCCCCTTGAACTTTGGCCGTCCCTAGAAATCCGGACAAACGGGCAGATTGACAAAAAGAGGACATGTCCGGGTAAATCCGGACATTTGGTAACCCTACCCCTAAGTCCCCATTTTATAAAGCTGGGATATGCACCTCTCAAACTCAAGTGTGTGCAAGGAGGCATGGGCTGGTGTGTTTTGGGCGAGGTAAGGGTATGGGAAGTTCATATCTGTTTATTCTTTATTTCAGAAAGGGACTAAACATTTATGTTCTAAAACAGTGATGGGCAACCTTTTGAGCTTGGTGTGTCAAAATTCACCAAAAAACCAAGCAAAACTCGGGTGGTGTGTCACTTCAAGAAAAATCACTGCTACTAGGACCGCCTCCGGGCCCCCCCTACCCGAGATCGCTGCCCACCCGAGGTCGTCGGGCCCCGCTCCACCTGCTACCGGGCCCGGAACTAACCTTAAAGCCTCCTTTCACGTTGCAGCAAGCAGCAGCAGGGCAGACCTCTCCTCCTTCCTTCTGTGCTCCGCCCTCGCGGACGTTACGTCAGGCGAGGTCAGGACACGGAAGGAAGGAGTGGTCTGCCCTGCTGCTGCTTGCTGCGACGTGAAAGGAGGCTTTAAGGTTAGTTTCCGGGAGCGAGGAGGGAGGGCGGACCACACTGCGGCGGCGCCGCGTGTCATCGAAAATGGCTACGCGTGTCAGTGCTGACACGCGTGTCATAGGTTCGCCATCAGGCTTCTAAAAGAACAATGTTGGGAATTACAGCCACTACCAAGCACATTTAAGATTTGGGAGACAGCTGCTATTGAGCTGCTCTCTCCCCACTGGGAGGATGGGGGGAGTGGAAATATGCCAATTTTACAATATACTTACACGTACAGCCCTGCTAATCTATGTCACAGGTTCAGCACATTTGCGTTAAACTACATTCCAACATCCACACCCAGCTGCACATCTAAACTGCTAAAAGATAAGTTCTCTATTCACACTCCAGAGAGAGATCTGGTCAGCCTTTTCAGCAGATGGTTTCAGTCTGCTGGTTCCCTAAAACATTTGTTGAATCATGACTCGAACTCATGCTTGACTTTATACTCGAACACAGAGCTACACTAAACTCATTTCCGGCTCTTGAGGTTCAGAGTGGGCAGCCTCTGTTTTAGATCACGCTCTATGTAGAGTTTTTTGGGACTAAGGAATTGTTTTTTTCTGAATACTCATTGCATTTAGAGGGAGGGCCCCCTATAGTTGCCCGTCAAGAGAACCAAATAATAATCTCTGTTTGCAAAACTAAGGCCAAGTTCAATTTAGTGGTTTTCTTTTCCAAACTGATAGAGTCTGGGGGTTGAGCTAATTATTTGGGGATTGAAGTGTTTGCGGACAGGTTGACAAAAGTGTGTGTGTATACATATATATATACATACATACATACATACATACATACAGACATACAGGGCTTATTTTGAGGGGGTACTTGGGGGTACTGAGTACCGGCACCTTTTCCATCATCTGCTAAAATTGACCCATGGACCCCAAGTTTTAATGAAAGAGCTCAGGCTCTACACACCAATTCTGCCCTGTCATAGATTCTGTGACTGGTTGTAGGGGGCTTGGTTATTGTGGGGTGAATCCCTTAGTGATCTCCCCACTCCTGAAGAGTGGCCTAGCATTTGAGTACCAGCACCTTTTTTGCTAGAAAAAATGCACTGTGTGTGTATATATATATATATATAGGTTTTCCTTGAGCAGAGACATAGCTCTGAGCTCCAGCACTGCATTGGATGAGACCTCAGGGTGCAGTACAGCAGGCAAACCTTCAGATTGATAAATGAGGTCTTAGCATATGCCTTGCAGAGAAAAAAAGACAGGAGAAATTTTTCATATATCCTGCCTCTTGTCCCTCTCAGACTGACTAGTGCAGGTGATACAAAGAGAAAATCTGTACTAATGAAACCCATCTGCCACACCATGCTGTGCAGAAAGAGATCTTTGCAAGGTCACAGACAGATCTGTGGTCATTTTCTCAATCACGAAGTAAAGAAACGATCATAGAAAAAGCGGCTTTCTTTCACTGCTGTCTCAGATATGTAAATAATGTAGGGGTCCTTTTACTAAGCTGTGTAGGCGCATACACGCGTCCTACGTGCGTCAATTTAGAGTTACCAACTGGCTACCGTGTGGCCCGGGTGGTAGTTTTGTATTTTACATTCGTCCGCTACACGCACCAGAAAATCATTTTTATTTTCCTGTGCATGGCGGAAACCAGACGGTAAGCGTCATTCTACGCACGTAGATGATTACTGCATGGTTTCTGTGTGAGACCTTACCACTAAGTCAATGGGTGGCGGTAAGGTCTCAGACCCAAAATGGACGCGCACCAATTTTTATTTTGCCACACGTCCATTTTCAGGCCTTTTTTACAGGCGCGCTGAAAAATGGATCTGCGTGTGCCCAAAACACGAGCCTACACTAGCGCAGCCCGTTTTTCAGTGCGCCTTAGTAAAAGGACCCCATATTGATTACTGCCAAGTGTCTTGATCCTGTGCTTGCAACACATTCCTTTAACTGGGATCAGGCCATGATGAAACTATCTTGTTGGTTGAAATCATTCTTCCCGAGGGCAATATTTTGTCATTTGGTTCAATCGATGGCCCTAAGCCATGCTGACTATTGCAACGGAATCTATGCTGGATGCAAAGAAAGCCTTATAAAAAAACTTCAGACCGCTCAAAACACGGCTGCCAGGCTTGTATTTGGAAGACCACGATTCGATAGTGCCAAACCTCTTCGTGAAAAATTACATTGGCTATCAATCAAAGAACGTATTACTTTTAAAATTTGTACCTGGGTTCATAAAATTATATATGGTGATACTCCAGGATATATGTCTAACCTTATAGACCTGCCAAGTAGAAACTCAATCAGATCATCAAGTTCTTATTTAAATCTCCACCACCCTAGTTACAAAGGTCTCAAGTATAAATCAATTCATGGATCCAGCTTCTCATGTATAGGCACAAGAGTCTGGAATGTGCTCCCAAAAACCCTGAGGACTACGTACGACCACCTCAACTTCCTGAAATTACTAAAGACTTATCTGTTTCGAAGAGCATATCCTACTGACCCAACTTAATTACCTAAATCCAACAACACAAAGAAATCCAAACTTGTATTGAACTTTACATTAGTTATATAACTTCCCTCTTTATGATCCCTTGATGTGTCTGTTTATATCTATTTCATTGTAAATAACTTCAATCTATATTTGTTTCTTCATCGTAGGTGGCTATCGCCTCACGGCACTATGTAAGTCACATTGAGCCGTCTATGGAATGCCCTAGACCTATCCGAGCAATCCATGACCACCTACCATTTAGAAAAGCACTAAAAACCCATCTATTCAAACAAGCCTACCCAAAAGACCCAGATTAATCTCATGAACCCATCTACTTTACATATACTGAAGAGAAAACGACATTGACCCAGAATCTATCTCCCACCTTACCCTCCTCTCTCTATCACCTGTCTCTACCTACCTACCCATCCATTTACTACCCATCCATCCTTCTATTATGTTATACTTAACTTCCTACTTTACATAACAAAATTCTGTGTTTCCTATTACTATGTAAGCTGCATTGAGCCTGCTTTTAGTGGGAAAGTGTGGGATACAAATATAATAAATAAATAAATAGGTGGGAAAATGTGGGGTACAAATGTAACAAATAAAATAAATAAAAATAATGCATGATAAGTATGGCATATATCATGGAATTTTTGTGTGATCTCAGACCAATCATAGCACTCATTTCATTAGCAGAGATACCTAGGCCCAATATTCAGTGATACTTATCTGAGTAGGAGTGCCTCTGAAGATAATTCCCCCAGTATTCAAAACCACTTAACCGGTCAGGAATGGCACCTGACGGGTTAAATAGTACTTCGCTGGCTATCCGACGATATTCAGCGGGAGATAGCTGGCCTGCCTCATGTTGAATACCGCTGGTTAACACCTAGCAGACACAATATAACCAGCTATCCGCTGATTTTTGGCTAAGCTTGGTGACCCAATTTGGTCTTGTCAATAGCAGGCCTATTTTTGGCCGGTACCAACTTAACCGGGCAGTGTTGAATATCGGCTTGGCCAGTTAAGTTGGAACCAGCCATAAATAAACTGGATATTCAGTGCTGGTTACTGGAAACTGCCCAACATTGAATATCCAGGCTCAGCACTGTCCGCAAAAGGCAGCCCGGCTACCTCTCGCAATCTGAATATCGAGCCCAATATCTTACCACTCCAGCACTCTCCAGATAGTGTTGGAGTGGTCCACTGACTGAGCCAAGCCAGAGTCAGGAGTTATCCGGATACCATCAATATTCAGTGCCAGAACCTAAATAACCTTTTGGAAAAATTTGGACATCAAAATAGCTGAATATTCAGTGCCCAAATTCGGGTATAAATGTATATGCCGTGGTGAGTATTTGAAATCAATGCTGACCGAGGGAAGAGTAGAAAAGGAGCCTTCTTATCCAGTCAGTTTGCTCATTTGTCCACTGCCCCATGTGTCACCACAATCCCAACAGTCTCTCCCTCTTTTGCTTTTATCACCATCGGTAGCTACCATCGGTTGGTAAACAATTCTATTTCCCAGGGATGTGCAGGCCAAAAATGTTCACGGAATGTTGAATTTTGTTTTATGTGTTTTTCTTTTCTTTTGAGGAAATATTGTCCATAGAGCACACTATAGCCCAGTACTGTATCTTATCGGTCAAAGAATGGGCACCCTAGTACTCAAATAGTGTGGGTAAGAGTATGCGTGATTTTCTCTGCAGAAATAAAAAAAAAACAATGGGGTTAAACTGGATAGGTAAAGTATACACATTTTCAAAGGGAAACTCACTAGGGTTTGAGATTTACCACCTTCATTAGAGCTCTCATCATAAACTACAAATGGATTTTCCTCCCCCTTCCCAAATCGTTCAGGAGGCAATTCACAATTGTGCATGGGTGTGCAAAATGCCATTCTATAAGGTGTGTAACTGATGTGATGTGCAAGTACAAGTGGCATGCGAATGGGTGGAGCATGGACAGGGGCATCAATTAACACCCCTACCTTACAGAATTCATTGTTACGTGTGTCCTTGATACACTAATGCCCCAGCAGTTACACCACATCCAGAGCAGTTACACTATGCCCATGTCCATGGCAGGTGTATCTGATGTTGCATTACATTTTTGCTGTGGCACTGGTAGCTTGTGTTACTATTTATAACAGAATCGGGGCACCAAGACCCCATTATAGAATTGGTGCTCAGCGTGTGCCAACGGGGTGCCAAAATTGGTTTGCAAATTTATAGACTTACCTCCTTGGCCCATATGTTGCAGCGGCACCTCTCAACCAAGGGCCATGTACCATTCTGCCATAAGTACATAAGCGTTGCCATCGAAGGTCCATCAAGCCCAGCATCCTGTTTCCAACAGTGGCCAATCCAGGTCACAAGTACCTGGCAGAAACCCAAATAGTAACAACATTCCATGTAGAACCCCAAAGAGTAGCAAGATTCTAGAATTCTAAAGAATAACAAGATTCCATGTAGAATTTCAAAGTGTAGCAACATTCCGTGTAGAACCCCAAACAATAGCAAGATTCCATTCAGAATCCCAAGTACATAAGTACACAAGTATTGCCATACTGGTACAGACCGAAGGTCCATCAAGCCCAGCATCCTGTTTCCAACAGTGGCCGATCCAGCTTTGTAATTATGGATCTTATGTTCAGTTGTTAGGTGGTAGTGTTGTAAAATATCTGGCACCCCTTCCCACCAGGGTCTATGAATGCTGACTTGGCAGCATACCCAACTACAGCTGAACGATGGATTGGAAGATCTGACCTGGGAAGCAAATGCAGACCTCCTGCATGATAATTTATTTGTTTGCATCTATATACAGCAATTCTAAGAATAACTCTATGTGGTACACAAGTACAGGCAATAAACAAACACTAAAAATATAAACGCTCTGCCAACCTACTCAGCCACTGGAATGACCCCCATCACTAACTTCATTGTGCCTGAATTCTGGAATAGACTGCATAAATGGTAAATTGGCTCATTCTCTTTCTCCTTTTCATTGATCTTCTTTTCCAGAGCCAAGCATTAGACACAGCAGCCCTTCATGCTCACAAAAGGAAGACTTAGAAAGAGACCATGAGGTACTGTAATCTTTTATTGAAATGCACTGTATGACAAAAGCTTTCAAGAGGGAGACACTGGAAGGAAGGTAGCCTTTTCACTAAAAAGGGCAGCTTCTCTCTTAGAGAAGAAACACTGGCAACTGCTGTGTTTATATAGAGAGATGCATCTCTATCAGACTTATTTTCGAAAGAGAATGGCACCCATCTTTCGACACAAATCGCAAGATGGGTGTCCTTCTCACAGGGTCGCCCAAATCGGTATAATGGAAAACCGATTTTGGGCGTCCACAACTGCTTTCCGTCGCAGAGACGACCAAAGTTCCCGGGGGCGTGCCGGAGGCGTAGCGAAGGCGGGACTTGGGCGCGACTAACACATGGGCGTCCCTGACCCATAATGGAAAAAAAAGGGCGTCCCTGATGAACAATTGGACGACTTTACCTGGTCCTTTTTTTTCTTACGACCAAGCCACAAAAAGGTGCCTGAACTGACCAGATGACCACCGGAGGGAATCGTGGATGACCACCCTTACACCCTTATTCCCCCAATGGTCACTAACTAATTTTTTTAAATATTTTTGCCAGCCTCTATGCCAGCCTCAAATTTCATACCCAGCTCCATGACATCAGTATGCAGGTCCCTGGAGCAGTTTTAGTGGGTGCAGTGCACTTCAGTTAGGAGGACCCAGGCCCATCCCCCCTACCTGTTACACTTGTGGTGGTAAATGTGAGCCCTTCAAAACCCACCAGAAACCCACTGTACCCACATCTAGGTGCCCCCCTTCACCCATAAGGGCTATGATAGTGGTGTACAGTTGTGGGTAGTGGGTTTTGGGGGGCTCAGAACACAAGGTAAGGGATCTATGTACCTGGAAGCTTTTTCTGAAGTCCACTGCAGTGCCCCCTAGGGTGTCCGGTTGGTGTCCTGGCATGTGAGGGGGACCAGTGCACTACGAATGCTGGCTCCTCCCACTTCCAAAGGGCTTGCATTTGGCCGTTTCTGAGATGGGCATCCTTAGTTTCCAATATTGCCGATAACCAGAAACGACCAAGTCTAAGGGCGACCATCTGTAGGGACGACCTAAATGTCAAGACCCTATTATCGAAACGAAAGATGGACGCCCATCTTGTTTCGATAATACAGGTTTCCCCGCCCCTTCATCGGGACATCCTGCGAAGACGTCCTTTCGATTATGCCCCTCTATGTGTATCTTTTTTTTCGTTTTGCCTTCTCTCCCCCCCCCAAACCCGCCACCCCCCACACACACATTCAGTCTGGAAAACATTCTATTTGTGTCAGTTGATTGATGACAGTCAACAACATTGCAAGAGATTCCAAACTTCAATCACTGACCCTGTGGAGAGAGATGGAACCCAATCCTTCTCTCTTAATCCCCCACTGATTTTCAATGCAAATATGGTGAGGCTTGCTTAAGGCCACAGGATTTAATTTGCTCACTTGACTGAAAGCCATGCCGATGCAAACTTAAGAGGATAACCCAGCATGCAAATCTCCAGGGCCTGAGCAAGTTAAATTTCAGCCACAGTATTAACAAAAACAAGATGGTAATTACGAAAGGACTCAGCTGAAAGGTTATTTTTAATTTTAAGGATTTTGCATGCATGCAGCGTGGTAATGGGTGTAAAAATAAATAAAGAATATTTTATAGAAATTGTCTTTAGTGAGAGGAGATTTAGTGTATTTAAAAGCAAAGCTCTCTAGCATCAGGCAGTGTAAATTGCTTAACATCAAAGGACGTGATTCAAACAAGCCTTAGCTTTATGATGGAAACAATCCTCTCCAGCAGGTTCCTTATTTCCAGAGTTAATTCACTCATATTCCCTGGAGTATATTTTTGAGAGACACTTTCAATTTCGTCCTGATAATAAATCATAAAACTGCAGTGCCAACCATGAATCTGAGAGAGCAGCAAGCTATCTTAGAACTGATGACATTGAATGACTGCTTTGATGACTTCACACAGTGTGATTGTTTAGATAAGAGATCTCTTGACTTCTTCAGCTCTCCCTTCCCTTATGGCCTTCTACCCTGACTCCCCTTTGTCATTTTAGACCCCCCTGCAATCTGTGGTTGTTTTCTCTCATGAATTTTACCATCTACAGGAGCCTCTGTCCAATTCACACTCAAATTCTGTCACCATTTTGGTTGCTATCACTTTATTTATTTACTAGCCGTTAAGCCTGTTAAAACGGGCGAGATTTGTGTTTTGCAAAATGTAATAATTCTCACCTCCATCCGTCCATGTCCAGCAAACCTCCTCTCTCCCCTGCCCTCCCCTCCCTCGATCCATGTCCAGCAACCCTGCTCTCTCCCCTGCCCTCGCCCCCATGTCCAGCAGCCCTCCTGTATACCCTGTCCTCCCCCCTGTCCACCAACCATTCTTTATCCCCTGCTCTCCCCCCATATCCAGCAACCCTCCTCTTTCCCTTGGCCTCCCCCCTGTCCACCAACCCTGCTCTCTCCCATGCCCAGCAACCCTCCTCTCTCCCCTGCCCTCCCTTCCCCTCCACACGGAGGTGAGAGGTGCTGTCATGTCAGTGCAGGGGGCCCGATACGGAGGGGGCGGGAGCGACGGCAGCAACGACGTCGGGGATTGGGGGGTGAAGGTTGGTGCACCGGCGATGTTGCTTCGTCTCCAGGCTCCAGCGGCAGCGGCCGATTCCCTCTCTGTTTCTGCCCTCTGACATCATCACGTCTTGACGTGAGGGTGGGACAGAGAGGGAAGTCTCTACTGCGCATTTGCGGGTGAGTTGGTCACTTGTTATTTATATGTTTGATGTATCTGAATTCACAATGGGGCCCTTTTACAAAGCCACGTAAGCATCTATGCGCGCCCAATGCGTGCCAAAATGGAGTTACCGCCAGACTACCGTGTGGCTCTTGTGGTAATTTCACTTTTGGTGTGTGTCCGATACGAGCGTCTGAAACATATTTTTTATTTTCGGACGTGCGTAATGGACGCATGCCAAGTGGCATTTGACACGCGTAGGTCATTACCGCCCGGTTACTGCGTGAGTCTTTACCGTCAGCCATCTCAGACCCAAAATGGACACGTGGCAATTTTCATTTTGCCGCAGTCCATTTTTGGCAAAAATTTAAAAAAGGCCCTTTTTTTTACAGGTGCGCTAAAATAAAAATGGATCGGCGCACGCCCAAAACCTGCACCTACACTACCGCAAGCCATTTTAAGCGCACCTTTGTAAAAGGACCCCAATGTTACCACAAGTATAAAACTTGGAAACAGAAAATACATTCCATCAGTAGAAATATATAAATATAAGAAAAACAAATATTTTAAATCACTTTCAGGTCCTTTTACTAAGCTGCCTTAAAAGGATGCCTGAACTAGCGTCAGTGTGCACATTGAGCCCCCCTTTTACCGCAGTGGGTAAAAGGCTGGTCATTTCGGTGGGGAGCCCTTACCTCCACCCGTTGAGATGGTGGTAAGGGCTCCCGCGCTAACTCGGAGGTAACCCGGCAGCGTGCTGCGCTGCCAGATTACTGACGGTTACGTTCTGGCACTATAAAAAATCTAAAGAATTACTGTAGTGGCAGAAATGGCGCGCGCTGGGGGTGGGAAGTACCGCTGGGCTCCTGTGGTAGTTGCGGTAGTTCCGGATTGGTGTGCAGCGAACCTGTTGACGTTCGTCAACCCTTTAGTTAAAGAGTCCCTTTATGTACTTCTACAAGTAGAGGAGTGGCCTAGTGGTTAGAGCACCGGTCTTGCAATTCCACTGCTGCTCCTTGTGATCTTGGGCAAGTCACTTAACCCTCTATTGCCTCAGGTACAAACTTAGATTGTCAGCCCTCCTGGGACAGAGAAATACTCAATGTACCTGAATGTAACTCACCTTGAGCTACTACTGAAAAAGGTGTGAGCAAAATCTAAATAAATATATGGAATGTTGCTACTGTTGAAGATTCTACATGGAATGTTGCCACTTTTTGAGATTCTAGAATGTTGCTACTATTTGAGATTCTAGATGGAATGTTGCTAGTGGAGGAGTGGCCTAGTGGTTAGAGCACCGCTCTTGCAATCCAGACGTGGTCAATTCAAATCCCACTGCTACTCCTTGTGATCCTGGGCAAGTCACTTAACCCTCCATTGCCTCAGGTACAAACTTAGATTGTGAGCCCTCCTGGGACAGAAAAATATCCAGAGTACCTGAATGTAACTCACCTTGAGCTACTACTGAAAAAGGTGTGAGCAAAAATCCAAACAAATAAATAAGATAGCCACATAGGTAATGTATTTTCACTACGTTTCTGCTCATGCTTTTTCTGAAGTCCACTGGTGTCCTGGCATGTCAGGGGGACCAGTGCACTACGAATGCTGGCTCTTCCCACCACCAAAGGGCTTGGATTTGGTCGTTTCTGAGATGGGTGTCCTCAGTTTCCATTATCGCCGAAAATCGGGGACGACCATCTCTAGGGATGACCATCTCTAAGGTCAACCTAAATGTGGAGATTTGGGCGTCCTCGACCCTATTATTGAAACGAAAGACGGATGCCCATCTTTTTTCGATAATACGGGTTTCCCCGCCCTTCACCAGGACATCCTGTGAGGACGCTCTCAGGAAAACCTGGGCGCCCCGTTCGATTATGCCGCTCCACATCTCATCTTTTCCTCTCTAAGGGGTCCTTTTACTAAGGTGAGCTGAAAAATGGCCTGCGGTAATGTAGACGTGTGTTTTGGGCATGCGCAGAATCATGTTTTAGCGCACCTGCAAAAAAAAATGCCTTTTTAGAAATTTTTCCCAAAAATGAACGTGCGGCAAAATGAAAGTTGCCGCATGTCCATTTTGGGTCTGAGACTTTACTGCTAGCCATTCACCTAGCGGTAAAGTCTTACATGGTAACCGGGCGGCAATGACCTACAGGCGTCAAATGCCACTTGACACGTGTCCGATACGCGCATCCGAAAATAAAAATTACTTTTCAGACGCGAGTATCAGACGCATGCCAAAAATGAAATTACCACAAGAGCCACACGGTAGCTGGGCACTAACTCCATTTTGGCACCCGTTCGGCATGCGTAGGCGCTTACACGGCTTAGTAAAAGGGCCCCTAAATCCTTGCCATTCAAAGTGAAGCTCAACTTAAAATGATCAGACCACAAAGAGTCTGTCTAAGAAGTATCTGAAATAAAAATGTCACCATTGTTCAATTTAGAATTAGTAAAAGCCACTAGATCCAACTGACGTCCTTTCTCATATGTAATTTGTATGGGACGGACTGAATAACTGAAAGCTGAGAGAAAAGGGAAAAGATCAATAATTTTAAGGTTATGTCTTTGCTCCAAATGAAGATTGGTATCTCCCAATAGTAAATTATAAGAAGAATATGTCGAATTTTGAAATATAAAAATTTTAAAAAATATGTTCTTTGGTCTAATGCCACTGCCCAGGAGGACAATAAAATAAAATGCAATTGATAGAGTCTAAATCCAACTTTGGAGGTTTTGTGAAAAATGTCCAAAAATTGAGTACCGAACATGACAATTTTTGAATTGGCAAAGCATCTTTTTTTTTAATTGTCCCGAAAATGGCCATTTAATGCTCAGTTCTTCTATCTTTTTTTGGACCATTTATGTAAAAAAGAAACATCCAATTGAAAAATGTACAAAATCAAGCTTTGGGGATGTAGGAGGAGACATCTTTCTTAGTAGACTGGCCACACAGACATCCCAGTAGAGCACTGGGGCACTCTAGGGAGCACTGCAGTGGACTTCACATCAGGGGTGTAGCCAGACTTCGGCGGGAGGGGGGTCCAGAGCCCGAGGTGAGGGGGCACATTTCAGGAAAGACCTGCATAAGGGGTGTACTAAGGCCAAGGACCCATTGCCTCCTGAGCTGCTGGAAAGGTACACATCCACTTTTAGATTTTGTACCTGGGGCAGTGGATGGTTAAGGGCCTCTTTTATCAAGCCTCACTGGTGGTGCCTGCTCAGAAATGCCAATGGATCCCATTGAAGGTGATTGTTGGCATTACAGAACTGGGAGCCGCTAGTGTGGCTTGATAAAAGATGCCCTAAGGGACATCACCAGGGTCACAGGGAGCTGCAGTGGGTATTGAACCCAGGTTGGCAGGATCAAAGCCCACTGCACTAACCATTAGGCCACTCCTCCTTTCCCCTTCTTTTAGCCCTAATTTTGGCTGCTTTCATGACATTACCTTGGTGCCTTTACAAGACAGCCTCAAACCTACTTGGACCTCCAACCTAAGGGGCCCTTTTGCGTTAGGCTCTACGCTCGTGCAAGGTGTACCCAAATGAGACTAACGCCAGGCTACTGTGCCCCCTGGCAGTAATTTCAGATTTGCCACGTGCCCATAACGCCTGGATGATTTATTTATTTCCTTCCACGTGCGTCGTTTCCTGCTGTAATCAGCAGTTGGCGCATGCCAACCGGTCACTGCGTGTGTAGCGCATGAGACCTTACCGCTAGATCAATGGGTGGTGTTAAGGTCGTAGGCCGGTTTTAGGCGAGCACTGGTTTCAGATTTATTGGATCCCCTTTTCCCGTCCCGTTAAAAAAAGCCCTCTTTTGCAGACACGGTAAAAACTAGCCTAAAACACACGCCTACACTACCGTGGCTTAATAAAAGGACCCCTAAGTGACAGTTATAAAATAACCCTCGCTATGTCAATGGAGGAAACATCACAGTGATCCACTCTTTAAGATTTATACTTATTTTTCTCTAAGCGCAATCACTTCAGTTATTGTAGTTTACATTTCTGCGTCAGAATACATTTTTGAGTAGAGCTGGACCGACCATCTCTCGGATGAAATATTGAAGTACATAAGTACATAAGTAGTGCCATACTGGGAAAGACCAAAGGTCCATCTAGCCCAGCATCCTGTCACCGACAGTGGCCAATCCAGGTCAAGGGCACCTGGCACGCTCCCCAAACGTAAAAACATTCCAGACAAGTTATACCTAAAAATGCGGAATTTTTCCAAGTCCATTTAATAGCGGTCTATGGACTTGTCCTTTAGGAATCTATCTAACCCCTTTTTAAACTCCGTCAAGCTAACCGCCCGTACCACGTTCTCCGGCAACGAATTCCAGAGTCTAATTACACGTTGGGTGAAGAAAAATTTTCTCCGATTCGTTTTAAATTTACCACACTGTAGCTTCAACTCATGCCCTCTAGTCCTAGTATTTTTGGATAGCGTGAACAGTCGCTTCACATCCACCTGATCCATTCCACTCATTATTTTATACACTTCTATCATATCTCCCCTCAGCCGTCTCTTCTCCAAGCTGAAAAGCCCTAGCCTTCTCAGCCTCTCTTCGTAGGAAAGTCGTCCCATCCCCACTATCATTTTCGTCGCCCTTCGCTGTACCTTTTCCAATTCTACTATATCTTTTTTGAGATACGGAGACCAGTACTGAACACAATACTCCAGGTGCGGTCGCACCATGGAGCGATACAACGGCATTATAACATCCGCACACCTGGACTCCATACCCTTCCTAATAACACCCAACATTCTATTCGCTTTCCTAGCCACAGCAGCACACTGAGCAGAAGGTTTCAGCGTATCATCGACGACGACACCCAGATCCCTTTCTTGATCCGTAACTCCTAACTGCTAGAAAAAATACCTAATGCACATGACTTGAAAATGTCTAATGTGCAAATAGTCAAAATGATATATTATTAAGTTCCAGTTTTGCATCAAATTTCAATTGCACAAGAGGGTCTTTGAGAACCTTGCTGTTTTCTCAAGAATGCAGGAAGGAACCCCAAGGCCCTCAGGCACATCATGCATCAAAAGAAAGTTTTCACCCTTTCTGTTCCTCCCTATCTGCTCACTAACTTCAAAGTTTTGATTGGATGTCTTAACCTGACGGAAAAGAACAGCAGCATATTTTGATAGATGCATCTGCTTTCCATTTTCAGGGCAGCTTTGCATTAAAATCTGGTAGAACAATTGCGTGAAGCCTGCAATCTGTGGTTTCCAGGGAAACATCACCAAAATATGCAAATTGAGAAATCGGGATACACTACTAAAAAAAATAAGCAAACTATAATCAAATATCTGTGAATCTTTCAAGGACGGACATGTTGGTGTTTCTGTAGTTATAAGTTTTGAGACCGAAATCTAAACAGAACAGAATGACTGGAAATTTATTTCTTTAATCTGGAAATGATTTAAATACGAACTGGATAAACCTGCATACAACATATTTAAAACATACAAATATGATATTGTACGAAATCTTATTGATGGCAATGTCCCAAGAAAGCAGGTAAATCGAGGGGTCCTTTTACTAAGCCGTGTATGCGTCTACGCACGCCCCCACACGCACCAAAATAGTTACCGCCTGACTACCGCTTGGCTCTTGTGGGAATTTCATTTCTGGCACGTGCCCGATACGCGCGGCTGGAAAATATTTTTTATTTTTGGGCGCGTGCAACGCACACGCGCCAAGTGGTATTTGGCAAGCGTAGCTCATTACCGCGTGAGTCTTTACCGCACATCCATTTTCAGAAAAAGAAAAATAGGCCTTTTTTACAGGCGCACTGAAAAATGGATCTGCGTGCGCCCAAAACCCGAGCCTACACTACCGCAAGTCATTTTTCAGTGCACCTTAGTAAAAGGACCACCAAGTGTCCACAGATGATTAAAACAGATTCTCAAAGCTCCTAGTAAATAACATTTTAGAAGAAAAAAATATTCTTGCACAGAAAAAATCTTGTATTATTTCTTGTAAGTGTTTTAGAAAAAAAAAGGTGTTTCAAGGAGAAAAGCTATGGTAGAATATTGAAGGTAATTACACTGCCACATGGGGAATTTTTACTTTACCCTGAGGACCAGTAAGCGCTAAGGAAGAGATAGTGAATGAACTTGAATGGTTATTCCAGTAGCCTTCATTCCGTCCGAAGCAGCGTTGTTTGGTGATGAACAGCCATTTTATTGGGGAAAGGAAGTTATAGTACTTTCACCCAACTTCCCTTCATTTTGGTAGCCGTAACGGCTTCTTTTGGGACACTGTTGCACAGAGGATATGGTCAACTTTGTATCTTTGAGAGACTATGCATAGAGTCTTGCGAGGCTTTTTATCCGTTTAATTGGCTCAGACGAGAGCATTTAAGATCCTAGACAGATAATATATTTGTAACAGTTGACAGGCAACAATGTTGGTTTACTATTGAATGATATGATTGAAAGGGAGTAAGGTGGAAACTTGAATGATTGTGAACGTGTGCTGGACGCATGAAAGGATTTCTGCAATAAACTGTTTATTATTGGGTGTGAGTACACATAAAAAATAAAATAAAAAAATTGTTAGAATATATGTTTGCAAGGAGTGCTTTAAAGTGTTATATATAGAATATTGAAGGTGCCACCCCAGAGTTTTAAATGAGATGACACCATAGCCAGGCTGAGCCAAACACCTCTATTAATTGGGGCTAGAGGAGGGGGAAAGTGGGAAGGTAAAGGTGAGGGAGGTGCAGTACGGTAATATCGAATATAAGGAACAGGGGAGGGAAGTAAGGGATATGGGACTAACTGATTGGAGAGAGGATACGTTGTTGCTCCAATCAGTTGTCTGGGATTTCTGAGGAACTGGGGGACAGTTTAGGCGGGAAGGGAATTTGTGGAGTTGGGGCGTGAAAGCCATCACTTACCCGTCTGTTCATAAATGATTATGAGTGGGGTGGTAAAAGTGAATAGGTTGCGTGTTGTTTTCTTGTAAGGGTGCAGTGGATAGGTTTTGTCGCAGAGGGGTTATTAGGTAACTAGTAAAGAAGGCCCGTTTCTGACACAAATGAAACGGGCGCTAGCAAGGTTTTCCTGGGAGTGTGTATGTTTGTGAGAGTGTGTGTGAGAGTGACTGTGTGAGAGAGAGAGTGAATGTGTGAGCGCGTGTGTGTGACAGAGAGTGAGTGTGGGTGTGAGTGTGTTTGTGAGAGATAGAGTGTGTGTGTGTGAGAATGAGAGTGTGTGCAAGTGCAAATGTGAGACACAGTGAGTGTGTTTTACACAGATACCTTGTGTGAGAGAGTATGTGTGCAATACACAGACTCTCTGTGAGACCGAGAGAGTGTGTGAGAGCGAGAGAGTGACGTACAGTGTTTCAAGAGCTTGCAGGCAGTACATAAGAAATTTAAATGAAGTAAATATTATGCCGACATGCTGGCCAAATTCTGTGACTGTGCATGCTGTGATGAAGGAATTCTGGTTTACCTGACAGAACCATCTGTGTTTAGTTTCTCTCCTCCTTTGACATAACGTGCTGTTCATGGGTCGGATGTTAGAGAGAGAGTGTGTTTGGGTGAGTGAGAAAAGCAGGATGCCTTCAGCGCAGCAGTGTTAAAGTGAAGTTTGGTGTGCCTAGAAAGGCAGGTAGACGGTGCTGAGAGTGAGAGGACAGCGACTGAGGGAGGGGGGAGGAGTGTCATTGCTCCGCCCCCGACGTCATCAAGTTAGACGCGTGGGCGGGGCAGACACTCAAGGAGCAAAAAAGTGGTCTCTGCCACCTCACTTTTAGAACGTTGGGAAAGTGAGGCTTCATTAGAATGTTGGAGGTGCGTTTTATATAGAGAGATTGTTTTTTGACGAGAGGCGTTGGAAGATCAGGAAGAGGAAATGGGGATGGGATGGTGAGGAATTGGTTCATGTGCGGCACCGTCGTGGACCTTGGATATAATACGTCAATTACTTCCCACATGGTGAAAATGTACCTGAATAAAATTTATGTACTACTATAACTGTATATCAAAGGGAAAAAGTCCTCACAGAGCTCCTAGATTGTCACAATCTACTAGAGCTTAAACGGATCTTGTATGATCCTCTTTTCATCATTGGCCAAAAAATCCTTCAATATTGATATTGTATCACTAATTGCTGCAATATCTTTAATTGCTACAATGTCTTCATTTCAAATCAATATACTTTCAATTAAATAGTAACGTAGTAGATGACAGCAGAGGAAGACCTGCACGGTCCATCCAGTCTGCCCAACAAGATAATTAGATGTCTCTACATCAAGTGCTCAACAGATCTATCTACGTGTAGAGGCAGCCCCGCCACCAAGACCCTGAAGCAGCAGTACGAAACGTTGGCCTTCGTCGGCTTGGGGTGAGGGGAGAAGGAACTAGCTCCAGCAGAAGAATTTGCAAGTGCCGATAGCATGATATGCTGAAAGATAAATTCTCTTTCAGGTTCAAAAAATGTTGTTTCATGTAGATAGATCTGTTGAGCACTTGATGTAGAGACATCTAATTATCTTGTTGGGCAGACTGGATGGACCGTGCAGGTCTTCCTCTGCTGTCATCTACTACGTTACTATTTAATTGAAAGTATATTGATTTGAAATGAAGACATTGTAGCAATTAAAGATATTGCAGCAATTAGTGATACAATATCAATATTGAAGGTTTTTTTTGGCCAATGATGAACAGAGGATCATACAAGATCCGTTTAAGCTCTGGTAGATTGTGATAATCTAAGCGCTCTGTGAGGCCTTTTTTCCTTCGATAAACAGTTATAGTAGTACATACATATTATTAGGTACATTTTCACCACATGGGATGTAATTGACGTATTATATCCGGCGATTGTGCCGTTCCACACCCTAAATTTAATTACGTTTACTGGACACCTACACTCTACCCATAGGCACATGTCCCATGTTTTCCAGTGTGGGATTAGTGCGTGCTAAACAAAAACTAACCAAGGGACGAGTGTGTTTCATGGTACTGACCTCTTAGTGCATGGTAGACCCAGGTTAGGCCTACCACGCCTTAGTAAAAGGCCCTCAAAGTGAAAGAAACCCCACATATCTGAGACAATGTCCGAAAATGTCTCTTAATTCCATCTCTCCTACTCTAATTCTTGAATAAAGTATTTAAATTTAAGGGATCGAAGAATATATATTTCTTGCCATGAAAAATTACCACTTAGAGAGGTACCAGTTTTAAAAAGTGTAGCCCCGATTCCCAGCATAGATGGTTTCAGGGCAAGAACTTATTTGCCTAGTGTCAACTGCGAGACATCTGGGAATATATACCCTTTGCCCACAAATCAACTCAACTTTCACTTTAAAATAAACCCTAATCACTATCAATTTATCTGACATAAGAGCAACTCATATAGTTTCTCGTGTAGAAATAGCATCTTGTGAGTTCTCAAGGAATGCAGTTAGGTCCATACTTCCCTCAGGATTAGGTCCTGCTGAAGTCACATATGTTTAACAGAGACAGCAACATTTGAATCGGCAAGAAGGTAATACTCCCTCAGGAAAATGTCTGGAGATAACAAGTACATTTTAGAAAAAATAAGAGCAAAACTTCTATTTTATGATTTGGCCATGACTCCCATTCAAGGAGCACCAGGCTGCCGAGCCCAGCAAGAAAATCTCAACACTCAAAAAAGAGAGAATACAGTTGTTCCAGAAGAGATCCAAAGGGATAAGGCATACTCTTTTGGGTTCACCTTGGGGGTCAGTGCTCAAGAAAAAGATCTGAGTGTCGTTGTAAATAATACTCTGAAATCTTCTGCTCAGTATGTGGCAGTGGCCAGAAAAGCAAATAGGATGCCAGCAATTATTAGGAAAGGGATGGTGAATAAAACCCAAAACACTATAATGCCTTTGTATCACTCCATGGTGTGTCCACACCTTGAGTATTCTGTTCAGCTCTAGTCGCTGTATCTCAAAAAAGATATAGCGGAATTTGAAAGGGTTCAAAGAAGAGCAACTAAAATGATAAAGGGGTTGGAACTCTTCTCGTATGAGGAAAGGCTAAAGAGGTTAGGGCTCTTCAACCTGGAAAAGAGATGGATGAGGGGAAATATAATTGAGGTCTATAAAATCCTGAGTGGTGTAGAACGAGTAGAAGTAAATCAACTTTTAACTCATTCCAAAAGTATAAAGACTAGGAGGATGTTACATGGAATTACTTTTAAAACAAATCGGAAATATTTTTTCACTCAACAAATAGTTAAGCTCTAGTACTCTTTGCTGGAAGATGTGGTATCATATCTGGATTTAAAAAAGGTTTGGACAAACTCCTGGAGTAAAAGTCCATAGTCTGCTATTGAGACAGCCATGGAGAGGCAACTGCTTGCCCTGGGGTTTGTAGTACGGAGATTTTCCACGATTTGGGTTTCTGCCAAGTACTTGTGACCTGGCTTGGTCACTGTTTGGGAAACAGGATATTAGGCTAGATGGACCATTGGTCTGACCCAGTATGGCTACTCCTGTGTTCTTATGAGTACACCATATCACTTCTCCCTCTTGTTCTTCTGGGTGTAGGTGGGGCTAACATTGTGAAACAAAAAATCACATCATGTAATCTAAGAATACAAAAATGATTCCAAAGAAATCATCTCCCCATACATTGTCAAAAACATCGTTTATTCTTCTTATACCCCATGAACTCCCTTCAATTTCAACCTTTCTGGATAGAGTGAAAAATGGTTTACTAATAGACAATAGACTTTTCCCATGAACTTTGAAGACTTAATGGAGAGACAAGTTTAAGGGAGGAAGAGAAAACAACATAGGAAAGCTTAAAATCCAGAAATATAGGGGGCAGTTACCAAGTGCATTCTTTGACCCTTAAAGAGACTTAAAGAGCAGCTACACATAACTTCTAGCCATGATGCAGTGAAGTTTAAGTCACTGCAAGTTAACAGAAATGAGATGCACAACATGCAAACACATGTAAAACACCTCATTAGTATATAAAATCTATAGCACAGTTCGTGGTGAACAATGAATGCTGCATTATATTTGGAAAATTAACCCCAGCCAAATGTTGGCTTATTGTACAGTCCCAGGAGGATTGAGATACAAAGCTGCCAGGTATGGCTTAAAGGGCCAGCCATAGTTACTACTACTACTTATCATTTCTATAGCGCTACTAGATGTACGCAGCGCTGTACACTTGAACATGAAGAAACAGTCCCTGCTCGACAGAGCTTACAATCTAATTAGGACAGACAAACAGGACAAATAAGAGATAAGGGAATATTATTGTGAGGATGATAAAATAAGGGTTCTGAACAAGTGAATAAGGGTTAGGAGTTAAAAGCAGCATCAAAAAGGTTGGCTTTTAGCTTAGATTTGAAGACGGCCAGGGATGGAGCTTGACATACCGGCTTAGGAAGTCTATTCCAGGTATATGGTGCAGCAAGATAAAAGGAACGGAGTCTGGAGTTAGCAGTGGAGGAGAAGGGTGCAGATAAGAGAGATTTACCCAGTGAACGGAGTTCCCGGGGAGGAATGTAGGGAGAGATGAGAGTGGAGAGGTACTGAGGAGCTGCAGAGTGAATGCACTTATAGGTCAATAAGAGGAGTTTGAACTGTATGCGGAAACGGATAGGAAGCCAGTGAAGTGACTTGAGGAGAGGGCTAATATGAGCATAACGACACTGGTGGAATATTAGTCATTCAGCAGAGAGAGATTGATAACTTCCTCCTTTAACCAATTGTCTGTAGACATAACTGAAATAATTTTTGAATTCTCTGCTGCTTCTAGGCTTGCAGTCACTTTATGCTTGCAAGTCTCTTACAGGCTTATTTTCGAAAGAGAAGGGCACCCATCTTTTGACCCAAATCGGAAGATGGACGTCCTTCTCCCAGGGTCGCCCAAATCGGCATAATCGTCGTGGGGATGACCAAAGTTCATGGAAGCATAGCGAAGGCATGACTGGGGCGTGCCTAACACATGGGCGTCCTCGACCAATAATGGAAAAAAGAAGGGTGTCCCTGACGAGCACTTGGGCGACTTTACTTGGTCCATTTTTTTTTTGCGACCAAGACTCAAAAAGTTGCCGGAACTGACCAGATGACCACCGAAGGGAATCGGGGATGACCTCCCCTTACTCCCCCAGTGGTCACTAACCCCCTCCCACCCTAAAAAAAACAACTTAAAAATATTTTTTGCCAGCCTTTATGCCAGCCTCAAATGTCATACCCAGCTTCCTGACAGCAGTATGCAGGTCACTGGAGCAGTTTTAGTGGGTGCAGTGCACTTCAGGCAGGGAGACCCAGGCCCATCCCCCCGTACCTTTTACACTTGTGGTGGTAAATGTGAGCCCTTCAAAACCCACCAGAAACCCACTGTACCCACATGTAAGTGCCCCCTTCACCCCTTTGGGCTATGGTAGTGTTGTACAGTTGTGGGTAGTGGGTTTGTGGGGGGGGGGGGGGGGTTGAGGGGCTCAGCACTCAAGGTAAGGGAGCTATGCACTGGTCCCCCTGACATGCCAGGACACCAACCGGGCACCCTAGGGGGCACTGCAGTGGACTCCATAAATTGCTCCCAGGTACATAGCTCCCTTACCTTGTGTGCTGAGCCCCCGAAAACCCACTACCCACAACTATACACCACTACCATAGCCCTTATGGGTGAAGGGGGCACCTAGATGTGGGTATAGTGGGTTTGTGTTGGGTTTTGGAGGACTTACTGTTTCCTCCACAAACATAACAGGTAGGGGAGGTATGGGCCTGGGTCCGCCTGTCTGAAGTGCACAGCACCCTCTAAAACTGCTCCAGGGACCTGCATGTGCTGTCATGGACCTGAGTATGACATCTGAGGCTGGCATAGAGACTGGCACAACATGTTTTGAAATATGTTTTTTGAGGGTGGGAGGGGGTTAGTGACCACTGGGGGAGTAAGGGGAGGTCATCCCTGATTCCCTCCAGTGGTCATCTGGTCATTTTGGGCACCTTTTTGTACATTAGTCATAAGAAAAACAGGTCCGGGTGAAAACATCCAAGTGTTCGTCAAGGATGTCCTTGTTTTTTTTTTGATTATGGGTCAAGGACATCTAAATGTTAGGCACGCCCAAGTCCCACCTTCACTTTGCCTCCAACACGCCCCCTTGAACTTTGGACATCCTAGCGACGGAGTGCAGTTGGAGACGTCCTAAATCGGGTTTCGATTATACCATTTTGTACGTCCCTGGTAGAAGGACATCCATCTTCCGATTTATGTCGAAAGATGGATGTCCTCTTTCGAAATTGAGCCCAATAGTAACATAGTAAATGACGGCAGATAAAGACCTGTACGGTCCATCCAGTCTATCCAACAAGATAAACTCATTTTACATGGTATGCGATAACTACTTACAATGTCAATACAATACATAATAGAACATTTTAATAGACAGCATAGGGTGTAAGCAAAGATAGAACATATAGGACCCTGTTTACTAAGGTAGGCTAGCGTTTTTAGCAAACACTAATGCTAAAGACCCATATATTCCTATGGGTGTCACTATTGTTATCATGCATTAATTTTTAGCGTGTGCTAAAACGCTACCATGCCTGTAGCACTGTTTAGTAAACAGGTCCCATAGATAGGTAAGAGAGTAAGTACATAAGTACATAAGCATTGCCATACTGGGACAAACCAAAGGTCCATCAAGCCCAACATCCTGTTTCCAACAGTGGCCAATCCAGGTCACAACATACCTGGCAAGATCCCAAAAAAGTACAAAACATTTTATACTGCTTATCCCAGAAATAGTGGATTTTCCGAAGTCCATTTAATAATGGTCTATGGACTTTTCCTTTAGGAAGCCGTCCAAACCTTTTTTAAACTCCGCTAAGCTAACCACCTTCACTTTAAATTTACTACATTGTAGCTTCCTCGCATGCCCCCTAGTCCTAGTATTTTTGCAAAGCGTAAACAGATGCTTCACATCTACCAGTTCAACTCCCCTCATTATTTTATAGACCTCTATCATATCTCCCCTCAGCCGGACTTAGAAAATAAAGAAAGTTGCACATGAGGTCGGAGAGATGATTCACTTCTTTCTCAGCTAGGGTAGGAGTGGATAAATATGTCAAAGACGTGTTGAGCCTCAACCTCATTTAGTAAAAGGACCCCTGACTCTCTGTGCATTGCACCTTTGTGATGAGAGTAAAAGTACTCCCACTATAACAAAACATGGATATTTTTGCTGGTGTTAAGGAGGAAGGGAAGACATTTTCAGCTGCCAGTTTTACTCTGGTTAACTGATTAGTCACCTGGGTAAGCTCATTTGAAATTTGTCCTTAATTGTCTTAAGAACGTCTTCTGGAAACACATTCCATTGCCTTTCCTTTCTTCCCACCACCAACGAAAAATGTCTTTCGGGAATAATGAATTTCATCTTCCAGCAGCAGAGGATAACCTCTTGTCCTGTTATTGCTCTGTGGGTAAACAGTTCCCCTGCAAAATCCTTGTATAATCCTTTAATGGATTTGCAGAGCGTAATCATACCCCCCCCCCCCCTTCTCGACATTTTTCCTAAGGAAATGAGCCTGGTTTTCTTTATAGGGTAAATTTGCCATCATCGCTGTCATTACTTTGTTGCCTTTTCTGATCTGAACTTTGACCTCCTTCTTCAAGTGCGAAGGTCAGCCCTGTCCTTTGAATACAAATGAATAGCCAAATGAGCTTTGACAAAAATGTAAGCCATTTTGATTTTCATTTTTACACTACACGTAGTCAAATCCGTTTGCCATGCAAATAGCTCGTTAGAGCTAATCTTACCTCAAAACCAGTACCGGTGATCACGGCTGATGTTCCCTTTCAGTTCTTCAACGCACAGCTGCATATTTATATGTGAGATTTTATTGGGACAAGCGTAGAAATGCTATTGATAGGCAGGCAAATAAATAAATGCATTTCGGGATCTAGGTTCCCAATTGCAGAGGCAATCGTGATTCAGGGTGCATCTAATCATGGCATGGGTGGTACTTCTTAATTTGCCTCAAAATGTCAGAGAGTTCAATACTGGCAGCATAGGGTTATTTCTCTGCATTTTGCAGGCTGCCCATGACTTTGTGAAGGCCGTTGTTTGCCAATATTTTTTATAGAGTTGGCATTATAGCTGGAAGAGCTGGCGATGTCTAAAGATAACTTGCTGCCCGTTTCTTCCTGCCGTTAGCTAGATAACTGTGAGGTTCTGCATGAGGTCTACAAAACAAAATGATAGCTTTCCATTTAGAATATCTGTATCCAAAACATTTTCCAGATTTACAGCACAATCGCTATTGGCACCTCAGAAGGAAAACATGTTGGCTTGATCTTGCCAGGTTTGGGGATTTAATGATTTCTTATTTCCAAATTCTGAGCTCAAGGTCAGTTGCAAATAAATACACAAGTTATTTCCCTGCTCATCTGGGCTTGACAGTCTAAGTTCTACCTGAGGCACTGGATTTCATCCCATGGACACAGTTCGTTAGAAGTATATACTTTATTTTATTTCTGTATTTATACTGTAATTTGTAGGGATATGTACAGGCAAAAATATTTTGCTCCTTTTCAGATTTTGTTCCCAGTTTTCAGGTGTGCTTTGGTCATCTTTATTTTAAAGAACATGTTTAAATACATGCAGTTTGGTTGTACATTCACATATAGGTTAGCATGTGTTAAATCAGTTTTTCTCACAATATATTTTCAGGCAACCTAATAAATCAAATGCATGGTAATAAATGCACACCCCTAATAATCTGTCTTTACCCCGAAATTACATAATCAAGCTCTCGCTTTCCATCTGGTGTTCATAAAATGTAACATTTTAATCAAGCCTCTTGTACCCTATACAACAATATTTCACCACTTTCTTGATCTACTTTTTCATGTCCTTGGACCAGCTATACAGCTTACAAGTGTTGCCATGGGTGCTACTTTTGCCCCATTGGTAGCTTGCTTCTATATAATTGGCATGGTTAAAAAGCGAAGTGAAGGAAGCTATTAGAGGTAAAATAAGTTCCTTCAGAAAATGGACGATGGATCTGACTGAAAATAATAAGAAACAGCCTAAGGAATGGCAAGTCAAATGCAAAGCGCTGATAAGGAAGGCAAAGAGGGACTTTGAAAACAAAGATCGTGTTGAAGGCAAAAACACATAGTACAATTTTTTTTTTTTACGTATATTAAAAGTAAGAAGCCAGCAAATGAATCAGTTGGACTGCTAGATGAACGAGGGGTAAAAGGAGCACTCAGGGAAGACAAAATGAGAGCGGAGAGATTAAATGAATTCTTTGTTTTGCTCTTCACTGAGAAAGATTTGGAGAGATACCGGTGAAAGAAATGGTATTCAATGCTGACCAGTCAGAGAAACTGAATGAAATCTCTATAAACCTGGAAGATGTAATGGCGCAATTTGATAAACTGAAGAGTAGCAAATTGCCTGGACTGGATGGTATTCATCCCAGAATATTGACAGAATTGAAAAAAGAACTTGCAGAACTATCGTTAATAATATATAATTTATCTTTAAAATTAAGCATGGTACCAGAAGATTGGAGGGTGGCCAATGTAACACCAATTTTTAGAAAAGGTTCCAGAGGTGATCCGGGAAATTACAGACCAATGAGTCTTACGTCGGTGACGGGCAAAATGGTAGAGACTATTATAAAGAACAAAATTACAGAGCATATTCAAAAGCATGGGTTAATGAGACAAAGTCAACATGGATTTAATGAAGGGAAATCTTGCCTCACCAATCTATTACATTTTTTGAAGGGGTGAACAAATATGCGGATAAAGGGGAGCTGGTCAATATTGTGTATCTGCATTTTCAAAAGGCATTTGACAAAGTACCTCATGAAAGACTCCAGAGGAAATTGGAGAGTCATGGGATAGGAAGTAGTGTTTTATTGTGGATTGAAAACTAGTTAAAAGATAGAAAACAGAGAGTAGGGTTAAATGGTCAGTATTCTCAATGGAGAAGGGTAGATAGTGGGGTTCCCCAGAGGTCTGTGCTGGGACTGCTGCTTTTTAACATATTTTAAAATGATCTAGAGATGGGAGTAACTAGTGAGGTAATTAAATTTGCCGACAACACAAAGTTATTCAAAGTTGTTAAATCGCAAGAGGATTATGAATAATTACAAGAGGACCTTATAAGACTGGGAGACTGGGTGTCAAAATGGCAGATGACGTTTAATGTAAGCAAGTGCAAAGTGATGCATGTGGGAAAAAGGAACCCAAACTATAGCTACATAATGCAAGGTTCCACATTAGGAGTCACTGATCAGGAAAGAGATCTAAGCGTCATCGTTGATGATATGTTGAAACCTTCTGCTCAGTGTGCAGCGTCAGCTAAGAAAGCAAATAGAATGTTAGGTATTATTAGGAAAGGACCGGAAAAGAAAAATGAGGATGTTATAATGCCTTTGTATCGCTCCATGGTGTGACCTTACCTCGAATATTGTGTTCAATTTTGCTCACTGCATCTCAAAAAAGATATAATGGAATTAGACAAGGTACAGAGAAGGGCGATGAAAATGATAAAGGGGATGGGACGACTTCCCTATGAGGAAAGGCTAAAGTGGCTAGAGCTCTTCAACTTGGAAAAAGATGGCTAAGGGGTGATATAATAGAGGTCTATAAAATAATAAGTGGAGTGGAACGGGTAGACATGAATCGCTTGTTTACTCTTTCCAAAAATACTAGGACTAGGGTGCATGCATTGAAGCTACAAAGTAGTAAATTTAAAATGAATCAGAGGAAATATTTCTTCACTCAACGTGTATTTAAACTCTGGAATTCGTTGCCAGAGAATGTAGTAAAAGCAGTTCGCTTACCGTGGTTTAAAAAAGGTTTGGATGGCTTCCTAAAAGAAAAGTCCCTAAGCCATTATTAAAATGGACATGTGGAAAATCCACTGCTTATTTCTAGGATAAGCATCATAAAATGTATTGTACTGTTTTGGGATCTTGCCAGATACTTCTAACCTAGACTGGCCATTGTTGGAAACAGGATGCTGGGCTTGATGGACCTTCGGTCTGCCCCAGTATGGCAATACTTATGTACTTATGATTGACATTGAAACTATCTGGCTTTCTGGATGTCAAGATAAACAGAAGATAATGTGTTGGCATTGATTTATTGCCAATGTTTTTATTCTCTGGTTGGAGGATGTTGCTTCCTTCCAACGTTTTGTGCATTGGCAGGTGGCAATCTCCAGCTTTGTCTTCTTGAGATCTGGAGTTCTTTTTTGATGCTTCAGGAGGCCTGGGAGTCCAAGAGTATGGTGTGCAGAGTGGTGGCTTCAAGAATGGGTGGAGAGAGGTTGGTGTGATAATGTGGCTTTCTTAGAATTGTTTCCTGTGTTGGTAGCCCTTGTTATTTGGAAGCAACATTTAGGTCATTGAGTGATTGTCTGGCGTTCTGACAAATGCAGCGATGGTAACAGCACTGAATAAACAGATGGCGTCTCGTCCTTTGATGCAGTGGCGTAGCTATGTGGGGCCTGGGCCCCCATAGATTTGGCCCTGGACCCCCCTGCCGATGACCCTCTCGACCCCCCTCCCAACGCCAAGCCTCCCCCGCCACCGCCGTTGCCTACCTTTGCTGGTGGGGGACCCCAACCCCCGCCAGACAAGGTCCTCTTCTTCCGGCACAAGGCGTCATTCTGTTTCTGTGAGTCTGACGTCCTTGTGCCGGAAGAAGAGGACCTTGGCTGGCGGGGGTGGGGTCCCCCGCCAGCCAAGGTAGGCGACGGGGAGGGTTGGTGGCAGGAGGGGGGGAGAGGGTCGTTGGCAGGGGGGGGTCAAAGTTGGTGGTGACGGCGGCAGCAATGGCAGGGGGGGGGGTTAAAATGTGCCCCTCACCTCGGGCTCTGGACCCCCCTCCTGCCAAAGTCTGGCTACGCCCCTGCAATGTGCAGGACGTCAGAAACAGAAGGAAACCTTTTGCGAGAAGAAGAGGACCTCAGCTGGTGGGGGTAGGGGTCCCTTGCCAGCAAAGGCAGGCGACGGCAACGGCGGGTTGGCGGCGGGAGGGGCGGGTCAAGAGGGTCGTTGGCAGGGGGGTCCAGGGCAAAATCTACAGGGGCCCAGGACTTCGCGCCTTTTGTCTCGCTGCACCCTACGCCTGGAATAAACTTCCTGAACCCCTACGTCTTGCCCCATCCTTGGCCACCTTTAAATCTAGACTGAAAGCCCACCTCTTTAACATTGCTTTTGACTCGTAACCACTTGTAACCACTCGCCTCCACCTACCCTCCTCTCTTCCTTCCCGTTCACATTAATTGATTTGATTTGCTTACTTTATTTATTTTTTGTCTATTAGATTGTAAGCTCTTTGAGCAGGGACTGTCTTTCTTCTATGTTTGTGTAGCGCTGCGTACGCCTTGTAGCGCTATAGAAGTGATAAATAGTAGTAGTAGTAGTCTCTTGTAACCAGAGCTAATATTGTGATGTCATAATGCCTCAGGCCACCAATAAGAGCCAACCTCATCAGTGATGTCACAATGGCTTGATTGTCCTATACTTGGCTCACTTTTATTACATAGCTCTTTGAGCAGGGACTGTCTTTCTTCTATGTTTGTGCAGTGCTGCGTACGCCTTGTAGCGCTATAGAAATGCTAAATATAGTAGTAGTAGGACCCCCCCTGGCCCCACGTAGCTATGCCACTGGCGCATATTAGAACTTAGGTGCACTGTTATTTATTTATTTGTAACATTTGTATCCCACATTTTTCCACCTATTTGCAGGCTCAATGTGGCTTACATTTGCCGTAATGGCAATTACCATTCCGGACTACAAATATGCACATGGTTTTGCAATCAAGTGCGTACAAACATGGTGAAAGAATGCATTGTGACCTTGCGTACATATTAGTACATGGTTTTAACAATCAATTGCGTACATACATGGTATAGTAATACATTGTGATCTTGTGTAGGTGTCGGCATTATGTAATTGCTCAGGTGAGGACATTAGGGTGAGAATATTAATGTATGGCGGTGAGGTTAGTCGGCCTTTTGTGGTTGCCGCTTAACTATTTGTGCAAATTCTAATTATTGCCAATTAGTGCTCATTACTGCTTGTTAAGTGCTGTTAAATACGCTGATTGGCTTGTTAAGTCACTCTCAACCGTTCTCCTTCCCTTCATGTTATGGTCTTGAATTTTACTGGCCTAAGTAGAAGGATTTAGTCATGGCAATGCATACAGTGCTACTTCTTATCTACCTCATCAGAACTGTAATTTCATATAGAATCGAGAAAGTGCAAAAGCAATTCACTTACAAAGGCTTTTTTTTTTGTAGCCTAAGTATGTATGCTAGGCATACATAAAGATATAAAGGTAGGAAATGAATCATTGCAGCCCTCATGGCAACAACCACAACGCTCTGCACTGAGGGATCCTTTATCCTTTCTTCTGTAACTTTTAAAAAGCATGGCCCTCACATAACCCAATCTGATAAGATTGTAATGCTTGCGAGGAGCTTTCAGTAGACTTGCTTTGTTGCTGTACTATAATTATGATAAGATCACTCAGGATAGGCTGGCTCTAAGGAGAGAGCAAGAAGCCCTGCTCAAGTTGGAATGCCTCCTTATTTCATAATGAAAGAGGCTGTCAAATTTATCAAGATCTGAAAGCAGATAAAAGCGCTCAATCCTGCTAAGTTTGACAAAGTGTTATTACACAGCTCCATCATAATAAACCTGCTGCTATCGCATCAGATAAGATCACAAATTCCTTCTACTGCAATGATGTGATCTTAGTCAATTGGAAGTGTCTTTCGTAATATAAATAATTCTCAACACCTATTCATTTTGAAGGATGTGTTGTTTTTATTTGCATTTTACTTTCTGAATTCCAAGATTCTAATGAAATCTACTATAACCCAAACATGGGAAAATAAAGAGACTTCTAGTCTGGTATTCTCCGACTGACTAAATTTATATAGCAACGACTGAAATCCCCAGTCTATTGATGTGCTTGTGTTTTTGTTCTAGTCCTTCCATGGCAGGTTTAATTTCTAAGGGACACTTTTACTAAACTGTGATAGGAGTTATCCCAGATCTAATGCAACTTAAAATGGCATAAGGTGGAGAACACTCAGGCATCCTGTGGTAACTGCCAAAAAGATATATGCTTTTAGGGGATACAAGAATATAAGAACTTACCAGTAGCCATACTTGGTCAGACCAATGGTCCATCTAGCCCAGTATCCTATTTCCAGCAGTGGCCAAGCCAGGTCAGAAACCCAACTTATGGCCATACTACAAATCCCAGGGCAAGCTGTGATTTCCCCATCTCAATAACAGACTATGGACTTTTCCTCCAGGAATTTGTCCAAACCTTTTTAAAACCCAGAAATGCTAACTGCTGTTACCACATCCTCTGGCAATGAGTTCCAGAGCTTAACTATTCGTCGAGTGAAAAAAACATTTCATACTTTTGTTTTAAAGGTATTTCCATGTAACTTCCTGGAGTGTCCCTTAGTCTTTGTTTTTTTTTTTAATTTTATCTAAAGCAATTTACAAATCTAATTCCATGAACAAATCTTGATTCAGCAAAGACAAATAATATTAAACATTACTATGTATCACTATAAGAAATTAGGAAATATATTATATTATTACATCTTTAGTTGACAATTGACTGGAGGAACAAAACACGATATCTAGGAAAATGGAAAGAAAAATACAATTTCTTCACCATTCAAAAATAACAAAGGAGGCTAGGAAGGAGTGTTCAGGATTATACTCAGATTAATTATGGAGTATATGTAGCTCCTGCGAAAGTGAAGTTACAACAGTCTTGGATTCCAAAAATGAGGATAAATGTGTAGGATCAAAAAATACATATTTCACTGAGTTCAATTTCAATACACATTTATAGGGGAAATTCAACCAGAAAAGACTTCCCAGTTGCCTAACTCGTGGTCAAAGTTTAAGAAAAAGTTGACGCTTCTTTTGGGTTAATTTGGATACATCTGGAAACATTCTAATCTTATGATGCAGAGAAGGGTGATGAAAATGATAAAGGGGATGAGACGACTTCCCTATGAGGAAAGGCTAAAGCAGCTATGGCTCTTCAGCTTGGAGAAAAGGCGGCTGAGAGGAGATATGATACAGGTCTATAAAATAATGAGTGGAGTTGAACGGGTAGATGTGAAGCGTCTGTTTACGCTTTCCAAAAATACTAGGACTAGGGGGCATGCGATGAAGCTACAATGTAGTAAATTTAAAACGAATCAGAGAAAATGTTTCTTCACTCAACGTGCAATTAAACTCTGGAATTCTTTGCCAGAGAATGTGGTAAAGGCGGTTAGCTTAGCGGACTTTAAAAAAGGTTTGGCTGGCTTCCTAAAGGAAAAGTCCATAGACCGTTATTAAATGGACTTGGGGAAAATCCACTATTTCTGGGATAAGCAGTATAAAATGTTTTGTACATTTTGGGGATCTTGCCAGGTACTTGTGATCTGGATTGGCCACTGTTTGAAACAGGATGCTGGGCTTGATGGACCTTCGATCTTTCCCAGTATGGCAATACTTATGTACTTATGATTCAAAAAAAGTTCTCAATGGCGGAAAATTCTTTCAAAATCCAATCTCTGTCAGGTTGTAATACAAAAGTCACTCTTAAGGTTGTAGATTTGATACCCAAACTGTCATCTTCAAGTGTCTGTGTAAGATTTAAACTTTCAAAAGATACTTAATTCCCTTCAGTAACAGGTTGTTCAATAGTTTTCTTTATATAAGGCAATAAGTAGTAAATTTTGGAGATTGGAGGATAGGCTTGTTCTGGAATCTTCAGTATTTCAGACAAATAATTTTTCAAGGTTATAAGAAGAGCGATTGAAAGTTGTCTAGGAAAATGTATTAAACGTAGTGTTTTAGACCTCTGCTGATTTTCTAATATTTCAATCTTATTCTTAAGTAACAAATTCTCTTTAATCATGTTTACTTGTATTTTGCTGAAGAGATAGGGCATCTTTAGCATTAGTCTCAATCTTTTTGTCCATTAGAAAAAATTTATTTTCCAATATAGATATTTTCTCTGAGGGAACTTGAGCATGTTGAAACACTGATAGTAATTTTTGAGAGAAAGATGTTTCCAAGCCCACTAAAGCTTTCCAAGGTGATAGTGTCTGGCTTAATAGGCAAAAACGACTTACTCAGCGAAGTGGAATCTATCTTGGAATCACCAGGAATCTGTTACTCCTTTGCCGATGTGAACACACCAAAAACGCCCGCTCCAAACTGTTCCGCACCCAACTATGCAACTTTGCTCTGAAACGGGCCTCTTTTACTAGTATAAAATAATGAGTGGAGAGGAACAGGTGGATGTGAAGCGTCTGTTCACGCTTTCCAAAAATACTAGGACTAGGGGGCATGCGATGAAACTACAGTGTAGTAAATTTAAAACAAACCAGAGAAAAATTTTCTTCACCCAACGCGTAATTAAACTCTGAAATTCGTTGCCGGAGAACGTGGTGAAGGCGGTTAGCTTGGCAGAGTTTTAAAAGGGGTTAGACAGTTTCCTAAAGGACAAGTCCATAACCACTACTAAATGGACTTGGGAAAAATCGACAATTCCGAGAATAACATGTATAGAATGTTTGTACGTCTGGGAAGCTTGCCAGGTGCCCTTGGCCTGGATTGGCTGCTGTCGTGGACAGGATGCTGGGCTCGATGGACCCTTGGTCTTTTCCCAGTGTGGCATTACTTATGTACTTATGTACCTTTCTGAAGTTTTTGCAACTACTTTCAAAGCACTTTTTATATATTCAGGTACTTATTTTGTACCAGGGCAATGGAGGGTTAAGTGACTTGCCCACAGTCACAAGGAGCTGCAGTGGGAATCGAACTCAGCTCCCCAGGATCAAAGTCCACTGCACTAACCACTAGGCTACTCCTCCACTTATTTAAGTCAAATAAGGTCCCATTTTCAGCATTTTAGTGGCCTAGTGGTTAGAGCACCGGTCTTGCAATCCAGAGGTGGCCAGTTCAAATCCCACTGCTGTTCCTTGTGATCTTGGGCAAGTCACTTAACCCTCCATTGCCTCAGGTACAGCCCTCCTGGGACAGAGAAATATCCAGAGTACCTGAATGTAACTCACCTTGAGCTACTACTGAAAAAGGTGTGAGCAAAATCTAAATAAATTTTAGAATGGATTTCCATCATGTCTGTGGAAATGTTCAGTACTCCATAGCTGTAGATAGATAGTAATATGCCATTGATTTAAATATTCTACCATTTTATTCTTAACATTTCCACGTGTGCTGTTACCCACTCCTTTTCCCTCTGATATTGGGTGTTTTAGTATCCATGATGAACACAGTTTAAACAATTCATTAATTAAAGTTATTTTCATCCTAGGATTCATAGGTACAGCAGTTCATTTACTTTCCATATTCTTAATCCATTAGCCTTGAATCAATTCAGTAGAAAGGTACCACAGTGATGATGAATCTACAGTACGTTCAAAACACTCATGAATTAAAAATTGATGGCCACCCCTATTGGCTTCCTGTCAGGATTTTATGGAGCTCAATCATAGAACACAGTATCAAACTATATAATACTTTTCTGTTTTTTAGGGAAACATAGGGGCATTTTTACTAAGCCGCGTAAGCGTCACCATGCTCCCAAATGGAGTTACCGCCCTGCTACCACGTAGCTCTTCCGGTAATTTCATTTTTGGCTTGTGTCCGATGCATGCATCCTAAAATTATTTTCAGACGAGCGCATTGGACATGCACCAAGTGGCATTTGAAGCACGCAGGTCATTACCACCCGGTTACCGCGTGAGACTTTACCGCTAGGTCAATGGCTGGAGGTAACGTCTCAGACCAAAAATGGACGTGCGGCAATTTTCATTGTGTCACACGTCCATTTCGGCAAAACATTTTTAAAAAAGCTTTTTTACAGGTGCGCTGAAAAATGATTCTGTGAGCGCCCAAAACACGCGTCTACACTACCGCAGGCCATTTTTCAGCATCTAATATAATAATTTGTACTTCAACGTTCCATGGCTGGCTGGGCTCGTAACATATCCTGAAGTCAGCAAGCCTCCAGCATTCCCTTCCCTCACTGTCCCGCCCTCGCGTAAAGACGAAATGACGTCAGAGGAGGCTGGAACAGTGAGAGGGAAGGGACCGCTGGAGGCGAACTGACGTTAGGATGTTAAGAACACACACTGGGCAAGAAGGAAGGAGAGGATGGTCATGCAGTGAGTTGGGCCACCAAATGAGTGGAGGAGTGGCCTAGTGGTTAGGGTGGTGGACTTTGGTCCTGAGGAACTGAGTTTGATTCCCGGCACAGGCAGCTCCTTGTGACTCTGGGCAAATCACTTAACCCTCCATTGCCCCATGAAAGCCGCATTGAGCCTGCCATGAGTGGGAAAGCACAGGGTACAAATGTAACAAAAATAAAAAAGATACTATTGGAGATTCTACATGGAATTTTGCTACTATTGGACATTCTACATGGAATGTTGCTATTCTACTAGCAACATTCCATGTAGAAGGCCGCGCAGGCTTCTGCTTCTGTGAGTCTGACGTCCTGCACGTACGTGCAGGACGTCAGACTCACAGAAGCAGAAGCCTGCGCGGCCACATTGGTGATCTGCAAGGACCGACTTCTACATGGAATGTTGCTAGTGGAGGAGTGGCCTAGTGGTTAGGGTGGTGGACTTTGGTCCTGAGGAACTGAGTTTGATTCCCACTTCAGACACAGGCAGCTCCTTGTGACTCTGGGCAAGTCACTTAACAACCCTCCATTGCCCCATGTAAGCCGCATTGAGCCTGCCATGAGTGGGAAAGCACAGGGTACAAATGTAACAAAAATAAAAAAGATACTATTGGAGATTCTACATGGAATGTTGCTATTCCACTAGCAACATTCCATGTAGAAGGCTGCGCAGGCTTCTGTTTCTGTGACGTGCAGGACGTCAGACTCACAGAAGCAGAAGCCTGCGCAGCCACATTGGTGTGTGATCTGCAAGGGCCGACTTCTACATGGAATGTTGCTAGTGGAATAGCAACATTCCATGTAGAATCTCAAATAGTAGCAACAGTGGAGGAGTGGCCTAGTGGTTAGGGTGGTGGACTTTGGTCTTGGGGAACTGAGGAACTGAGTTTGATTCCCACTTCAGGCACAGGCAGCTCCTTGTGACTCTGGGCAAGTCACTTAACCCTCCATTGCCCCAGGTACAAATAAGTACCTCTATACAATATGTAAGCCGCATTGAGCCTGCCATGAGTGGGAAAGCGTGGGGTACAAATGTAGCAAAAAAAAGAAAATGGAGCACATATTGCCTGATGACAGCAAAACAGCCGGAGACAGGAGAATAAACAGAGGTTGCAGAGTTCACATAACCAGAAAGGAGAGGATGACAGTAAGGTCCTTAGTAAGGAAGACCTCTGAAGGGGGGCTGCAGATATTAAAGGTGAGTGTCAGACCATTTGAGGAAAGATCAAAGAGGCAGCAAAAGAAATTAAGGCAGAAATTGCTGAGCTGGTGGAGCGAATGGAAGAGATGGAGATGAAAGTGGGAGGACAGGAAATATTTACTCTGACCAGCTAGATCTATTAACTCATGTGCAGGATTTGGAGACCAGATCGGGACACAATAATGTTCAAATATGGGGATGCCAGAAACAGATGACTACAGAGATCATGCACAAGTGCTGAAAAAAGTTTTATTGGGAAGTTATGGGCATTGGAGAGGAGCATGCAGGAGAAGAGGTTCAGCAGCTTAAGGTGGACATGGATCTTAGGGCTCTTGGCCTGAAGGGAGACTTTCCTAAGGAGAATCACTGGACATGGAGGGGAGGCTAGAATCACGGGACACGGAGGGGAGGGCAGGGCAGAGGAGAATCGCTGGACATGGAGGGGAGGCTAGAATCGCGGGACATGGAGGGGAGGCTAGAACCACAGGACACGGAGGGAAGGCTAGAACCACAGGACACGGAGGGGAGGGGAGGGCAGGGCAGAGGACAATCACTGGACATGGAGGGGAGGCTAGAATCATGGGACACGGAAGGGAGGGCAGGGCACAGGAGAATCGCTGGACATGGAGGGGAGATCAGAATCACGGGACACGGAGGGGATGGGAGGGCAGAGGAGAATCATTGGAAATGGAGGGGAGGTCAGAATTGCGGGACACGGAGGGAACGTCTGGGCAGAGGAAAATCGCTGCACACGGAGGGGAGATCAGAATCACGGGACACGGAGGGGATGGGAGGGGAGGGAAGAATCGCTGGATATGGAAGTGAGGGCAGGGGAGAGGACAATCACTGGACATGGAGGGGAGGACAGAATCGCGGGACAAGGAAGGGATGGCAGGGCGAGGAGTATCGCTGGACATGGAGGGGAGGCTAGAATCACGGGACACAGAGGGGAGGGCAAGGCAGAGGAGAATCAATGGACATGGAGGGGATGGGAGGGCAGAGGAGAATCGCTGGAAATGGAGGGGAGGCCAGAATTGTGGGACATGGAGGGAACGTCAGGGCAGAGGAAAATCGCTGCACACGGAGGGGAGATCGGAATCACGGGACACGGAGGGGATGGGAGGGGAGGGAAGAATCGCTGGATATGGAAGTGAGGGCAGGGGAGAGAGGAGAAATCGCTTCGACGAGAGCCTTCCTAGGGCCTGTTTCATTTTCACGAAACGGGCTTTGTTGCACTAGTGCCTTTATAAAAGAGCTCCACAGTTAGTGTTGATCACAGACAAAGCTGACTCTGTTTAGAGACTAAACTTTATTTAGGGGCCTTTTTACAAAGCGGTGCTAAGCCCATCACAAGCTTACCACTCGCTAAAAGGGAAGTACCGCTAGACTACCACAGCAGCCTGACGGTAGTTCCCTCCCCCCAGCACACGTTATTTCTGGTGCTGCAAAACTATTTCAACTTTTGTAGCGTTGGTGTGTACTCGGCGGTATTCGGGCAGTGCCATGTGCTGCCGGTTAGCGTAGACGCCCTTATTGCCACCTCATTGGCTGGCAGTAACTGCTCTCCCTGAAATGGCCGCCTGGCAAGTGCTTCATTTGCCACATAGACTGGGGGTAGCTACGTGGGGCCACCGTAGATTTGGCAATGCCCCCCCCCCCGCCACCAACCCCTTCGACCCCCCCTCCCGCCACCAACCCTCCCCCGCCGCCGGGTACCTTTGCTGGCAGGGGTCTCCAACCCCCGCCAGCCGAAGTCATTTTCTCCGGCGCGGCCACGTTGCTGATCTGCAAGGCTTCTGTTTCTGTGAGTCTGACGCCTGCACGTTCCTCTTCTCTGGCATGGCCGCGTTGCTGATCTGCAAGGCTTCTGTTTCTGTGAGTCTGACGCCTGCACGTTCCTCTTCTCCGGCATGGCCATGTTGCTGATCTGCAAGGCTTCCGTTTCTGTGAGTCTGACGCCTGCACGTTCCTCTTCTCCGGCATGGCCACGTTGCTGATCTGCAAGGCTTCCGTTTCTGTGAGTCTGACGCCTGCACGTTCCTCTTCTCCGGCATGGCCGCGTTGCTGATCTGCAAGGCTTCCGTTTCTGTGAGTCTGACGCCTGCACGTTCCTCTTCTCCGGCATGGCCGCGTTGCTGATCTGCAAGGCTTCTGTTTCTGTGAGTCTTACGCCTGCACGTTCCTCTTCTCCGGCATGGCCACGTTGCTGATCTGCAAGGCTTCTGTTTCTGTGAGTCTGACGCCTGCACGTTCCTCTTCTCCGGCATGGCCGCTTGCTGATCTGCAAGGCTTCCGTTTCTGTGAGTCTGACGCCTGCACGTTCCTCTTCTCCGGCATGGCCGCGTTGCTGATCTGCAAGGCTTCTGTTTCTGTGAGTCTGACGCCTGCACGTTCCTCTTCTCTGGCATGGCCACGTTGCTGATCTGCAAGGCTTCCGTTTCTGTGAGTCTGACGCCTGCACGTTCCTCTTCTCCGGCATGGCCGCATTGCTGATCTGCAAGGCTTCTGTTTCTGTGAGTCTGACGTCAGACTCACAGAAACAGAAGCCTTGCAGATCAGCAATGCAGCCGTGCCGGAGAATAGGACTTTGGCTGGTGGGAGTTAGGGACCCCTGCCAGCAAAGGTACCCGACGGCGGTGGGTTGGCGGTGGGGGGAAGGGGGGTCAAAAGGTTTTGGTGCTGGGGGATCAAAGGTAGTTGTGGCAGCGGGTGGAGGGTCAAAAATGGTGGGCGGGGGGGGGGGGGGGGGGTCGGCGCCGGGGGGGCTAAAATGTGCCCCCTCACCTCAGGCTCTGGACCCCCTTCCCGCCGAAGTCTGGCTACGCCCCTGACATGGACAGTTCTTTAAGAAAAAAGAAACCTGCCTTTTACCCACTGGAGTAAATGGGGGGCTCGGCACATGTCCAAAGCACGAACCGATGCCACACAGGAACCCTTTTGCCACATCTTTGTAAAAGGACCCCTTAGATTTGACTTTCCATAATAGGTGTTACTCAGTTTCCCTTTAGCTGGTTCATGGTTCATTTGATGCTGCACAGAAGTAAGATGTCCGTGTTCTTCCACTAGGAAGAACTAAAAACCATTCTGCACATGACAGAGAAACTAAACTTTCAAATGTCATATATGGATCTTTGTTTAGCTCAACAGATCTCAAAAATAAGTTTCTTTTTTTTTTTTTTTGACGTTGCTACCCTGTTCTCTCTTCCCAGACGATTTCAGTCAACTGTCTTCCCCCAGGGAGCAACTAATGAGGAAAGGAAGCAATCCTTTCACCGGGGAACAGGACAGCTTTGGTATGACTCAGCTGGTCAAGGACTGTGGCATGAAAGAGAAAGTCAGGCACATGGAAAAAAAAGCAAGAAATGGTCATTATCTTGAAGATTCAGCTTTGGAGAAAGGGCTAAAATTATATAACATAACAATCGCTTTATATACAACAACCTCACAGTTCTGAGCACTTAAAGAAAATTAAAGAAAACCAGAACATAATTTCGGAAATAAAAATGCTATCAATTAGGATAAGTTACATTAAATCAATTAAAATATCATTATTTGTTAGGGAATTGCCAAAAAAAAAAGTTGGAGATCTCCTTCCTAATTTAGCTGCTTGAAAAGCCAATAACAGCTCATCTATTTGCAGTCTTTTAACACCCTTCAAAGATGGAATAGCAAAAGGATTATTGGTACACCTTATTCTTGGTCTAGATGAAGTGTTCATACATATACAACGGTAACTCACCATCTAGAATTATTTAGCAGCACCTCAATTGGTTTCTCCAAACTTTCACTGTGATTCCCATCTTTCCCTCCAAGGTGACATCAGGTCTGTTCTTCAACTGTAAGTTGACAACATCCATGAAACTATTTTTACTATTACTGCATTGGCTTATGTTTATGCAGTGCATTTTGTCTAGCAAAAAAGGTGCCGGTACTCAAATGCCAGGCCACCCTTCAGGGGTGGAGTGATCATTGAGGGACCCCCCCACCCTACAATAGCCAGGACCCCTGCAACCAGTCATAGAATCTATGACAGGACAGAATTTGTGTGTAGAACCTGAGCTCTTTCATTAAAATACGAGAACCATGGGTCAAGTTTAGCAGACAGTGGAAAAGGTGCCAGTACTCAGTACCCCCAAGTACCCCCTCAAAAAAAGCCATGTGTTTATGTTTCATCACTCTTAATATACCACTGTTCATGGCAGGGGCGTAGCCAGACCTCACAGTAGGAAGGGGCCAGAGCTTGAGGTTGGGGGCACATTTTGAGTGCCGCCCACCACCACCACCACCTCGCCCCCCCCCCCACGGCCTCACCTCCTTGCCCCCACCCCGCCTCGCCTCACCTTGCATCGTCCCCCCACTGCCTCGCCTCTCCCCCTCACAAACAAATACCTTTGCTGGCGGGGGTCCCAAACTCCCATCAGCCGAAGCCTTCTTCAGTGTGGTCTCTGGCGCAGCCGTGTTCGCTGCCTACCCCCTGTTCTTCTTTCCTCTTGCTCCTCCTGTGCACGCTGATGCTCAGCGTGCACAGGAGGAGCAAAAAAAAAGATGATCAGGGGGCAGGCAGCGAACGCGGTTGTGCCGGAGACCACTGAGCGTTGGCGTGCTCAAAAGTGGCAAGAAGAAAGAAGAGCAGGGGGCAGGCAGTGAAAGAGATTGCGTCGGAGACCGCGCTGAAGAAGGCTTCGGCTGGTGGGGGTTGGGGACCCAAAACCTATGCCTACACTACCGCAGGCCATATTTCAGTGCACCGTAGTAAAAGTATCCCTTATTTTGTAATGATAGCATAGATAGATAGAAAATAAAGGATACTTTTACTACGGTGCACTGAAAAATGGCCTGTGGTAATGTAGGCGTAGAATGCCACTTGACATGATCGTTTATAATAAACCATGTGGCAACTTGTAGGAGTAACCCAGGGCCGCTGAGAGAAGGAGGTTGAGGGGGGGAGGGGCGCCACAGTCAAAGTTTCAAGGGAACACTAGTAGAGTAGTGTGGTAGCCGTGTTAGTCCACTCTTAAGGTTATCAATAGAAATCAAACAAAATAAAACATGGAAAAGAAAATAAGATGATACCTTTTTTATTGGACATAATACATTTCTTGATTAGCTTTCGAAGGTTGCCCTTCTTCCTCAGATCGGAAATAAGCAAATGTGCTAGCTGACAGTGTATATAAGTGAAAACATTCAAGCATTACTATGACAGTAAAATAGATACCATTGGAGATTCTACATGGAATGTTGCTACTATTGGAGATTCTACATGGAATGTTGCTATTCCACTAGCAACATTCCATGTAGAAGGCTGCGCAGGCTTCTGTTTCTGTCAGTCTGACGTCCTGCACGTACGTGCAGGACGTCAGACTCACAGAAGCAGAAGCCTGCGCGGCCACATTGGTGATCTACAAGGGCCGACTTCTACATGGAATGTTGCTAGTGGAATAGCAACATTCCATGTAGAATCTATAGAAATCAAACAAAATAAAACATGGAAAAGAAAATAAGATGATACCTTTTTTATTGGACATAACTTAATACATTTCTTGATTAGCTTTCGAAGGTTGCCCTTCTTCGTCATATCGGAAATAAGCAAATGTGCTAGCTGACAGTGTATATAAGTGAAAACATTCAAGCATTACTATGACAGTCTGACAGGGTGGGAGGATGGGGGTGGGTCGGAGGTATGCATGGGGACATCAAAGCACATCATTGATATTCTAACAGGATGGGTGTGGATAGGTGAGGGGAGGGTGATCAACAGAGACATACAGCTTTATGGTTTATAATGGGCTAAGAACCCCAGATCCTTGTTAAGTCCTTTCTGTTGGGTGTTAAAATATTCAATCATTCTGACTTCAAAGGTCTTACGTTCTTGTATGGTTTTAAAGTTACCTTTCATCTCCTTGGTTATCAATAGAAATCAAACAAAATAAAAAATGGAAAAGAAAATAAGATGATACCTTTTTTATTGGACATAACTTAATACATTTCTTGATTAGCTTTCGAAGGTTGCCCTTCATTTCCGATCCAAGGGAACACTAGAAGCTTCTTCCTGCCTGCCTGCTTCTGGGACTATTTCTCTTCCTGTTCCTGCGTGCCAGGACCCGGATGATTGCATTAACACAATTACCCGGGTGATCCGGGTTATCACATTAATGCAATCATCCAGGATCCCAGCACACAGGAGCAGGAGACAACAGACCGAGGGGAGGAGCAGTCAGATACAGGACGGTAAGGGGTGGGGCGGTGGCTCAATTGTGGGAGTTGGCAGCATGAATGTGGGGTGACGTGGCACGACGGTGGCCAAGGTGGGGGGCGTGGGGCGGGCCCAGCTGTGTCTCTCAGCAGCCATGGAGTAGCCTAATTGTTAGTGTAGTGAGCTGAGACCTTCGTGATCCAAGTTTACTTTCCTGGGGAACTGGGTTCGATTTTGCCGCACATCCATTTTGGGCAAAAAAAAATTGAGGCCTTTTTCACAGGCGCGCTAAGAAATGGATCGTTGCGCGCCCAAAACCTACGCCTACACTACCGCAAGCCATTTTTCAGCACGCCTTTGTCAAAGGACGCCTTTATTTCACAGTTATGGCATATCCCAGAGAGTTACTCCTAGATATGGACTTGGTTGTGAAATTTCTTGATAGTAGAGATGGATGTGAATTTTGAGCTTGCTTTATATGTTACTATTGTAGTATTTATCAAAAATTGAAATTAAAAAAAAAAACTCAAAATACTACTACTACTACTATTTAACATTTATAGAGCGCTACTAGGGTTACGCAGCGCTGTACAATAAACAAAAAATGACGGTCCCTGCTCAAAGGAGCTTACAATCTAGAGGACAAGACGGACAAGGAGAGCAGACAAGCAATAATTGAAGTAGACAATCAATAGTTGGAACAGTCTAGGTTACTAGGTACAATGTTAGGTTCCGAAAGCGACATTGAAGAGGTGGATTTTGAGTAGAGATTTGAAGATGGACAGTGTGGAAATCAATGAGAAGAAATGCTCACAGTCTATGCAACAAAATTCCAGATCTGCAAGTCCTAATATTATTTATATTTATTTGTAGCATTTATATCTCACAATTTCCCATCCACGGGCAGGCTCAACAGTCTGTTAAAAAAAAAAAAAAACGAAAAACAAAACATCAATTCAGCAAACAATCAGTTTCTTAGAAGTGTTAGAGAGAAAGGGTAAAAGCAAAGAAGGGAAAAAGAGAAAGAGAAGTGGTGATCAATATGACGCCTTGACAGAGACAGTTCAGAAGTAAGAGATGGTTCGAGGGAGAACTTAGATATTGCAATGCTGAAGTCCAACACCTTAAATTTATGTTAGCTGGCTAAACTGTTTAGCACGTCTTATATTCTGCCTGAACCAATATACTCATATCACCCCTCTTCTCAGGTCACTTCACTGGCTTCTCCTTCTTACCTACAAATGCACTCAGTCTGCAGCCCCTCACTACCTCTCTACCCTCATCTCCCCTTACGTTCCCGCCCGTAACCTCCGCTCACAGGACAAATCCCTCCTCTCAGTACCCTTCTCCACCACCACCAACTCCAGGCTCCGCTCATTCTGCCCCGCCTCACCCTATGCTTGGAATAAACTTCCTGAGCCCTTACGCCAAGCCCCCTCCCTACCCATCTTCAAATCCTTGCTCAAAGCCCACCTCTTCAATGTTGCTTTCGGCACCTAACCTTTGTACCTTTCAGGAAATCTAGACTCCCCCTATTTGACTGACTGTACATTTGTCCTTTAGATTGTAAGCTCCTTTGAGCAGGGACTGTCCTTCTATGTTAAATTGTACAGCGCTGCGTAACCCTAGTAGTGCTTTAGAAATGTCAAGTAGTAGTAGTAGTAGTAGTCTATGCGGATGATGTGCAGCTACTCATACCCATTGAAACCGATATACTCATATCACCCCTCTTCTCAGGTCACTTCACTGGCTTCCGATCAGATACCGCATACAGTTCAAGCTTCTCCTTCTCACCTACAAATGCACTCAGTCTGCAGACCCTCATTACCTCTCTACCCTCATCTCCCCTTACGTTCCTGCCCGTAACCTCCGCTCACAGGACAAATCCCTCCTCTCAGTACCCTTCTCCACCACCACCAACTCCAGGCTCCGCTCATTCTGCCCCGCCTCACCCTATGCTTGGAATAAACTTCCTGAGCCCTTACGCCAAGCCCCCTCCCTACCCATCTTCAAATCCTTGCTCAAAGCCCACCTCTTCAATGTTGCTTTCGGCACCTAACCTTTGTACCTTTCAGGAAATCTAGACTGCCCCAATTTGACTGCCCCTTCTTGATTGACTGTACACTTGTCCTTTAGATTGTAAACTCTTTGAGCAGGGACTGTCCTTCTATGTTAAACTGTACAGCGCTGCGTAACCCTAGTAGCGCTTTAGAAATGTCAAGTAGTAGTAGTTGCTCTTTGACTCGATGTATTTACCCTTCTCTATCTCTAGTTACCATCTCTTTCTTTCCTTCAGCGTAAATTAATATCTTTATCTGTCTTTCGGTTTCACCTAGGTGTGCATTTGGTTATTGCCTGACATCACCAGTTTATCAGCAGTAATGTAGATAAGTGGAGTCCTGTAAGTAATTGGAAAACATGAAATATCGCCCTCTTTCTTCAAACTAATAAGAAAGGATTCTTTCTTCCTTGCAGACAGTGGGGTTTTAAAGAAAGAAGAATGGAACTCTGTAGATGGATACTTTTTGGCTGCCTACTGTCTGTAATTTCTTCTCTTCGTTTGCAAGTCTGCCTCATGAAGTTATTCACATTTCTATAAGTTAGTGCATAAGTATTGCCACACTGGAACAAACCGAAGGTCCATCAAGCCCAGCATCCTGTTTCCAACAGTGGTCAGTCCAGGTCACAAGTATTTGACAAGATCCCAAAACAGTGCAATACATTTTATGCTGCTTATTCTAGAAATAAGCAGTGGATTTTCCCCAAGTCCATTTTTTTTTTTGTTACATTTGTACCCTGTGCTTTCCCACTCATGGCAGGCTCAATGCGGCTTACATGGGGCAATGGAGGGTTAAGTGACTTGCCCAGAGTCAGAAGGAGCTGCCTGTGCCTGAAGTGGGAATCGAACTCAGTTCCCCAGGACCAAAGTCCACCACCCTAACCACAGAAACAGAAGCCTGCGCAGCCTTCTACATGGAATGTTGCTAGTGGAATAGCAACATTCCATGTAGAATCTCCAACAGTAGCAACATTCCATGTAGAATGTCCAATAGTAGCAACAGAATCTCAATAGTAGCAACATTCCATGTAGAATCTCCAATAGTAGCAACAGAATCTCCAGTAGTAGCAACATTCCATGTAGAATCTCCAATAGTAGCAACATTCCATGTAGAATCTCCAATAGTATCTATTTTATTTTTGTTACATTTGTACCCTGCGCTTTCCCACTCATGGCAGGCTCAATGCGGCTTACATGGGGCAATGGAGGGTTAAGTGACTTGCCCAGAGTCAGAAGGAGCTGCCTGTGCCTGAAGTGGGAATTGAACTCAGTTCCTCAGGACCAAAGTCCACCATCCTAATCACTAGGCCACTCCTCCACGCTGCTTTTAATAATGGTCTATGGACTTTTCTTTAAGGAAGCCATCCAAATCAAAATTGCCGCACATCCATTTTAGGTCTGAGGCCTTACCGTCAGCCATAGACCTAGTGGTAAAGAATCTGGGCAGTAATGACCTACATGCATCAGATGCCACTTGGCGCACATCCGTTAGGCGCGCGCGCCAGAAAATAAAAAATATTCGTCAGACACACGTAGCGGACGCGCGGCAAAATTGAAATTACCACAAAGGCCTCGTGGTTACCGGGCGGTAACTCCAATTTGGCGCGAGTAGGCGCCTACGTGGCTTAGTAAAAGGGGCCGAAAAGTAATAGATAACAAAGGCAAAATTATTACTAAACCCTACTAGGATAGTTTAACACCATAATATGAAATTTTTATTACAATTTTTGCTTAAATGAAAGTTTCCAAATGACTAGGATAACGAAAAATGTAAGAACTGTTTTCATCTGTTTTGCAAGGTCAACCCTACTGACCCAACTTAAATGCCTCAACTCTGCAATGCGTCAAAACCTTACATCGTATTGGACATTATACATTCGTTATTTCCTTGACCCTTATTGTTACTTGTATACCCTAACCTTACCTGACCCTTATTTTATACTGTATTTGTTTAACATCTACTGGACCTGGCGATCGCTTTTACGGTATTATGTAAGCCACATTGAGCCTGCTAATGGGTGAGAAAATGTGGGATACAAATGTTACAACTAAATAAATAAATAAATAAATATGTCACCAGGCACTTACAAGGATTACCTCCGGGTAGGCCCCCGCGGTAGAAAATAGACACTTATTTATTTATTTGTTGCATTTGTACCCCACATTTTCCCACCCATTTGCAGACTCAATGTGGCTTACATGGTACCGTCAAAGACCCAGACCGTGGATAACAAATACAAAGTTGTATAGTGATCGTATGAGGTATAAGTGGAGGGTCGGAATGGATGAAGATTGCGTGATGTCCTGTTCGATCATAGTCATGCTGTGTTGGTAGGTGAAGAGGGTTACGTGGGGTCGTTGGGGTCAGAATGGATGAAGATTGTGTGTTGTCCTGTTCGATCATAGTCATGCTGTGTTGGTAGGTGAAGAGGGTTACGTGGGGTCGTTGAGGTAGGCCTTTTTGAAGAGGTTGGCTTTTAATGATTTCCTGAAGTTCAAGTGGTCATGGATTGTTTTCACAGCTTTTGGGAGCCCATTCCATCGTTGTGCGCTTATGTAGGAGAAGCCGGCTGCGTAAGTTGTTTTGTATTTCAGTCCTTTTCAATTTGGGTAGTGTAGGTTTAGGTAGGATCTTGACGATCTGACTTTGTTTCTTATTGGTATCACTTTCCTAAACCGCCATAGCTCATCAATACATCTAAAAAAAAGAAAGTGGAGGGTCGGAAGGGATGAAGATTGCGTGATGTCCTGTTCGATCATAGTCATGCTGTGTTGGTAGGTGAAGAGGGTTACGTGGGGTCGTTGAGGTAGGCCTTTTTGAAGAGGTTGGTTTGTAGTGATTTCCTGAAGTTCAAGTGGTCGTGGATTGTTTTCACAGCTTTTGGGAGCCCATTCCATAGTTGTGCGCTTATGTAGGAGAAGCCGGCTGCGTAAGTTGTTTTGTATTTCAGTCCTTTTCAATTTGGGTAGTGTAGGTTTAGGTAGGATCTTGACGATCTGACTTTGTTTCTTATTGGTATCACTTTCCTAAACCGCCATAGCTCATCAATACATCTAAAAAAAAGAAAGTGGAGGGTCGGAAGGGATGAAGATTGCATGATGTCCTGTTCGATCATAGTCATGCTGTGTTGGTAGGTGAAGAGGGTTACGTGGGGTCGTTGAGGTAGGCCTTTTTGAAGAGGTTGGTTTTTAGTGATTTCCTGAAGTTCAAGTGGTCGTGGATTGTTTTCACAGCTTTTGGGAGCCCATTCCATAGTTGTGCGCTTATGTAGGAGAAGCCGGCTGCGTAAGTTGTTTTGTATTTCAGTCCTTTTCAATTTGGGTAGTGTAGGTTTAGGTAGGATCTTGACGATCTGACTTTGTTTCTTATTGGTATCACTTTCCTAAACCGCCATAGCTCATCAATACATCTAAAAAAAAGAAAGTGGAGGGTCGGAAGGGATGAAGATTGCGTGATGTCCTGTTCGATCATAGTCATGCTGTGTTGGTAGGTGAAGAGGGTTACGTGGGGTCGTTGAGGTAGGCCTTTTTGAAGAGGTTGGTTTTTAGTGATTTCCTGAAGTTCAAGTGGTCGTGGATTTTCTGCAGCGTGTTTTCGGCATGTGCCAAACTCAGAATTACCGCCAGGCGCACGCGCTAGCTGGGCGGTAATGCTGATATGACATGAGTTGCAAGTGCCCCAAAGCATTTACATAGAAAATGCAGTTGCTACTAATGTCATTAACACACACTACCTTCATAGAGTTAATGCTGAAGCATTTATCAGCTCTTGTTTAAGAAGCATTATCCAGTTTATGTGCACGAATTATAATGCACTAGCTGGATAACAAAGGAACGCCCACTCTCCACCAATGACACTCTCCCTCACTTTTTTTTTTGCAATGGTTAAGGCTCTGCTTAGTGCACTGTGAGAGTGCAGGTGAAAGGGGATCCGGGAACGCAAGAAGAAAGGGGGTGCAGGGAGCCGGGGAATCCCAACGGGCTGCAACCTACCAAGCTACTGTGTTTTCTTTCTGATAATGTACTGTTCCCTAAGAGAAGTAATCTTAGGTCAAGTGAAGTGAAGTTATATGGACTGTTTTAAACCTGACTTGCGCTTTGGGTAGCAAGCCCTAAACAACCTAGAGTTAAGGTGTGCCTGGGTGTTTATGTTGACCTGAAGCAAGAAAATAAAAGTCCTTACTTATAAACGTTGTGCTTTGAATGTGCCTCTGTGAAAGGAACGGAGGGAGGAAGGATACCTGGAAGTTCTCAGGGCCTGGAGCTGGGGCTCAAAGCAGCCAGATTGCTGTGGAGGGAGGCAGCAGCTGTGTGATGAAGAAGCAGCTAAGCAGCGTAGAGCCTGGCTGGGTCCTGGAAGGGTGACCCAGCTACAGCATGTAACTAGGTGATTAATGGAATTCAAACATGCGTGGGATAAACATAAAGGAATCTTGTTCAGAAGGAATGGATCCTCAGAAGCTTAGCTGAGATTGGGAGGAGGGGCTGGTGCTTGGGAGGCAGGGCTAGTGCTGGGCAAGACTTCTACAGTCTGTACCCTGTAAATGGCAGATACAAATCAAGGTCAGGTATACACAAAAAGTAGCACATATGAGTTTATCTTGTTGGGCAGACTGGATGGACCATGCAGATCTTTTTCTGCCGTCATCTACTATGTTACTGCAGGTTAACACGTTACATTCAGTCCCCTCTAAAGCGCCCACACAGACCCTACAGCTAACCCTCAGCCTAGCCTCACTAATGATCTCTTTCACATCAACCTGTGCTGAAGGAAGGCGACTTTCTCTTCTCTCTCTGATGCATACAGTGCCCTTCATATCCCATTGGCAGCAGACATAGTGCTTCCAGAAATAGTGGGTATGGCCAGGATGAACAGAACTGTAGTTACATTCTGTTTTTTTACAATTTTATACTGTTATTTATTTCATGGTCCATTTTAGAGTTTCTTTAATTTCATCTTATTATTCTCATGTGATTTACAGTTTCTCTGGATGTTTATCTTTTCGGTACATGGTTTTTATGTCTCCGTTTTTTTTTTTAAACCTTATTGTTCTGTCAGTCATTACCATCTATATGATTGTTCTAAGTTTTATACATTTTTGTGTGCTGCTCTTTATATGACTGTTGTAGGTTCTATTTATTTGAATGTATTATAATTGTATACCTCTCTTGACTTGTAGACTCCTGAAGCAGGCGTTTTTCGCCGAAACAGGGCTCCGTGTCGAGTCTTTTTTCATTTTCATTAAATTAAGCATTTTATTACTGGTACCCAGGGTGTCTTGGGAGTGTCGTGTTGATCTCGCTACTTTTTTTTGCCGTTCTTTTAGTTTTATCCACGTAGCGGATCCTGTTTCTCCACTCTTTGTTGGTTTTTGTCAGGACTGCAATGTGTCATGGCAACATGTATGTAATAAGCTGCCACCAGCATCTAAAGATATATTTACTGTGTACCCATATGAACCCTATACATTCTGCCACTGTTATCACATCACTCACTGCATCCCCTGCCCTCCAGTGTGGACATGTTTGCCATGCCAGCTGCTACACTGGAGCCTCTCCTCCTGAACAATTGTCACACAAGAATGTGAAAAGTGCTAAGAAGGATACCTTTATTTGGATAGGCTGACAAGCTATGTAAGAATCCTCCAAGCCAGTGGCGTAGCCAAGGGTGGGCTTGGGTGGGCCCAGGCCCACCCACTTTGGGTTCAGGCCCACCCAGTAGCAGCATACCTATGATGTGGTTGGCAGGGATCCCCAAGCCCCACCAGCCGAAAACTCCCAACAAGCGTCCCTCCTGCATACCTTGCAAGTAGCAGATCTTCGCCTGCAGTGAGCAGTGACATACATACTGCTCGCACTGGCCCCACAGCCTTCCCTCTGATGTATTTCTGCCTAGGCGGAAACAGGAAGTTGCATCAGAAGGAAGGGTGTGGGGCCAACATGAGCAGTGTGAATTAGTTGCTGCTCGCTGCTGGTGAAAATCTGCTATTTAAAGGTATACGGGAGAGGGGGGGATGTTTGAGAAACCATATGGCATGCAAGTGAGAGAAGGAGAAACCAAATCACCTGTGGGATGGGGCGAGGTTCTTCTGCCCACCCATCTTGGGCCCAGGCCCACCCAAAATTGGGTGTCTGGCTACGCCCCTGCTCCAAGCACATTGCTGCCTGTGGAGGGGGGAGGGGTGCTGCTTCAATATTACAGAGCTGCCAAGGGGTCCAAATTTTTGAGAGGGAGATTTTAGTACACGCCCAGCCCTGCTCCACTATGTCTTGGCCCCACCTGCTCTACATGGCTCCGCCCCCTGACATACCTTAATCCCACAGCCATTTCAGAAAATATTTTATTTAATAGCCTAATACCCTTTTCAATTAGCTTTCAGAGGCTAAAACCTCCTGCCACAGGTCAGGTCAGGACAGTATAATGCTGTTATGGTATCCTCTCCTGGCCTGAGGAAGGAAGTGCTGGTCTCTGAAGGCTAATCAAAAGTGTTTTAAAAATCAGTGAAGGTATCACCTTATTTTCTATTTTGTGTTTTATTTGCATTTATTAACCTTCCTTAACACAGCTTTATCCTAAATTAAAAATAAAATTAATTTTTTGTACCTTTGTTGTCTGGCCATTTACTTTTTCTAATTGTGTTGGTCCCAGTCTTTTGATTCTGCATTCCTTTGTCTTCTCTTAACTCTCTTGCCAGGGTTTCCTGTCCACTTGTCATTTACTCTCCTTTTTCTTTGTTTTCTTCAATTTATTTTTCTGCCTCGCTCTCTGTCCAGATTTAATTCATTCTTACTTTCCATTCTTTAATTTCCCTCTTTTTACTTCATCCACCTATGGCTTTTCATCTTTTCTCACTTTTGTTCTCCCCATGCCCCTTCTTCTTATTCTCCACTCTTTCACTAACTCTATCCTCTCTCCATTTCCATCCAGCATCAGCTAGGGTCTCCCTTAAGTTTCTCCCCAGCAGCTTCTTTCTCTCTCCTACCCATGCCCCGTCTTTCCCCATCCTTCCACTCATCTCTCTCTCTCTCTCTCTCTGTACCCCTCTTCCAACCAGCATCTTCCCTCTTTCTGCCCCTCCTGCTAGCATTTTTTCCTCTTTCTTTTCCTCCTTTCATCCAGCATTTCTCCTCTTTATCTCTTCTTCTGACCAGCCAGGGTCTCCCCCTTGCTCTCCTTCCTTCTCCCCAGCAGCCTGTCTCTCCCCTGCTCTTTTCCACGTCCCCTCTTTCTCTCCCCATCTCTCTCTGTCTCTCTCTCTCTCTGTACCCTCCAGCGTCCTCACTCTTCTTTCTTTCTTTCTTTCTTTCCCCTCTGCTCTGTCTGGACACTCTTTACTCCTCCCCCTACCCTTTCCAGCCATGTTTCCTCTTCCCCTCTGGCCCTCTGTAGCAGCAGCAGCAGCGCCGACACAAGAACAAAAAGAAGCGCAAGGGCCGCAGCAGCCTTCAGGCATGGGCTGTCGGTTCTGCAAGTCCTTTGCCCCCGGAACAGGAAATTGACGTCAAAGGGGGTAGAGGACGACAGAGCCGACAGCGCATTCCTGAAGGCCCCGCGCTTGGTTTTGTTCTTACGCCGGCTGTAGAGAGAAGTAGTGGCAGCGGATCCGGCTCAGCGTGGTGCTTGTTTTTGTCCCTGCCTCTGCTGAACAGAAGCGGCTGCAGCGGCAGCGGCGGAATTCAACGGGAGATTTTCCCGCTTTGGCAAGAATGCGGGAGATGACCCGCCAAAGCGGGAGTCTCCCCCTGAATGCGGGAGACTTGGCAGGTATGATATTATGTTTTTAATGACTAGGGACAGCAAGTCCTCTGTAATCCTACAGTCAGGGTTGCCAGGTGGAAAATTTTTTTCCCACCCAAACCAGCCTAAATCCAGCCCAAAACCCGCCCAAACTCAAACCCCGCCCCTGACACCCCCCGCCCCCGCGTCATCACCCCCGTCCCCACCGTCATCACCCCCGCCCCCGCCGTCATCGGCCCCGCCTCCCCCGCCACCGGCCCCGCCTCCCTCGTCATCGACCCCGCCTCCCCCGTAATCGGCCCTGCCCAGAACGTCACTAACCCCGCCCAAAACGTCACTAACCCCGCCCCCTGCGGCCGAAAAAAACGCCTAAAAAACCGCCCAAAAGACAAAAAAGAAGCCCAAAAAACCGCAACCCACCGCGGGCAAAAATTTCCCGCGGCGGGTCGCGGAAAACCGACCAATTGGGCGGTAAAACCGCCCACCTGGCAACACTGCCTACAGTACTTGCCTTCACTCACCGTTGAAAATGTGATATTGAAACATCACCCCCTACTGGCAGCATGTGGTTGGAGGACTCCCGCACAGCTTAGAGGGAACATTGCTGACACTCTGGGGTCCTTTTACAAAGCGGTGGTAAGCCTAACGTGGGCTTCCTGCTCGCTAAACGAGAAGTACTGCCGGGGTACCAGAGCGGACCGGCGGTAGTTCCCACCCCCAGTGTGCGTCATATCCGGAGCTACAAAAATATTTTTGTAGCACCAGTGTGTACCTGGCAGTAATCGGGCAGTGCCATGCGCTGCCCAGTTACTGCCAGGTTAGCGCTGAAGCACTTACCGCCCCCTCAATGGGCAATAGTAAGTGCTGCCCCCCCCCCCCCTGAAATGACCACGCGGCAAGTGGTTCACTTGCCGCATGGCTATTTCTTGAAAAAAAAATCAAAGACCTGGCTTTTACCCACTGCAGTTAAAGGGGGCCTCAGCGCGCATCAAAATCACACGCTGACGCCAGTGCAGGCCCCCTTTTGCCTTAGCTTTGTAAAAGGGGAGCCCTCTGTTACATGGCTGTGTACCAAGATGCAAAAAAAGTCATCCCTTTGCAAAACATAGCTTCACATTAGTCATTAATTATACGGGATAGGGGTAATTCTATGTATCTGTAAGCCACATTGAACCTAAATTTGTGGAAAATGCGGGATATAAATGTCAAAATAAATAAATAAATAAATGACAGTGTGCCAATGTGGGGTTCCAGAATGTGTCTGACACTGGTTTACATGAATGTTGCCTTCTTGCCCTCTCAGTTTAGGTGACCTGATAGAAATCTACCTTCCACATGAAATAAAATAAAATAGTACGCATTATTTTGTGCCAGCATGCAATGTTTTATTTTAGTGTATGTTACTTTGAAATAGTGCATGACAAAACAAAATAAATAATAATAATGTATTCATTTATTTATTACATTTGTATCACATATTTTCCCCACATATTTGCAGACTCAATGTGGCTTACTTAGTACCGTTACGGCGTTTGCCAACTCCGGTAGAGAAACAATTACAAAATGATGTAGTTGAATAAGGTTCAAGTGTTACAGACACATTAGGGAATCATAGAGAGGAAGAGTTAGGTAGTGATCATTACGAGCTTTGGTTTCGTTGTGTTGCAGGGTTTAGGCATTTATGTTGGGTCGGTAGGGTATGCCTTTTTGAACAGGTTGGTTTTTAGTGATTTCCGGAAGTTTAGGTGGTCGTACGTTGTTTTCACGGCTTTTGGTAGTGCGTTCCACAGTTGTGTGCTTATGTAGGAAAAGCTGGATGCATAGGTTGATTTGTATTTGAGTCCTTTGCAGCTTGGGTAGTGGAGATTTAGGTATGTTCGTGTTGATCCTGTTGTGTTTCTGGTTGGTAGGTCTATGAGGTCTGCCATGTATCCCGGGGCTTCTCCGTAGATGATTTTGTGAACCAGGGTGCAGATTTTGAAAGCAATACGTTCTTTGATTGGGAGCCCGTGCAGTTTTTCTCGGAGGGGCTTGGCGCTTTCGAATCGCGTTTTTTCCAAACATGAGCCTGGCTGCCGTGTTTTGAGCGGTCTGAAGTTTCTTTATGATTAGTTCTTTGCATCCCGCATAGAGTCCATTGCAGTAATCTATAACAATGCAAAATCAAAATGGAAAGAAACAAAAAACTGAGACGAAAATAAAATTTTTTTTTTGCTGCTTCTACATCTCTAACAGTGACATAACAGTTTCAGCAATGGCTGGAGATATTCCGTTCCGACGTCTTAAAAAAGTAGTGGTTAGCTGTCATCTATCACTTGAAATTCTACTAGGGCATAAGCTGCGTCTGCAAACACCCACCAGTTTTAAGCAGATGGCAATATTTGCACTCTAGCTGATTTCCAGCAGTGATAGCAGATACTGCTCTGTGAGCGGATCCAGAGAGGAATACATTGAGTGGCTATTATACACCCTACAGATAGAACTTTCAGCATATATATTTTATCGGACAAAGGATAATGCAATTTGTATACCAACTTATTTCTACATATTTTATGTACTTATTAAGGGGTCCTATTATCCACCTTACCGCAGGATTTTCCCGTGTGCTAAGGGTGAAGAACAGCTGATTTTCCATTTTCTAAATTAATGGTGATGTGCTAAGGTGGCCATTAGCATGTGGTCAGTCTCCAACATTAGCAGATGAGTCCTTTACTGCCACCCATTTTCTGGGCGTTAAGGGCTCTCATGCTAATTCCCTGTTAATCAGTTAGGGTCTCTTTTACTAAGCTGTAGTAATTGGGCCCTGCGCTAGCGGCTGGGGCCATTTTTACCACAGCGGGTGAAAAGACTGGAAAAAAGAAATGGGCACGCAGCAAGATTTCACTTACCATGTGGGGCGGGAGCACTTACCACAACCGTTGAGGTGGCGGTAAGGTTTCCCGCGCTAACCCGGCGGTAACCGGGTACTGGGTGGCGCCGCCTAATTAGCGTTAGCACTTGCAGAAATATTTTTTGACTATATCTCGAAACAGAGCAATGAGACACGGAAGCTATTACTCCCCCTGACATTAAGGTGAGCTCAATTTACAAGATATTTAAAATTTAAGTGCGTATGTATGGGATCAGGGGGAGTAATGGCTTCCGTGTCTTATTGCTGTGTTTAGAGTCGCGGCCCCTGAAGACGCCTTGTGCAAAACGCGTAGGGCTTGGACACAGTCATAAGGAATCCTTAGCAGGAAAAGACAAGCCATAGAAAGCTGTTCACAAACAGCGTTTGCAAAGACTTTGGTTTGGACCTTGTTACAAAGAGAAGACGGGGCACCGAATGCACCACTACCTATAGGTGGGTGGCATGGAAGGAAGAGCTGAAGCCCCAGAATATGCATTTACTGAACATTTCCAGCTGTTGTGATCTGGCTGAGGGCCCTTAAAGGAAATTGCTCTGAGTACTTGAAGAACAGGATCGCTCTCTACACATCTCCAAGAGACAATGGATCCCTCTCCGTGGCGTCTGGATCGTCGGTTGCAGTCCAGTGGCTCCTGTCTTGCCCACGATCCTTCGTAGCTAAACCAGCAGCAGCCACTTCGCCGACACGATCAGCTGGGTCTCCGTTGCAACTTCGCTTTGCCGTGAACTGCTCGAGCCACTCTGGTCCATCTCAGCGTCTGGATTTCCACCGTCCATCTTGTCTCTCTTCCCTTTTCCTTTCCCTTCTTATCTTGTTCTTTCTCCCCTATCTAATGTAATTGTAACTGATTTTTCTGTGCATTGTAAGCCACTTTGAGTCTGCTTCAAATAAATGATGGCAAATTACCAACCAGTGTTTGCACATTAATGACTATAACCTACATGGAGTGGCAGGTGTGGCCCTGGTTGCTTTGCTGTGTAGACTGGATGTACCGTGCAGATCTATATCTGCTGTCATTTACTGTGCTACTGTGTATTCTATAAAGAAAAGAAGCCGCCTACTTTTGTTTATAAAATAGGCTTGGACTATGTACCCTAGTTCATAAAATCATTCACGAAGAGGCCCCAGCCTACATGTCTGACCTGATAGACCTACCACCTAGGAATGCTAAAAAATCATCCCGCATATTCCTTAATCTTCACTTCCCCAACTGCAAAGGGCTAAAATACAAGTTAACGCATGCGTCAACCTTTTCTTATTTGAGTACACAATTCTGGAACGCGCTGTCGCGCAACCTAAGAACAACCTACGAACTAACCAACTTCCGCAAACTACTGAAGACCCATCTCTTTAACGAGGCATACCACAAAGATCAACAAATGTGAACTCCTACACACATATCCAGAATTGTCTTACTATATTTGCTGTCACACTACTCTCATGTTTAATTATTATCATGTTACCCAAGATCCTTTTGTAATACCAAACGTAATCTTCTTATATATTTTCTACTATTCATGATGTATTGTAAGCCACATTGAGCCTGCAAAGAGGTGGGAAAATGTGGGATACAAATGCAATAAATAAATAAATACCCTCTTACCCTTTTGTTATAGAATTACCCTCTACATGCAAATAGCCTGATACAGAGTAGTCATCAAACAGGGATCATTTTCAATATTTATCCTAACCGACTCCAACAGCAGAGAAACTCTGCATGTCTGTCAAGGAGTAAACACCCTCAGGTATGTCATAATGAAAGTGAAAATTTATTAGCACAAATCACAAGGCAGTTTAAGCGTAGAGGCAACTCGGAGGGATCAAGATGGCGCTTGGAGCAGTCGTGCATTTGTGAGTTTACCTGGTGTTGTGGAGACTTTCCCCACGTTAGCCCAGGAGGTAATCCTGCCTGTCGCCAGGCAACCCTGGACAGGTTTGGAGTCCAAACGCTGGAAGAGCCGGCACCCACTTCAATTGGAATCCGCGGTTATCCTGCAGGATTGCAGCATAGAGGGAGTTTCGCATAACCCTCCCTCTAGCACAGCTCCACCAAGATCTGGAAGCAGCTCGGCGTCGGTGGTGATGCGGGGTGGTGAAACGCCCAAAGTGCTTAGTGTCTCCTTGGCTGCAAGAGGAGGTGCTGTCGCTGCCTCTTCCCCAAGCGCTGGAAAATCCTGGAAAATGCAGGCTGCTGAGCCTGTTATCCCTTTGAACCTGGGAGCTGCTGTTACTGGACTTGGAGGATTAATTAGTCCGTCTGCGGTGACCTTGGAGTTCTTTGTGGGATGCCATTCAAGGTTTGAGCTCTTCCCTTCTTCAAATTACTATCTCCGTCAGGGGTGAAGTTTGTGATCTTAAACAATCTTGTCAGACTCTGTCTGGAAATCTGGGTGTTCAGTCGTCTAGAATTGATTTGATAGATGGTGAAATAAAACAGCTTCAGAGTTTTGCTTCAGTGACTGTTAGGGAGAGAGATATTCTAGCTAGGAAGCTAGAATAGTTAGATAAACATGCAAGAAGGGATAACTTAAGATTTTTTTAATTTTCCTAAATCTCTATCAATCTCAGCACTACGTATGCTGAAGAAATATTTCCTCGAAACATTGGGAGTTCCAGTTGAGGGGCTTCCACCTTTAGTGACAGCTCAGTATTTATCTGAAATCTTGAGATCCTCTTCTGTGAATTCTCAAACTGATTTAAACCTCATTGAATTTTTGGAGAGTTCATTGCAGGTTATAACTCTTCTAATGACTTGTGCTACGGAACCAGATAGAAACAATATATTTCATTTGCAAAAAAGAAGATGAGAATTTTTGGTATTAAAACCAAGGGTTCTCTCTCTTTTGTATTAAAATTTGCAAACTATCATTCATATGCAAACCGTCACACGTGCATGAACAATTGTGTATTGAGTGCATATGTGTACACTATTGGGAATGAGTGTGTGCTATGTGCAAATTGTGTGTACTTATTAAGAAAAGTGTGTACTATCCAGCTTATAATTGAAAAAGAAAAACGCCTATATTGCGACCCAAATCGGGAGATAGACGTTTATCTCACAAAAACGAATAAAGCGGTATAATCGAAAGCCGAATTTGGACGTTTTCAACTGCACTCCGTCGCGGACGCGGACAAAGTTGATGGGGGCGTGTCAAAGGCGTGGTGAAGGCGGAACTGGGGCGTGGTTATCGACCGATCAGAGATAGGCGCCTTTCGCCGATAATGGAAAAAAAATATGCGTTTTTAGCGAGAATTTAGGGCACTTTTCCTGGACCCTGTTTTTCCACGAATAGAGCCCCAAAAAGTGCCCTAAACGACCAGATGACCACTGGAGGGAGTCGGGGATGACCTCCCCTGACTCCCCCAGTGGTCACAAACCCCCTCCCACCACAAAAATATGCCGTTTCACAACTTTTTATGTTCACCCTCAAATGTCATACCCACCTCCCTGGCAGCAGTATGCAGGTCACTGGAGCAGTTATTAGGGGGTGCAGTGGACGTCAGGCAGTTAGACCCAGGCCCATCCCCCCCCACCTGTTACACTTGTGCTGGTAAATGGGAGCCCTCCACACCGCCCCCCAAAACCCACTGTACCCACATGTAGGTGCCCCCCTTCACCCCTTAGGGCTATAGTAATGGTGTAGACTTGTGGGCAGTGGGTTTTGAGGGGGATTTGGGGGGCTCAACACACAAGGGAAGGAAGCTATGCACCTGGGAGCTCTTTTACCTTTTTTTTTGTTTTTGTAAAAGTCCCCCCTAGGGTGCCCCAGTTGGTGTCCTGGCATGTGAGGGGGACCAGTGCACTACGAATCCTGGCCCCTCCCACGAACAAATGCCTTGGATTTATTCGTTTTTGAGCTGGGCGCTTTCATTTTCCATTATCGCTGAAAAACAAAAACGCCCAGCTCACAAATTGTCAAATAAAACATGGACGTCTATTTTTTCCCAAAATACGTTTCGGTCCGCCCCTTCACGGACCCGTTCTTGGAGATAAACGCCCATGGAGATAGACGTTTTCGTTCGATTATGCCCCTCTATGTATACAAAAGCACTATTATTGGCAAATGACATTAGTGTCAAATGACAACCCATGGTGACCACACCAACCATATTAAGCTGCATACAACAAAATTTTGAAATTAATCCAATAAATGCGCATCTGAGGAGAAAATATAGTCAACAATCATAAAAGTCATAGTTACAGCTGTCTCTGATTGAAAAACAGCTTCAAAGGCAATTATAAACACCTCCTTTACGACCTGCTCCTCTTGTGTACCACATAAATATAATGGATCAGCCTTAAAAGGAGGACACGCTTCATAACTGAGCATGTAGGTCAGAAACTTTTCAAACCCATGAACTATAACTCTGGCTAGAATAAAAGTTTTATACGACTTTGTTCTTTCGGCCATTTGTAGAGAAAGGCAATAAATTCATCACAATTATCCCCCAGGGGACACTAAAGAAACACTTTACTTCATAGAAAAAGCCCTGGCTTTCCACAAACAAATCTGCAATGCTGATTCTGGGGCACTGCAGCTCTCCATAGGGAAGACAGATGTCTTTGGTAAACAGGCAGAGGGCATGTGGTCTATTGTCTGTCTTTGCTTCTTCCCCCACCCTGAGGGGAGAAGTATATCATTGGTGCAAAAAAAATATATCATAATGCTGGGAAGGGTCTCTATTGCTCAAGCGTTCAGATGAAACAGCTGTTCTCTTGGGGAGGAGAAAACAGAAAGAAAAGGGAACAGATGAGTAAATGTGAGGGGATGGTGGGGATTAAAGAGAGGGTTGAGAGAAAGACAACAGAGAACAATGAAGCAAGATACGTTTGGAGGGTGGGGGTGGCGGCAAGAAGCAGAGGAGATGACAGAAGAGGACAAAATAAAAACAAAGAAACAAATATATTTTCTGGATGTAGTGATGTATAATGCTTCACTTTGAAGAAAACCCCCCAAAAGGGGTCTACTACTACTACTACTATTTAGCATTTCTATAGCGCTACAAGGTTTACGCAGCGCTGCACAAACATAGAAGAAAGATAGTCTACACACTTTCCACAGGGAAAGAGCAAAAAAACACACAGGGGGGTCTTTTACTAAGGTGCGCTCATGTTTTTAGTGCGTGCTAAAATTGGACGCACACTAAATGTTAGAGACACCCACAGGAATGCATTGGCATCTCTAACGTTTAGCGTGTGCCTATTTTTAGCGCACACTAACAACGTGAGCGGGCCTTAGTAAAAAAAAAACCCACAGCAAGGTGGAAGTGTGACTGTATCAAGCAGGGGCGCAGCTATGTGGGGCCACAGGGGCCTGGGCCCCCACAGATTTGGCCCTGGACCCCCCTGCCGATGACCCTCTTGACCCCCCTCCCGCTGCCAACGCTCCCCCGCCGACGTCTGCTACCTTTGCTGGCGGGGGAGGGTTGGCGGCAGGAGGGGGGTCGAGAGGGTCATCGGCAGGGGGGTCCAGGGCATATTTAGTGCGTGCAGGACGTCAGACTCACAGAAACAGAACAAAGCCTTGCAGATCAGCCAGCCGAGGTCCTCTTCTTCCGGCGCAAGGCTTCGTTCTGTTTCTGTGAGTCTGACGTCCTGCACGCACAACGTGCAGGACGTCACTCAGAAACTGAATGAAGTCTTGCGCGGGAAGAGGACCTCGGCTGGGGTTGGGGTCCCCCGCCAGCAAAGGTAGGCGACGGCAGCGGCAGCGAGGGAGGGTTGGCGTCGGGAAGGGGGTCGAGAGGGTCATCGGCAGGGGGGGTCAAAATTGGTGGTGGTGGTGGCGGTGGTGGGGGGTCAACAATGGCGGCAGGGGAGGGGGTCGGCGGCACCAGGGGGGGCTAAAATGTGCCCCCTCACCTCGGGCCCTGGACCCCCCTCCCGCCAAAGTCTGGCTACGCCCCTGGTATCAAGGAACCAAGGCAGACCACAGGTAAAAAGTGTCCAAAAGTTCATTTGTCTGTGGTAAATCAGGCCCAATAAAAATACATGCTTCACTGATGGTTTGTCACGCTAGCAGAACACTCACACCAATGTGATTTCATCACTACAGAAGTACGTTGTTCTACGTGTTTATACAACTCTGTGGAGTTATTGATTTGAAGGATTTGATCCCTGAGGATGACTGTCCAGCCGAAACACGGCTCGTGTTGGGTATTTTTTATTGGGTCAGATTTACACACTGGCAAATAAACGTTTGGACACTTTTTACCCGTGGTCTGCCTTGGTTCCTTGGTACAGTCCCATTTCCACCTTGCTGTATTTTTATTGCTTTATTTCTTCATCTGGGAGCTGATCGGTAACCACTGCAATTAAACGAGACGGTACCATGAGCTTGGAGTTAAAAGGACTAGACGTATATTACAAAACAGAAATGTAGTAGTTTTGATTAGACTTTATCCCCCAGATTCTACATAATGCAACTTGAGTTGTGTGGATTTGTGCGCACAACTGAATTAGTTTAACAAGCCAATCAGTGCTGATAATTGAGCTTGAGCAATTATTGACTCTAATTGTCATTAATTAGAATTTACGCGTACAAATGTCTAAGTGTATTTTATAAAGTGATGCGCGTAAATTCTAAGACGTGGATCTAAAAAAGTGGCGTGGTCATGGGTAGGCCATGAGCATTCCTAGAATTTATGTGCACTGTTATAGAACATGGCCATTCCGTATGTAAATTAAATTAAATTAACCGTCAACATTTTCACCAAGTTTTCATTGGCATAAATGTTGCAGCTAGATGTGGTCACAGAAAACAGGTGTTGGGTAACATGGAGGGGCATAATTGAACGAAAACGTCTATCTCCATGGGCGTTTATCTCCGAGAACGGGTCCGTGAAGGGGCGGACCGAACCGTATTTTCGAAAAAAATAGACGTCCATGTTTTATTCGACAATTTGTGAACTGGGCGTTTTTGTTTTTCAGTGATAATGGAAAATGAAAGCGCCCAGGTCAAAAACGAATAAATCCAAGGCATTTGTTCATGGGAGGGGCCAGGACTCGTAGTGCACTGGTCCCCCTCACATGCCAGGACACCAACCGGGCACCCTAGGGGGCACTTTTACAAAAACAAAAAAAAAGGTAAAAGAGCATAGCACCCTTCCCTTGTGTGTTGAGCCCCCCAAATCCCCCTCAAAACCCACTGCCCACAAGTCTACACCATTACTATAGCCCTAAGGGGTGAAGGGGGGCACCTACATGTGGGTACAGTGGGTTTGGGGGGCGGTTTGGAGGGCTCCCATTTGCCAGCACAAGTGTAACATGTGGGGGGGGGGGATGGGCCTGGGTCCACCTGCCTGAAGTCCACTGCACCCCCTAATAACTGCTCCAGTGACCTTTGGTCCAGTGGGTATGACATTTGAGGGTGAAAATAAAAAGTTGTGAAACGGCATATTTTGTGGTGGGAGGGGGTTTGTGACCACTGGGGGAGTCAGGGGAGGTCATCCCCGATTCCCTCCAGTGGTCATCTGGTCATTTAGGGCACTTTTTGGGGCTTTATTCGTGAAAAAACAGGGTCCAGGAAAAGTGCCCTAAATTCTTGCTAAAAACGCATATTTTTCTTCCATTATCGGCGAAAGGCGCCCATCTCTGATCGCCCGATAACCACGCCCCAGTTCCGCCTTCACCACGCCTTCAACACGCCCCCATCAACTTTGTCCGCATCCACGACGGACTGCAGTTGAAAACGTCCAAATTCGGCTTTCGATTATACCGCTTTATTCGTTTTTGTGAGATAAACGTCTATCTCCCGATTTGGGTCGCAATATAGGCGTTTTTCTATTTCGATTATAAGCTGGATAGTAACATAGTATTCTATAAACCAGTGGCGTAGCTACGTGGGGCCAGGGGGGCCTGGGCCCCTGTGGATTTGGCCCTGGAACCCCTGCCGACGACCCTCTCGACCCCCCCCTCCCGCTGCCAACCTGCCGTCGCCTGCCTTTGCTGGCGGGGGACCCCAACCCCCCCAGCCAAGGCCCTCTTCTTCTCACACAAGGCTTCCTTCTGTTTCTGATGTCCTGACCTCTATCATGTCTCCCCTTAGCCTTTTTTTTTCCAAGCTGAAGAGTCTAGCTGCTTTAGCCTTTCCTTGTAGGGAGTCGTCCCATCCTTTTATCATTTTTGTTGCCCTTCTCTGTACCTCTTCTAATTCCACTATATCTTTTTGGAGCTGTGCCAACCAGAATTGAACACAATATTCGAGGTACAGGCCCACCCAATCTTGGTTCAGGCCCACCCAGCAGCAGCACCACTCTCTCCCCCCCTCTCCTCTGCAGCGTCCCAGCATCTGTGCTTCTGTCGCTGAACACAGCCCTCCCCGGTGTACCTTTACTGGCGTCCTCAGTGCCTGCAGCGATTCATTCTCACTGCTTGTGCCGGCCCCGCAGGCTTCCATCTGCGTTCTGCTAGACAGGAAACAGGCGATGACATCAACGGGAGCGGGACACAGCAGATGAAAGCCTGAGGGGCCGGTGCAAGCAGCAAGAATGAATCACTGCAGGTGCCAAGGATGCCTGTACGGTGCACAGGGGAAGGACGGGGTTTGGAGACAGAAGCGCAAATGCTGGGACACTGTGGCGGAGGAGAAAGGAGAGATGTGGGGTAAGTGAAAAAATCTGTATTTTAAAAAATATCTCTGGGAAAATATTGGTATGGGGGGGAGGGGCATGTGTGCATAGAAGGGCCCATCCGGTTTACCTCTGGGCCCATCCAAAATATTGAGTCTGTCTACGCCTCTGAAGCACAGAACAACTTTAGCTAATGAAGAAAAAGTGGACTAAACACCCTGGAGGGTGTGAATGACACGAGGAAGGACCTAGCGAAGCGAGAGGAATGGGCTGATATTTGGCAACTAAGGTTTAATCCCAAAAAATGCAGGGCCATACACTTGGGTCGCAAAAATCCAAGGGAACGGTACAGTATAGGGGGTGATTGTGTCGGACAACCTTAAAGCTTTCAAACAAGTAGAAAAAGCGATGGTCAAAGCCAGAAGGATGCTTGGGTGCATAAAGAGAGGCATGACCAGCAAGAAAAAGGAGGTGATAGTGCCATTGTATAAGTCTCTGGTGAGGCCTGATTTGGAGTACTGCGTGCAGTTCTGGAGACCGCACCTACGGAAAGATATAAACAGGATGGAGTCGGTCCAGAGGGCGACTACGAAATTAGTAAGCGGTCTTGAATGCAAAAATTATAGGGTCAGGCTTATGAACCTCAACATGTATACGCTGGGAGAGAGGAGGGAGAGAGGAGACATGATAGAAACATTTAAATATCTCAAGGCCATTTATGTACAGGAAGAGAGCCTTTTTCAACCGAAGGAGAGCTCTGGAACGAGGGGGCATATGACGAAGTTAAGAGGGAATAGGCTTAGGAGTAATCTAAGGAAGTATTATTTCACAGAAAGGGTGGTGGAGGCGTGGAATGGCCTCCCGGTGGAGGTTGTGGACTCAAGGACTGTTCCAGAATTTTAAAAGGCATGGGATAAGCATGTGGGATCGCTTAGGAACAGGAAGAATTAGGGGTTACAGAGGATGGGCAGACTGGATGGGTCATATGGCCTTTATCTGCCGTCATGTTTCTATGTGGAGGAGTAGCCTAGTGGTTAGTGCAGTGGACTTTGATCCTGGGGAACTGAGTTCAATTCCCACTGCAGCTCCTTGTGACTCTGGGCAAGTCACTTAACCCTCCATTGCCCCAGGTACAAATAAGTACCTGAATATATGTAAACTGCTTTGAATGTAGTTGCAAAAAAACCTCAGAAAGGTGGTATATCAAGTCCCATTTCCCTTTCCCCTGTTTCTATGAACAAGCCACCAGTTTTGTGGCTTTGCTATTCCTGGAAGTTAGCCACAGTTTACAGCATGACACATATACTTTGGAAATAGATACAACTGAGTGAATAATTATATACAATCTGAAAATGTACATATGTTTCCTTTGACTTGGAATCATCACTTTTGGCCTCCTTGAGAAAGTCTTCGCCATAAGGATGAAAGCAAAAAGCTGTCAAATGTCCATATTATGCATGGCAGAAGCTGGTGAAAGGCTGCACTTACTCAAAGGGACTCATGCTGATGCTTGTCTGGTTATTGGGAGAAATTCAAAGAATCACTTCCTGAATAATTCCCTGGGGCAAAATTCCAGTTTTCAAGAGTTAGGCTTTTGGTGTGAAAATTTTGGCTGACCTCTAATGTTAATGGGACTTTTAAGAGACAGTCTTGGCTCAGTAGGTCACAACAGTTCTCCCTTAAATAGGAGACAGACTTTATCCAGTGCTGAAACTTGGCTACATTAAATTTGAACTCACAGCTACAGAATCAAAACACCCCAGAGATTCCTCTGAGGAACACTAGGTTAGATATCATTGGGGTAGTTTGTCTATAATTAGGAATCCATTTGAACACCTGTGTGTAAGTGTACATTCTTTGAATCTGTATCCAAGCACATCTGTTCCTCTGGTGTAATTCACTTTAAATATAGTTTTATTTACTAGAAATGATTTATGAGTGTTTTCAACTAGACCTTCCTAATCTGGAGTATGGAGCTGAGATATAAAGTAATTAGATTGTAAGCTCTGTAGAGCAGGGACTGTCTCTTCATGTTCAAGTGTACAGCGCTGCGTACATCTAGTAGCGCTATAGAAATGATAAGTAGTAGTAGTAGTCTTGGGATTCCAGAATCTTGCTACTCTTTGGGATTCTGCACAGAATCTTGCTACTGTGGGATTCCGGAATCTTGTTACTTTTTGGGATTCTGCACAGAATCTTGCTACTGTGGGATTCCGGAATCTTGCCAGTCTTTGTCGTTATCCCTTATTTGTCTGTCCTAATTAGATTGTAAGCTCTGTCGAGCAGGGACTGTCTCTTCATGTTCAAGTGTACAGCGATGTGTACGTCTAGTAGCGCTTTAGAAATGATAAGTAGTAGTAGTAGGTAGTTCCTTAAGAAATCCTGAGTTAGTTTATTTATTTATTTCTCACATTATCCCAAACAAGTTTGAGTTCAATGTGGCTTACAATAACCAGTATAGGGTAGATAACAAAGAATAATGCATAAGAAAGTAATTTGTTGTAAGAATCCAATTTTACAATACAGTATCATAAACATACTGGGATAACTATGGAAGTTTAACATTTAGAAAATCTTTTATGAATGAGGCATTGTACGTGAAGCAAAGAGAAAGTTAATGGTAGATAGACTAATAACCAAAACAATCACAACCTACCCACCAGAAATGGGCAAATAATTTAAGACTGGCTCAAATCAGGTGAGTTTCAGCCTGGCTCAAGTTAGACAGAATTTTTGCTGGAGAGAAAAATCTGTTCATTTATTTATATGGGTGCTACTCCGGAGCTCATACCCGTGCCAATGCAGTAAGCGGGGTAAGCAAGGCAGGGGGGGGCGTCTGCCTTCGAGGGGCGCTGCTGCCCTGCCGTCCGCTCACTTGCAAAATCTTTTACCTTAAGTTGCGATTCTCCTATCTCCCCTGCCCTCCTTTTCATGGCAAATTTTTTTAACTGAAGTTGCACTGGAAGTGAAAGCAACAACACAGCAGTATTCACTGAGGCAGACAGGCTCTTCAAGTTATTTGAAAGAATGCAACCAGATTGCTATATATGCTTTGGTTTGGGGATAACTCCTCACTCAGGGTGAGCTTCAGAGCTTGAACAGCATTCAAATTAAAGAGAACCTGAAATTTTAAAAGTGCTAAAAATAAGTTTTAAAAGTATTTGCATTAAATCTAATTGCAGAATTCAGGCGCTGGGAGTCTGTACTTGGTTGTCATATGCTCAGATTTGTTTAAATCATATGCAAATTAGTCCATTTTGGGGAGGTTCTCATTTGCATATTTATGGATAAAAAATGATGGAATGTTTACAGCCTTAATGTTAGGTCATGGCTCTGATCAGAAGTGTGCAGTTTGATCCAAAAACGAAGGGTTTATCTAGTGTTTTTGACTAAAACTTCCCATTACAGTGTCTGTATGTTAATCTGCATTCAAATAGAGCTCACTGATTGGATGATCAGCTTCTGTTAGAAATCTGCCAGGAAGGGAACAGAGTGAGACAGTAACTGACTGTCGGTTTGGCCAAGAGAGACATGCAGCTGTGAGTTCCTGTGTGTGTTGACTGAAATTATAAAAGAGTGCCTGATTATGTGGTAAATGAGAAAATATGAATGAAAAGAGGTTGGTGGAGATTGAAGTTTCTCTAGTGAGAAAAGGATCTGAATATTTCAGGATTACTTGAAGTTTATGAAGAATAGAAAAGGGTGAATTTCAGTTTAAGAGTGTTTAAATCCTATAAGCTATATAAAGGCTAGGTAGATTTAAGTGACTGTAAGCAAGGAAAGCTTAATATTTGATCTGAAATAAATATTTGATCTGAGATAGTTGATCAGAGATAAATGTTTGATCTGAATTATATCCTTTGGTGCAAAGGAGATTAGAAAAAGAATCTTTGGAAACTAAGAGGACTTTGGTCACATTTTGAATTAGCATTCCTATTTTGAGTTGGAAATCTTTGAAGTGTTATGAAAATACATTTTGCTTTAATGAAAATGCTAAACTTTAGAGTCAGAGACATATCAGTGAGGGATACATAGAGTGCTATTTTTTCCTGAGGTCCGGCTTATGTGCCTGCTCCCTTCTGTTCCTGCCCTGCTAGATGGAGGGGGGGGGGCGCCAACTGATAGTCTGCAGGGGGGCACCAGAGACCCTAGGCACGGCCCTGCCGGAGCTAATGGTATCTAGCGCCCGCGTTTCCTTCTGAGCATCGGAGCCTAAGGTCTTAACACCCTTTAGTGAAAAGGACCCTTCAGTCTTTCTAACTCTACTTGTCTTCAAGGCCAAAGAGCCGTGTGCTTACACTACTGAATACAACATGCATGCACTGCTGTTGTGAGCTCCATGCCCCTTGTGCTGAAATACCCTCCCGGGCAGGTGGTGGAGACAAAAATAGTATGGAATTCAAACATGCATGGATAAACCTAGAAGATTCCTATACAGAAAGAGTTTAAATGACCTTCACACTTTAAATGGGGCATAGAAGGCTATAAGCTGCATGGAGCCCATAGGTACAATTCTATCCACCTGCTTCTCACAGGTCTCCCACTTAGCCATCTCTCTCCTCTTCAATCTGTTCAAAATTCTGCTGCACGACTAATATTCCGCCAGGGTCATTATGCTCATATTAGCCCTCTCCTCAAGTCACATCACTGGCTTCCTATCCGTTTCCGCATACAGTTCAAACTCCTCTTATTGACCTATACGTGCATTCACTCTGCAGCTCCTCAGTACCTCTCCACTCTCATCTCTCCCTACATTCCTCCCCGGAAACTCTGTTCACTGGGTAAATCTCTCTTATCTGGACACTTCTGCTCCACTGCTAACTCCCGACTCCGTTCTTTTTATCTTGCTGCACCATATGCCTGGAATAGACTTCCTGAGCTGGTACGTCAAGCTCCATCTCTGGCCGTCTTCAAATCTAAGCTAAAAGCCCACCTTTTTGATGCTGCTTTTAACTCCTAACCCTTATTCACTTGCTCAGAACCCTTATTTTATCATCCTCACTTTAATATTCCCTTATCTCTTGTTTGTCCTGTTTGTCTGTCCTAATTAGATTGTAAGCTCTGTCGAGCAGGTACTGTCTCTTCACGTTCAAGTGTACAGCGCTGCATACGTCTAGTAGTGCTTTAGAAATGATAAGTAGCAGTAGTAGTAATGGACAGACTGGATAAACCATACAGGTCTTTATTTGTTATCATTTCCTGTTACTGTGGTTCTCCGTGAATGCTGAGATTTCTCACTCCTTGCATGCTCAGAACTTTTGAGAGAACCGTGACTGTACATTCATCTTCTTTGGGGGGGACACTTGTCAGATGTGATGCCCCTTGCATTGCTGTTGTGTTGCAACCTTATAGCATGCTCCAGATATTGGTAAAGGAACACATTACTATTTAAAGAAATGTGTTTTAACTTGCCTGAGCCGAGCATCAAAGAAAGGGTGATTAAGGGTCAACAGTGTTACAAGGGGTTGGGGGTTAGTAGCTGGGATGGTTAGTGATGGCAGGCGATTTCATTGGGCATTGTGGTTGATGCATGACTCATATCAATAATAAAGTCTAATCAAAAAATATTTTTTATTTTTTGATTAGACTTTATTATTGATATGTGTCTGTTATGTTTTTAGACTCCTGAGGCAGGCCAGTGCGGCCAAAGCATGACTCGTGTCGAGTCTTTGGATACTTTAATTAACTCCTTTTATTTTGGACATCATCTAGCTGTCCTGCTATTTTTTTGTCACTTTCACCGTGTTGCATGCACCAGTCAGAGTTTGCTGGTATTGGAAAGGGTGGGCGGGAAGCATTGTGGAGAATTGTTTCTAGTATTTATTATTTATTGTATTTGTATCCCACATTTTCCCACCTATTTGCGGGCTCAGTGTGGCTTACAATGCATTGTGAATGATGGAAATACAATTTGTTGCATTACGATTATGGGTTACATTGTGAAGAGTTATGGGAAGACAAAGTCAAAGTCAGAATATCATTTGGGGAATAGAACAATGGAATGTAACAATGGGGAATTGGTAGGGCGATGAAACAATAGCAAGAGAACATTAGGGTATAACAATTTTATCTGTGGGTAGAGTTTTGAGTGTGGTGAAAATACGGGGGAAGAGAACTCAGGGGAGAGTGTATTGATGCATTTCTATTGGTGTGTATGGGCTTCATGTGTTTTGATCCTTGCAATAAATTTTCTCAAAGAGATGAGTCTTCAATAGTTTGCGGAAGTCGGTTAGTTCGTAGATCGTTTTCAGGTTGCGTGGTAGTGTATTCCAGAATTGCGTGCTCATATAAGAGAAGGTTGATGCGTGCAGTACTTTGTATTTTATGCCTTAGCACTTAGGGAAGTGGAGATTGAGGAAAGTTCGGGATGATCTTTTAGCGTTTCTGGGTGGCAGGTCTATTAAATCAGACATGTATGCAGGGGCTTCACCGTGAATGATTTTGTGGACTAAGGTGCATACTTTAAAAGTGATACGTTCCTTGAGTGGGAGCCAGTGTAGTTTCTCACGTAAGGGTTTTGCACTTTCGTATTTTGGTTTTCCGAAGATGAGTCTGGCTGCTGTATTCTGGGCTGTTTGAAGTTTCCTCAGTATTTGTTCTTTGCAGACTGCGTATAGTGAGTTGCAGTAGTCCAGATGACTGAGTACGAGTGATTGCACTAGGCTGCGGAAGACAGATCTTGGAAAGAACGGTCTTATTCTTTTCAGTTTCCACATGGAGTAGAACATCTTTTTGGTTGTGTTGCTCGCGTGAGTCTCAAGTGTTAGGTGGCGGTCAATAGTGAGACTCCAAGGATTTTTAAAGTTTCTGAGATTGGCAGATTAAGTTTAGGTGTGTTAATAGCGGTAAATTTATTTGTGTTGTATTGGGAGGTAAGTATGAGGCATTGAGTTTTTTCTGCGTTCAGTTTCAATCAGAATGCATCTGCCCAGGTGTTCATTATGTGTAGACTTTGGTTGATTTCGTTGGAGATTTCATTAATGTCTTGTTTGAAAGGAATATATATCGTTACATCATCAGCATATATGTATGGGTTGAGGTTATGGTTTGATAGAAGTTTTGCCAAGGGGATCATCATTAGGTTGAAAATAGTTGGCGAGAGGGGGTATCCCTGCGGTACTCCACACTCAGGTGTCCATGCAGCAGACGTAGTTGAATTTGATGTGACTTGATATGAGCGTAAGGTTGTGAAGAGTCAGGAGCGAGGTTGTTCGTGACCCTTCCCACCCACCTAGTTGTTCTTTTGGGTTATGCAGCTTTGGGGATGATTGGTGGTTGGTGGAATTGATGCAGCGGGGTGGTGACAGACCGTTCCCCACAAGATGACTTTCTTGGTGAACTGGGGAAAGAGATCTTAGGAAAAGGAAGCAATTAGGGGATTCATGAGCATGACCGTCATGAATCTTAAAAGGATTGGGCACGTTTGGTGATACCACAAGCCTTTGCCTGGGGAATTTGAATTTGATACATATTAAAGTATGGGTTGGAGGTTAGGATGAGACTGTCTAACCATTGTTTCTTGTGTTGTACAAGTCAATAAATGTAAGAGGGAAATATCGTGAGAAATGGTTTGGGGAAATTAATGTTGGGCAAATTTGAATAAAACGCGGGTGGTTATTTGGCCACATGTTAAAGACTCAGATGAGTTTTAATTTATGTATTTTATCTTTGTATGCTTGATGTTGACTGGCAAGTGTGAATGCCTCAGTTATGCTTTGTAAGATGGAAGAAAAGGTCAGACAAAGATGAAACTGTTCCTCATGAGCGAAGATCCTTCTGTTGTGTGGGCAGGAAGGAAATCACTTTTCATGCTGCACTGTACAGAGTCTGACTGAGTTTTCCTTGGCAAACCAAGCATTAAAAGTTCCTGTGCTAAGTTTAGGCCTTGGGGAAGTAGACTGTGGAAGGATGAATATTTTGCCTTTCTGTGCAATAGCTGAGGGAATGTTAACATGGTTAATAGTCCTGGAAGATAGAAGAGCTTTGTCAGTTTCGTTACAGTAAAGAATAGGTTGGGCAACCTTTATACAGAGAGGGCCCCATGAAGGCCGTAGCAAGCCTCAACACTACGTAATATCAGAACCAGAAATGCACAGAACTTTATAGGCCATCTGTGATAAATAAATAAGTAGAAATTTAACTAAAACAATAAAAGCAAACTGCTAGAATGGCTATTCTGACAACTACTACTACTATTTAGCATTTCTATAGCGCTACAAGGCGTACGCAGCGCTGCACAAACATAGAAGAAAGACAGTCCCTGCTCAAAGAGCTTACAATCTAATAGACAAAAAATAAATAGAGTAAGCAAATCAAATCAATTAATGTGAACGGGAAGGAAGAGAGGAGGGTAGGTGGAGGCGAGTGGTTACAAGTGGTTACGAGTCAAAAGCAATGTTAAAGAGGTGGGCTTTCAGTCTAGATTTAAAGGTGGCCAAGGATGGGGCAAGACGTAGGGGCTCAGGAAGTTTATTCCAGGCGTAGGGTGCAGCGAGACAGAAGGCGCAAAGTCTGGAATTGGCAGTAGTGGAGAAGGGAACAGATAAGAAGGATTTATCCATGGAGCGGAGTGCACGGGAAGGGGTGTAGGGAAGGACGAGTGTGGAGAGATACTGGGGAGCAGCAGAGTGAGTACATTTATAGGTTAGTAGAAGAAGTTTGAACAGGATGTGAAAACGGATAGGGAGCCAGTGAAGGGTCTTGAGGAGAGGGGTAGTATGAGTAAAGCGACCCTGGCGAAAGATGAGACGGGCAGCAGAGTTTTGAACCAACTGGAGAGGGGAGAGTTGACTAAGTGGGAGGCCAGCAAGAAGCAGATTGTAGTAGTCTAAATGAGAGGTGACAAGGGTGTGGATGAGGGTTTTGGTAGAGTGCTCGGAAAGAAAGGGGCGGATTTTACGGATGTTGTAAAGAAAGAAACAACAGATCTTGGCAATCTGCTGGATATGAGCAGAGAAGGAGAGAGAAGAGTCAAAGATGACCCCAAGGTTTCGAGCTGAGGAGACAGGGAGAATGAGAGAGCCATCAACAGAAATAGAAAACGGGGGGAAAATGAGAAGCTCGGTTTTGGTCATATTTAATTTCAGGTGGCGTTGAGACATCCAGACAGCAATGTCAGACAAGCACGCTGAAACTTTGGTTTGGATGCAAGGTGAGATATCAGGGGTAGAAAGGTAGATTTGGGAGTCATCAGCATAGAGATGGTAGGAAAAGCCATGGGATGAGATTAATGAACCAAGGGAAGAAGTGTAGATAGAAAAGAGGAGGGGACCAAGAACAGAACCCTGAGGTACGCCGACAGGCAGAGGGATAGAAGTAGAAGAGGATCCACCAGAGTGAACGCTAAAGGTGCGGAGGGAGAGGTAGGAAGAGAACCAGGAAAGGACAGAGCCCTGGAATCCAAGTGAGGACAGGGTATCGAGAAGTATGCTGTGATCGACAGTGTCAAAAGCAGCGGAAAGATCAAGAAGAATGAGGATGGAATATTGACCTCTGGATTTAGCCAGTAATAGGTCATTGGAGACTTTAGTAAGCGCAGTTTCGGTTGAGTGGAGAGGGCGAAAACCAGATTGTAGTGGGTCAAGAATAGCATGTGAGGAAAGAAAATCAAGGCAGCGGCGGTGAACAGCATGGCACCTAGAGCGGAGGCCCTGAGTGGATCGGAGTGGACCTGGGTGTCACCCCGGAGAAGGCTGTAAGGATATGCAGATGAGCTGCAAGTCCTCCACAGCACCTGAAAGGCAGCCGGTGGTAGAGCTGGGCACCTTTCAGCTGAGGAAAGGCTTACCAGGGGTTAGGCCGAAGCCAGCATTCCTCCCCCTGAGGGTCGCCTGATCCTAGCCAAAAAGCACCTGGAAACTCTGTGCACTTGGAGAGAAGGCCCTGGGAAGATCGGGGTGGAACTGGAGTCACCCCGGATACAGCTATGAGGAAATGCAGAAGGGCTGCAAGTCCTCCACAGCACCTGGTGGGAGCGCTGGGCACCTAGAGCGGAGGCCCTGAGTGGATCGGAGTGGACCTGGGTGTCACCCCGGAGAAGGCTGTAAGGATCTGCAGATGAGCTGCAAGTCCTCCACAGCACCTGAAAGGCAGCCGGTGGTAGAGCTGGGCACCTCTCAGCTGAGGAAAGGCTTACCAGTCCATCCAGTCTGCCCAAGATAAACTCATATGTGGTACTTTATATTTATACCCGACCTTGATTTTTATCTGTCATTTTCAGGGCACAGACAGTAGAAGTCTACCCAACACTAGCCCCGCCTCCCAACCACCGGCACCACCACCCAATCTCTGCTAGCCTTCTGAGAATTCATTCCTTCTGAACAAGATTCCTTTATGTTTATCCCACGCATTTTCTGCAATACTAGAGTGGTTTGGATCAGAGAGTATTCTGCGAAGATGCTACTTATTAACAGAATACCTATGCCTGTTTAGTTACAGTGAACGTTTTATCTTATTATCAGCACGTGCCTGTTGAGAAATCTGCCATATCTGCTTTGGTAATTGTCTATTTCTTTTTCTTTAAAATAGAACTCAGATGTCATTAGAGGCATAAGGGACAAGAAATAGAACCAGGCACACCCATTAAAGGGGGGGGGGGGGGGCACCACAACTGGGCTGAAGGCCAGCGAAGACAGAAGTGTGGGGGATGGTACAGGGAGGGCCAGCTAGAGAGCAGAGGTAGTAGTGGGAGGGAAACAAGGGTTAGCAAGGGGAGGAGGAGAGAGGAATTCGAACTGCACAGGAACGGAAGTCCTTTTGAATTTGGAGGCAGGAGAAGAGCAACGCGTGGTATTGAAGGGGGCAGGGGTTGATACGTCTGAGTGTGTGCCGAATACCGAGTTGGTCAGTTATCACATTTTAGGTAGGAGAAGCACTTGCTGCAGAAATTTATCAGAAGGATCATAAGAATGTAAGTACCACACTGGGTCATACCAAAAGTCCATCAAGGCCAGTGTCCACTCTCTAAGAGTGACCAGCCCAGGTCAGTAGGGAGGACTCACCAGATCCCAAAGAGTAGATCCAGCCAAATGCTAGAGAAAAACTGCTTCTTTTCATTATGGCTGAAAAAAAACCTCACATTGCTTCCCTACTGTCTCAGGATTTGCCTGGTGGCATCTGTAAATCCAGCCATTCATACAAAGAAGAATCATTCTATAATTGACTTGGTAAATAATTTAGACCGCTTGATTCCCTGTTGTTTCTGCTACGAGCCTTAGACAATTGAGGCACATTTAATGCCCTAGAATTACTTTAGATAGAAAACAAGCAAATCCCAGATTGCTTCCATACAAGAACAATAAAAAGAAGATAAGCAATTAGAAATTGTAAATGGTGGGAGAAACTTCACTTTTTATGTGTCTTGATCTGTGAGCAGTTTCTCTACGATTTTTGATAAAATGGACTCAGGCATTTACAAAAAAAAAACCAGTTTTTAAATCGCAAGAGGATTGTAAAAAATTACAAGAGGACCTTATGAGACTGGGAGTCTGGGCATCTAAATGGCAGATGACGTTTAATGTGAGCAAGTGCAAAGTGATGCATGTGAGAAAGAAGAACCTGAATTATAGCTACGTCATGCAAGGTTCCACGTTAGGAGTCACCAACCAAGAAAGGGATCTAGGTGTCGTCATTGATGATACGTTGAAACCTTCTGCTCAGTGTGCTGCTGCGGCTAAGAAAGCAAATAGAATGTCAGGTATTATTAGGAAAGGAATGGCAAATAAAAATGAGGATTTTATAAATGCCTTTGTATCGCTCCATGGTGCGACTGCACCTCGAATATTGTGTTCAATTCTGGTCGCTGCATCTCAAAAAAGATATAAAGGAATCGGAGAAGGTGCAGAGAAGGGCGACAAAAATGATAAAGGGGATGGGATGACTTCCCTATGAGGAAAGGATGAAGTGGCTAGGGCTCTTCAGATTGGAGAAAAAATGGCTGAGGGGAGATATGATAGAGATCTATAAAATAATGAGTGGAGTGGAATGGGTAGAAGTGAATCGTTTATTTTCTCTTTCCAAACATACTAGGACTAAGGGGCATGGAATGAAGCTACAAAGTAGTAAATTTAAAACAAATCAGAATAAAATTTTCTTCATTCAACGTGTAATTAAACTCTGGAATTTGCTGGTAAAGGTGGTTAGCTTAGCGGGGTTTAAAAAAGGTCTGGCTGGCTTCCTAAAGGAAAAGTCCGTAGACCATTATTAAAATGACTTGGGGAAAATTCACTGCTTATTTCTGGGATCAGCAGCATAAAATGTATGGAACGTTTTTGGAATCTTGCCAGGTATTTGTGACCTGGATTAGTCATTCGGTCTGTCCCAGTGTGGCAATACTTATGTACTTTATGAATTGAAAAGAAAACCCCAATAAATTAAAACTCCAGTAAATAATATTTGAAACTGAAAAAGAAAAAAAAAATGTTGTCCAGCGCACACCTACTGTCACTGTCATCCCCACAGACCCGGCAAGAATTTGTCTCCTCGCCGTGACCTTCACGCTGCCGACTCCTGTGCCCTGGTGCACTGAACAGCTGCAGAAATGGTAATTTGGAAGGGAAGAAGCACACAGGTTTTTCTAGCATGAATGAGGAAGTCCTTGCGCCTGTCCTCCTGGAATGCATTTCTGGATGACTTGTCCCACTGCTAATTGAGTTGAATGCTAGAAGCGTTCATAAACTTAAATTAGGCAGAGCAGCAGCTTCCAAGAGCATGCAGAGAGCTGTTTGTAGAATGGAGATAGCTTGCTTTTAAAACGCAGTTTATTTCCCTAGACACCTTAATGTCTCTGTCTCTAGGGTGATCCTGAGGGCATCCAGGCACATCCATGGGTTAAACGCAGTAGCAATCTCCACTCTGCAGTCATTCCGCCAATAGGCAGTGCTTCCACTTAACCAATAAAGCTAATTGAAGTTTGCGGGATGGATCTCCTAGCTACACTTTTAAAATTGACAGCAATAACATAGTAACATAGTAGATGACGGCAGAAAAAGACCTGCACGGTCCATCCAGTCTGCCCAACAAGATAACTCATATGTACCATTTTTTTGTGTATACCTTACCTTGATTTGTACCTGTCTTTTTCAGGGCACAGACCGTATAAGTCTGCCCAGCACTATCCCCGCCCCCCAACCACCAGCCCCGCTTCCCACCACCGGCTAAGCTTCTGGGGATCCCTTCCTTCTGAGAAGGATTCCTTTATGTTTATCCCACACATGTTTGAATTCCTTTACCGTTTTCCTCTCCACCACCTTCCATGGGAGGGCATTCCAAGCATCCACCACTCTCTCCGTGAAAAAATACTTCCTGACATTTTTCTTGAGTCTGCCCCCCTTCAATCTCATTTCATGTCCTCTCGTTCTACCACCTTCCCATCTCCGGAAAAGGTTTGTTTGCGGATCCTGTATTTAATGTCAGCAACAGTGTTTTACTTTAAATGTGTGAAGATGTTACCCGTTGTGGATGCATTGAATTTATTGAATAAATAGGAAATTTCTTCAACTTTCTTCAACTCAGTCTCTTTACTTTCTAACTCTTCCTGCTTTCTTATCCATCTATATGTTATAACTTTGCTTTATCCTTCACTATCAATTATAATGTTCTACTACATGTGGAGGGGCATAATCGAAAGGGGACACCATTTCTAAGGGCGTCCATCTCTAAGGACGTTCCGGCGAAGGGGCAGGGAAGCCCGTATTATTGAAACAAGATGGACGTCCATCTTTCGTTTTGATAATACGGTCGTGGACGCTCAAATCTCAACATTTAGGTCGACCTTAGAGATGGTCAACCTAAATGTTGAGATGGCCGACCTTAGAGATGGTCGTCCCCGGTTTTCGGCCATAATGGAAACCGAGAACGCCCATCTCAAAAACGACCAAAACCAAGCCCTTTAGTCGTAGGAGGAGCCAGCATTCGTAGTGCACTGATCCTCCTCACATGGCAGGACACCAACCGGGCACCCTAGGGGGCACTGCAGTGGACTTCACAAATTGGTCCCAGCTGCATAGCTGTCTTACCTTGGGTGCTGAGCCCCCCAACCCCCCCTAAAACCCACTCCCCACGACTGTACACCACTACCATAGCCCTAAGGGGTGAAGGGGGGCACCTACATGTGGGTACAGTGGTTTTTTTGGGGGGGAATTGGAGGGCTCCCATTTGCCACCACAAGTGTAACAAGTAGGGGGGGTGGGCCTGGGTCCACCTGCCTGAAGTGCACTGCACCCACTAAAAAAAGCTCCAGGGACCTGTATATTGCTGTCATGGAGCTGGGTATGACATTTCAGGCTGGCATAGAGGCTGGCAAAAAATATTTAAAAAAATTTTGGGGGGGTGGGAGGGGGTTGGTGACCATGGGGGGAGTAAGGGGAGGTCATCCCCGATTCCTTCCGGTGGTCATCTGCTCAGTTGGGGCACTTTTTGGAGGCTTGGTCCTAATAATAAATGGACCAAGTGAAGCCAGCGAAGTGCTCCTTTTTCCATTATCGGCCAAAGCCGGCCATATAGTAACCACACCCACGTCCTGCCTTCCATACCCTGCCGAAACGCCCCTTTGAAATTTGGCTGGCCCTGCAACGGAAAGCAGTTGAAGCCGGCGAAGATCAGCTTTCGATTATACCGATTTCGTCGGCTTCAGGAGATGGCCGGCCATCTCCCGATTTGTGTCGGAAGACGGCCGGCCTTCTCGTTCGAAAATAAGCAGGAAAGGGGCTCATTTTTGAAAAAGAAAAGCATCTTAAAAAGTGGCATAAAACAGCATTGACATTTTTCTCACAAAAAGCCACGTTCATTTTCCTGACTCTCTATTCTCTGGTGGCAGCTTTTTTCGGCACATTGAGCTTTGAAGAGGCAGCTCCTGAGCAAGTTTTTTAAGTGAAACGGAGGGCTCCGTTGAGCATTCGGCCTTTCAGCTAAGTGCTGCTGTGTTTTTGTTTCTTGACTGCTACTAACATTAGTATACATTATTATAAGTATTAGCTACTAAAAATGCAAAAGAAATAAAAGCAGGTGGAGGTTTTTCTGACTTATGATGGCAGTTTATGCTTGTCACTTTCATGCCTTAGTTTTGGCTGCTAACGCTGCTCTGAAGTCTTGTCCTACCAAATTTGGACAACTGTTTTGAATGTTTTCGACTTAATCTTCTAGTTGGATTTACATATTAGTAGCATACAGGCTCATTTTCAAAAGAGATAGACGTCGAAAAAGGAACATAAGTCGGCATTTGGACGTCTGTCTCACAGAAACGTCCAAATCAGTATTATCAAAACCTTTTTTTTGCACATCTTTCTCTAAAGTCCGCCAGAAGGACGTCCAAATCTCAAGGGGGCATGCTAGGGGCGTGCTAGTGGCGTGTTCAAGGCGGGACTTGGACGTTCCTAAGACATGGATGTCTTTCAGCAATAATGGAACAAAACAAAGACCATTTTGAGCTAGATCTGTTTTTATAACAAACTAGTAAAAAGGCCCGTTTCTGACAATTGAAACAGGCGCTAGCAAGGTTTTCCTCGGAGTGTGTATGTTTGAGAGAGTGTGTGTGGGATTGACTGTGTGTGACAGAGAAAGAGTGAGACTGGGTGCGAGTGTGTCTGTGAGAGACAGAGAGTATGTGTGTGAGAATGCGAGTGTGTGTCAGGGGCCCCCCTCCCTCCCTTCCAGTTCCAGGGCCCCCTCCCCCCTCCCTTCCTTCCCCCTCCCTTCCTTCCCCCCTCCCTCCCAGTTCCAGGGTTGTCCCCCACCTCCCTCCCTTCCTCCTTCAGGGTCGTTCCCTTCCTCCCTCCCTCCCTCTGACTTTCAGGGTCGTCCCCTCCCTCCGAGTTTCAGGGTCCTCCCTCCCTCCCAGTTTCAGGGTCCCTCCCTCCCGAGGAGTTGTGGCGGCTGCCCACACACCCCCCCATGGGGCCCGGAGGGGCAGCCGCGACCGTCGCCTGCTTTCCTCCTCTGCAGTACCGCTCTGACTCCTGAGGTCCCCCCTCCCCTGCACCCAGCGCAGGAATGCGCAAGCCGGCTTGGCACAGTAGCACGCTCTCCATGGCTCTTCCCCCTCTGCTCACGCCCAAGGAGGACTCCGACCTTTCTTTCCCTGCCATTGGTCGCGATGCTTTCGGCTACTCCGCCCCTCAACGCTTCTGTTTCTCTTTCAAGCTCTGCCTCTGCCCCTGTGCCCTGCCCCTTTCGCCCCTCCTCCTCCGGCTCTGGGGTTCTACGTGACATCAGCCTGATCTACGAAGCCTAGCAGACCAACTCCGAGGAAAGCCATGGACACAGGCAGCAAGACGCATAGAACGTTGGAGGTGAGAATTATTATATAGGATAACTGCAGTGGGTATTGAACCCACTTCCCCAGGATCAAAGTCTGCTGCACTAACCACTAGGCTTCTTTTCTACTCCACACAAGAGGTGCCCCAAATGACCAGATGACCACTGGAGGGACTCGGGGATCACCTCCCCTTCCTCCCCCAAATCACAAAACATTTTTCTAAACAGCACTTTCAAAAGGAAAAGATAGACTTTTTTTTGTAGAAAATGACCTTTCCTGTTCTGATTTTGGACATTTTACAAAAAAACATCCAAATTCAGACTTAGATGTCATATCCAAAAATGCCCCTTGTGCATTTGACTTGCCTAAAGTCAGAAGGAGCAGCAGTAGGAATTGAACCCATGTTGCCAGTGTCAAAGCCCACTGCACTAACCATTAAACCATTCCTCCTCTGTTGTGGATGTCTTGCATTTGGACGTCTTTGCCTTCGAAAATGGCCGAAAATCAAAGCTGTCCAAATCTAAGGACGTCCATCTTTTTTTCGAAAATGAACTTTTCTCCGCCTCCAAATTTGGACGTTTTACAAAGACGTCCAAATTCCAACTTAGACGTTTCCTTCAAAAATGCCCCTGATAGTAACTTAATAAGTGATGGCAGATAAAGACCTGAACAGTCCATCCAGTCTGCCCAACAGCCACTTTCATTCTCAATTCAAGATTTAAATCAACAATGAACGTGATATTATTTACTTGATCGTGGTCTTTCTTTGGTGTTTCTGGGACATAGACCATAGAAGTCTGCCCGTCTCTGTCATTATGTTCCAAATACTGAAGTTGCTGTCAAAGCCTACTCCAGCCTATTCGAATCCATCTTGTCATTTCTGGGACACAAACCATAAAAGCCTGCCTAGCACTGTCCTCAAGTTCAAAATTACTGGCGCTTCCGCTGAAGCTATCCCCAGCCTATCCTAAACCGGATTGCTATATGCGGGACTCAGACCGTACAAGTCTGCCAAGCACTGGCTGCGCGTCTTATATTCCGCCAGAGTCGCTATACTTACGTTAGCCCTCTCCTCAAGTCGCTTCACTGGCTCCCTATCCACTCCCGCATACAGTTCAAACTTCTCCTATTGACCTATAAGTGCATCCACTCCGCAGCTCCTCAGTACCTTTCCGCTCTCATCTCTCCCTACACTCCTCCCCGTGACCTCCGTTCGCTGGGTAAATGTCTCCTGTCATCCCCCTTCTTCCCCACTGCTAACTCCCGGCTCCGTTCCTTCTATCTCGCTGCTCCCTATGCCTGGAATAGACTCCCTAAGCCAGTACGTCAGGCTCAGTCTCTGGCTGTCTTCAAGTCTAGGCTTAAAGCCCACCTCTTTGCTACTGCTTTCGACTCCTAACCATGACTCTCTTACTCAACACCCTCACTTATCACCCCTACCACTGCAATTTCCCCACTCCTAGCTGTCTGTTCGTCTGTCCAATTTAGATTGTAAGCTCTGTTGAGCAGGGACTGTCTTTTCATGTTCATTTGTACAGCGCTGCGTAAGTCTAGTAGCGCTATAGAAATGTTTAATAGTAGTAGTAGTAGTATGAGCCAAGTATAGGACAGTCAAGCCATTGTGACATCACTGATGAGGTTGGCTCTTAGGCATTGGTGGACTGAGGCATTATGACATCACAATGTCAGCTCTGGTTAAATCACCGCAGCTCCTCAGTACCTTTCCGCTCTCATCCCTCCCTACACTCCTCCCCGTGACCTCCGTTCGCTGGGTAAATGTCTCCTGTCATCCCCCTTCTTCCCCACTGCTAACTCCCGGCTCCGTTCCTTCTATCTCGCTGCTCCCTATGCCTGGAATAGACTCCCTGAGCCAGTACGTCAGGCTCAGTCTCTGGCTGTCTTCAAGTCTAGGCTTAAAGCCCACCTCTTTGCTACTGCTTTCGACTCCTAACCATGACTCTCTTACTCAACACCCTCACTTATCACCCCTACCACTGCAATTTCCCCACCCCTAGCTGTCTGTTCATCTGTCCAATTTAGTTTGTAAGCTCTGTTGAGCAGGGACTGTCTCCTCGTGCTCATTTGTTCAGCGCTGCGTAAATCTAGTAGCGCTATAGAAATGTTTAGTAGTAGTAGTAGTTGTCATCTAAGCACCATTTGACATGCAAACACATATACAACTCTAACTTTTTTTTTTAATAGCATTTATTTTCTGATTAGAGATCCTCTGTGTTCATCTCACGCCTTTTTGAATTCCGCCACCATTCTTTTCCCCACCATCTCCCTCGGGAGGGCATTGCAGGCATCCACCACCCTCTCAATAAAAAATAATTTTCTGATATTACTCCTAAGTCGACCACCCCGCAACCTCAACTCATGTCCTCTAGTTTTACCACTTTCCCTTCTCTGGAAGATATTTGTTTCTATATTAATACCTTTTCAAGTATTTAAACATCTGTATCATATCTCCCCTGTCCCTCCTATCCTCTAGGGTATACATATTCAGGTCTTCCACTCTCTTCTCACATGTCTTTTGGCGCAATCCCCATATCATTTTAGTTGCCTTCCTCTGGACCGCTTCGAGTCTTCTTACATCTTTACCAAGACACGGCCTCCAAAACTGAACACGGTACTCCAGGTGGGGCCTCATCAATGACTTTTACAGGGGCATCAACACCTCCTTACCTTTTGATTGGTGGTTATATACAGTGTTGTAAATCCTTGCCATCTTTTGTTTTTGTGATTTGAACTGAAGTTGCAAAATTGCCACTTTCCCATGTAAGTGCCAATGTTATGGTATAAGCCAATCATCAGAATTAAATGTGTAGCATGATGTTGTGTTGGATCAGATACATATATATACACCAATATATTTGTGCAGCTTTTAAAAATATATATTTGACACTGCAGCAGAACTGGCTTTCATTCCAAAAGCCCTCTTCCACCTCCCTTTGGGGAACATTTAAAAGACATTTAAAAGACAAAGGTACTGCTGCAAGGACCTCACCTCCCCCTTTTACCTCCCCCTTTTAACAAAAGACTTTAAAAGTAAGAGACTGCCTCAAGGTTAAATTGACTCTCTTCCTCTGATCAACACAACAAACATCAAAGGTAACCAGTAGAGGCAAGGAGACAAGTAGGTGGGAAAGGTATGAAATACAGCTACTAAAGACAAAGGACACCTGCTGGCTGCCCCAGACAAATCTTATCAGAATAAATTCAAGCAGAAAACCCTGCACTACAATAAACCATTTGTCAGCAAAATCCAGACAGCAAGTCTTGTGATGTCATAAAACATGAGACCAAGATACCACAATGCTTTGCAAATGCCGAAGGGTCGTGTGCAAACCAGGAAACCAGGACAGAGATACACATGGCATGTCTTCCTGCAGCTTGCAAGAGTATAAAAGATAGAAGCTGTTCCAGACAAGGAGATGCTTCCCTTCAACTGCAAGCAACACAGATTCTCTCTCTTCCTGACCTGTAGCCCACCTGCCTTTTATGAGGACCTCTTCTGCAAACATGTGCTTACCTCATGCTGTTCATACTATGTAACAAGGACTTGTAAGTAACATAACTTTTGATCTAGACCTGCTACTTTACTTTACTTAAGCATAGATTATCTGTAAAGATCTATAAGACCTACCTCTCGTTTGATTTACATGATTTGTATATTAAATCAACCTTTTTGAAGCTAAAAATATGGTCTCTTTGTGTTCTGAGTATATGGTATCTTTTATATATACTTAATTTATTTAATTTATTGCAATTATCACCTTTGGTGATTGGTGGAGAAATTAATATCCTAAAACTTATAAATACAGCGCCTGCTCTTAAATTATAAACAGTAGCGAGTGCTCTAGAGCTCTTTCCCCCAAGATAAATCATTTCTTGTAACACCAACACCTCCTTGTATAAACTGCCAAGGCCATGCCATTAATTATTTTTCAACACATATCTTTGTAAAATGGCCACTTCCTACGTATATGCTGGCAGATATATAAGACCTCTTGTATGCATTTAAAAGACTCTATGCTGGCACAAACATTTTAAAAATACTACTGGAATCGAGCACATCCTGACTCGTACATCTCAATTCTAATCTCTACTTCTGTATACAATAGGTCTTCTTGTCTACCATCATGCTCTCTGTTTCTCTGAGTAAGTTCTATTGTAGAACATCTTTGACCAATGAACAAGACTTCTCTGTGATAACTTCCAGTTTGGTCCGCATTCATACATTGGTCTATTTGTGATGTGATGTGAATGCAGCACCTCCCTTTAATAAGTTAATTAAAACTTACTCCTGCAACAGAACTGAAACATTTATCACATTTCTGTTGGTCAAGTTATAAAATATTTTTGGGGGGCAAATTGTGCTCCTGTGGTTAAACACATTTATAGAATAAATCCAGCTTCTTTAGTGCAGCTAACCTTATACCATGTTCACTTGGTTTCTTGACAATCATTTTGTTATCTTAATGCCAACAAATGCGTAAATCTTACAAAAACCTGACACACATCATAAGGAAGGCACACAGCAGTCATATGTCTCATTAACACTTCTTATTCAGCTTGGCATACATGTTAAGAAAGCATCGAGATTTTCTTCTGTCTCCTTTTCAACAAATTTGTCACCAGATTGACTTTACTGAAAATTTGGTTCTTTCCTCTAGTCAGAGAACAAATACATCGTTGGCGTTTGATTTCACTGGGCTTTCCATTAATATCCTGTGGGCTCAGAAGGGCAATTTGGACTCAATTCAATCACATTCTTGGTGTCTTTGCTATGACCGGAGAAGTCTGCCAAAGAGAGAGTGATTCAATATTCAGAATTCTAGGTTAGAGATTTGCAATTCAGAATTCTAGAGCTGGAATTCATTTTCATTTGTTTTTAAAATAAGACTTTAAATTATATGTTTAAAAAGGTATCTTCTTTTTTCAAGCTTTGAGGATCTTGTCAAACAAAGCTGATTGATTGTCTTTGACAAGGTTTCCATAGCAGTTGATCACGCCTGAAGGTGCAGTAAAATGAGCTTATCTCTATTTCAGGAAAGCTTTGGATAATTTTCTACACCAAAGACTGGTAAAAAAAAAAAAGAAAAAAGGTCAGTCTACTAAATGGTTAAAAAAAAAAAAAAAAAAAAAAAAATATATATATATATATATATATATATATATATATATATATATATATATATATATTGTAATAACTGTAATCATGGTAGCAAACCGTCAGGGGGATGATAGGCTCCCTTCAGCAGTCCAAAAACAAAGTCCTTCCAGACAACACAGCTTTTAGTTCAAAGCAGTTTATTTCCCCTCCTCCACAAATCTCAGTTCAAAGGGGTTAAGGTCCCATTCAGTTCCAAAACAAAACACAAAAAGGAAAAACCTTCCCTTTAAATCCAAGTTTTCCCGGTTCCAACCACCTGGGTTTCAGCTTTAAAAGTCTCTCCTCTTGGGTGGTTGCAGAATGGCAGTACACCGCCCACAACACAGCTTACTTGACTCCTGTGACCACCCACTGCCTTCAGTCCCTGTAACTCTGCCCCAGAGTACAATTACAGTCCATGCCAACCGGTTCCTCCAAACCTGGTGTGCTGGGCCCTCCAGACTCTCCTTCCTCCAAACACTCCATTAACTCTGCTTCTCTGCTAGGCTGTTGGTTAGAGACCTCCTCCCCCTCCCAGGTGGAAGGAATCTTGTACTGATTTCTGACCCAAGGGAATTGAGCTTTGTCATCCCGGATCCCCCTTCTGGCCCTCGTCTGCCAAAGCAGCTGCTCTATCCAGTCCTTTTCCCCCATCCCTTCCACGTGGTGTCCCTACCGGGTTTTGGGACCTCCCCCTCCCCCCCCCGATTCCTTCTCTCAGGGCCTTGTGGGGAATGTAGTCTGGCCCCATACCTCCTCCTGACTTGCTTAGACCCTCCAACCTCCTTATAAAATATATATATATATATATATATATATATATATATATATATATATATTTCTTGCTCAAGCACCCTGCCATTACTAGGAAAAATGACCTCGTGAGACAATGAGATACCCTTCAAATCATCCATTAAGATATTAGGGATACTTGTGGATAGGGATCTGAAGATTCATCAAAATACTGTGTTGGTCAATAGACGTTATTTTTTCATTGTCAAATTAATCCATTCAGTCTGTCCATTCACAGATGGCCAAAAAATATATATATATTTTGTCTGTATAGATTTGTTGGAAGGTGCTATTGTGAATTGTCTATATTTCCTACATCGAGTTGGAATGTTTTGTACGTTGGTGTATATATATGGTTAGAGAATGGGCTTTGTAGCATTAACCGGCAAGCACATTTGGATTACTGCGCATTAAGGGGTCCTTATACGAAGCGTCGGTAATCCCAACGTCGACCGCACCTCGAAATACTGTGTTCAATTCTGGTTGCCGCATCTCAAAAAAGATATAAAGGAATTGGAGAAGGTGCAGAGAAGGGCGACGAAAATGATAAAAGGGATGGAACGACTTCCCTATGAGGAAAGGCTAAGACGGTTAGGGCTCTTCAACTTGGAGAAAAGGCGGCTGAGGGGTGGTATGATAGAAGTCTACAAGATAATGAGCAGATTAGAGCGGACAGATGTGAAGCATTTGTTTACACTTTCAAACAACAAGAAAACCAGGGGACACAAGATGAAGCTAGAATATGGTAGATTTAAAACAAATAGGAGAAAGTTTTTCTTTACTCAGTGTGTAGTTGGACTCTGGAACTTGTTGCCGGAGAATGTAGTGACAGCAACTGGCCTTACGGAGTTTAAGGGGGGTTTGGACAGATTCCTGAAGGAAAAGTCCATTGAAAATTATAAAAAAAAAAATATATATATATATATATTTTTTTTTTTTTTGGGGGGGGGGGTTGCCGGGTTCTTGAAGCCTGGATTGGCCGCTGTTGGAGACAGGATGCTGGGCTTGATGGACCCTTGGTCTTTTCCCAGTATGGCGGTGCTTATGTGCATACCATTTCCGGCGCTGCAAAAATATTCCAATTTTTGTAGTGCCGATGTGTACCTGGTGGTAATTGGGCAGTGCCGCGTGCTGCCCAGTTGCTGCAGGGTTAGTGCGGGAGCACTTACTGGGTAACGGTCAATGCTCCACCCCCAAAATGGCCACATTGCAAGTGGTTTACTTGCTGCGTGGCCATTTCTTTGAGAAAAGGGAAGCCTGACTTTTACCCGCTATGGTAAAAGGGGGGCCTTGGTGCGCATCAAAAAACATGCGCCGACACCATTGCAGGCCCTCTTTTGCCACAGCTTCATAAATGGACCCCTTACTGGCTAATGCTGAGTTAACATGGTTGCAGGCATTTTACCACATTACGCCCAGGTTTCAATGCACCACTGGAACATAAGTACATAAGTATTGTCATACTGGGAAAGACCAAAGGTCCATCGAGCCCAGCATCCTGTTTCCAACAGTGGCCAATCCAGGTCACAAATACCCGGCAAAATCCCAAAAAGGTACAAAACATTTTATACTGCTTATCCCAGAAAAAGTGGATTTTCCCCAAGTCCATTTAATAACGGTCTATGGACTTTTCCTTTAGGAAGCCGTCCAAACCTTTTTTAAACTCTGTTAAGCTAACTGCCTTTACAACATTCTCTGGCAACGAATTCCAGATTTTAATTACACGTCGAGTGAAGAAACATTTTCTCCGATTCATTTTAAATTTACTACATTGTAGCTTCATCGCAAGCCCCCTAGTCCTAGTATTTTTGGAAAGCGTGAACAGACGCTTCACATCTACCCGTTCAACTCCACTCATTATTTTATAGACCTCTATCATATCTCCCCTCAGCCGCCTTTTCTCCAAGCTGAAGAACCCTAGCCGCTTTAGCCTTACCTCATAGGGAAGTCGTCCCATCCCCTTTATCATTTTCGTTGCCCTTTTCTGCATAATTTCCTGCTTCTTGGGATAGTTTTGCATTTAGTAAGGAAAATGGACTTTCCACATTAAGGGCCCTGTTTACTAAGCCATGCTGTAGGTGTGCTAATGTTTTTAGCACATGCTAAAAATTAGCATGCATTAACCCTAGAGACACCCATAGGAATATATGCGTGTTTCTAGCATTAGCGCATGCTAAAAACGCTAGTGTGCCTTAGTAATCCCTCTGTTAAAGCAGAGACAGAAATATGCAAAGCGACAATAGAATGACTGTCTATAGGAGAATAATGATATTCAGCCACTGTCTATAAAGGTAGGTAAATTAATTTAGGCCTGCAACTAATCAGTCTTAAATTAAATCGCTTAGCTATAGGTATACTGGCTGAATTGTTATATATAGCCATCAGTGGTGACTGCATTATCCCCAAGTCTCCCAAAGTTGAGCATGCAAATTTGGGCACAGATCACAGATCCAGGCATAGGCAAATTACCTAGTGAGCCATTAACAATCAGCAATCGGTGTTAATTGGCAGGCCATTGGGATTTACACTTAGATGTGCCCTACACTCTATTCTACACCATATGTGCCTAAGTTTTATGGTGCACCACTTCAAAAAGGGTGTGGCCATGGGAGGGGCTTGGGCAGGTCAGGGGTGTTCCCAGAATTTAAGTGCAATGTTATAAAATAGGTTCATTTATGTGCCTAATTGTTCATAGTTGCATGCCAGCCCTTGTATCAGGTTTCAGTAGGTATAACAAGCAATTAGATTTAATTGTTACTTATATGCATAAATTTAGGAGGGTGATCCATGCCAACATTTTACGCACGAGTGAAAAAGAGGGTGCAGCAATGAACGGGTCATTGGTTGCATGGGGGCCTGAGACCTTACCGCCACCCATTGACTTAGTGGTAAGGTCTCACGCATTAACCGGGCGGTAATCGTCAGCACGTGTTCAATGCCGATTACTGTCTGTTAGCGCCGCATGCGGGAAAATTTTCTAGCGCGTATAGTGGATGCACGTAAAAAATGAAATTACCGCCCGGGCCACGCGGTAGTCGAGCAGTAGTTCAAAATTGACTTGCGTAGGACACTCGTAAGCACCTACATTTCTTGGTAAAAGGGCCCCTAAAGAACATAAGAATGGCCATACTGGGTCAGACCAGTGGTCCATCTAGCCCAGTATCCTGCTTTTAGCAGTGGCCAATCCGGGTCACACGTACCTGGCAAAAACCCACATACCAGCAACATTCCATGTAGAATCTCAAAGAGACACCACAAACACCCACAGTGGGAATCAAACCCATGACCACTGTATTCAGCTACATAAGTATTACCATACTGGGACAGACCAAAGGTCCATCAAGCCCAGCATCCAGGTCACAAATACCTGGCAAGATCCCCCAAAAAGTACAAAACATTTTATACTGCTTATCCCAGAAATAGTGGATTTTCCCCAAGTCCATTTAATAACGGTCTATGGACTTTTCCTTTAGGAAGCCATCCAAACCTTTTTTAAACTCTGCTAAGCTAAGCGCCTTTACCACATTCTCTGGCAACGAATTCCAGAGTTTAATTACACGTTTAGTGAAGAAAAAGTTTCTCCAATTTGTTTTAAATTTACTGCATTGTAGCTTCCTCGCATGCCCCCTAGTCCTAGTATTTTTGAAAAGCGTAAACAGACGCTTCAAATCTACCCGTTCAACTCCACTCATTAATATTATAGACCTCTATCATATCTCCTCTCAGCCGCCTTTTATCCATCCCCTTTATCATTTTCCTCACCCTTCTCGGCACCTTTTCTAATTCCACTATATCTTTTTTGAGATGCAGTGACCAGAATTGAACACCATATATTTACAGCACATTTCAGTTGGTGCAAATGGTCATGCCTAAAATTAGGCATAACTCAAGGGCATGCACGCTATTCCTTAAGCCGTGCTTAACTTAAATGCAGGTTAAAGAATAGCAATTTTTTTCTGTGCTAATTTTTTAGGCATCATATATAGAACCTAGCCCTATACGTATATTCAGTTTCACCGCTAGTTTTAAAAATTGACCGTATTATTATTAGCATTTGTATAGCACTACCAGAAGCACGCAGCGCTGAACACCTGACACAGACAGTCCCTGCTCAATAGAGCTTACAATCTAAAATTATGTTTATTTCACCTGTAACACCAATCCAATAAAGAGTTCTACCTGGACAAACATCATTCACTGTCAAACCAACCAATCTAATCTCTTTTGAGAGTAAATGATGGGAAGTAAATCAGGGAGACAGACAAACAAAGTAAAATCGTTCATTGGACTCCCTGGGTCAATAGGTTTCCGTGCTGTGTGCATGCGATTAACTTGTCAGACTGACATTTTAATTGACAGAAGCTTTTTGACATTCTCAGGTGATGAGTTCGCTGTGCCTAACAAAACCTGCAAACAGAGAAAGGGAAGGAAGTGAGTTCCTGCAATCAGAGAGACAAATTGGTCACCAGAGAAGTCAGAGTGAGAAAGGACATCTGTGTAGCACAACTGCAAAAGCGCTTCTATCTCATTAGGGTTTATTAGCTGTGAGGAAATGGAGCGTGAGAGAGAGAGAGAGGAAGGTACACTCTGCCCAGAGGAAGTCAATCATTTACTATTTGCTGCCCTGCTACCAAAATATGTACAGTATTCAATGCTATTCTCCAAAGAAAAAGCAAGTGAGTGCACTCATTTGGAAAGAATCGAGCCCTGCTTGTTTTTCAATGTCAGAGGCACTGGCTCTGTCTCTATACGAGTGGGGAGTTGGAATTAGAAATCTGACCTCTTTTCCTTGTCAAAAATACTGTGGGGCTATTTTTTTTTAATTTTATTTATGTATTGGGATTTATTTACTGCCTTTATGAAGAGATTCACCTAAGGAGGTCTACAGCAGATACAGTTTAGCATACAACGTACAATGTTATTAACAGCATAATGACAGTAAAATGACCAAATATAAACATAAATACAATAAGGGCCCCTTTTACCAAGCAGCGGCAAAAAGGGGCCTGCGCTGGCATCGGCGTGTGTTTTTCATGTGCGCCACGGCACCCTTTTACTACAGCAGGGAAAAGGGAAATCTCTGTTTCTTGCAGGAAATGGCCGTGCGGCAAGTAAAGGAGTGGAGGAGTAGCCTCCTGGTTAGTGCAGTGGACTTTGATCCTGGGGAACTGAGTTCAATTCCCACTGCAGCTCCTTGTGACTCTGAGCAAGTCACTTAACCCTCCATTGCCTCAGAAAGGCGGTATATCGTCTCATTTCCCCTTTCCCTTATTACATCACAATATCAGAAGTGAGCCAAGTATCGGGCAATCAAGCCATTGTGACATCACTGATGAGGTTGGCTCTTATTGGTGGAATGAGTGTAGGAGTGGTTAGTGCAGTGGACTCTGATTCTGGGGAACTGGGTTCGATTCCCACTGTAGCTCCTTGTGACTCTGGGCAAGTCACTTAACCCTCCATTGCCTCAGAAAGGCGGTATATCGTCTCATTTCCCCTTTCCCTTATGACATCACAATATCAGAAGTGAGCCAAGTATCGGGCAATCAAGCCATTGTGACATCACTGATGAGGTTGGCTCTTATTGGTGGAATGTGTGCAGGAGTAGCCTAGTGGTTAGTGCAGTGGACTTTGATCCTGGGGAACTGAGTTCAATTCACACTGCAGCAACTTGTGACTCTGGGCAAGTCACTTAACCCTCCATTGCCCCTGGTACAAAATAAGTACCTGAAAATATGTAAACCGCTTTGAATGTAGTTGCAAAAACCTCAGAAAGGCAGTATATCAAGTCCCATTTCCCTTTCCTTATTTGAGATTCTACATGGAATGTTAATGTTGCTATTCCACTAGCAACATTCCATGTACAAGCCTGCCCTTTGCAGATCAGCAAAGCGGCCGTGCAGGCTTCTGTTTCTGTGAGTCTGACGTCCTGCACGAACGTGCTCACAGAAACAGAAGCCTGCGCGGCCGCATTGCTGATCTGCAAGGGCAGGCTTCTACATGGAATGTTGCTAGTGGAGGAATAGCCTAGTGGTTAGTGCAGCAGACTCTGGCAAGTCACTTAACCCTCCATTGCCCCTGGTACAAAATAAGTACCTGAATATATGTAAACTGCTTTGAATGTAGTTGCAGAAACCTCAGAAAGGCGGTATATTAAGTCCCATTTCCCTTTCCCTAAAGCACTTACCATGTGGCCATTTCGGGGGGAGGGGGGGATCCCTTACCACCACATATTGAGGTGGCGGTAAGGACTCCTGTGTTAACCTGACGGCAACCGGGCAGTGCATGGCACTGCCTGATTACTGCTTGGTACACTCCGATCCTACAAAAATAAATATAATATATAATAAAAATATATAAATATATACTATATAATATAAATAAATATGACCACCTAAACTTCCGGAAATCACTAAAAACTAACCTGTTCAAAAAGTCATACCCTACCGACCCAACTTAAATGCCTGAACCCTGCAACGCAACAAAACCAAAGCTCGCAACGGACATAAAATAAATCGTCCTCTCCACGATTCCCTAATGTGTCTGTTACACATATATCACTTTGTATTTGCTCATACCGGAACTGGCGAACGCCTTTACGGTACTATGTAAGCCACATTGAGCCTGGAAATAGGTGGGAAAATGCGGGATACAAATATAACAAATAAATAAAATAATTTTGTAGCACCAGATATGACGGCATACTAGGGGTGGGAAGTACTGCCGGGCTGCTGTGGTAGCCCAGTGGTACTTTCTGTTTAGCAAGCGGTAAGCCCGCGCTGGGCTTACCACCGCTTAGTAAAAGGACCCTAAATGAGGTAAACTTGGAAACGGTGAATTGAAACCTGAAAATAGAACTACCATGAAACTCTATCAGAAATACGGGGCTAGATTCTATATATGGTGCGTGAAAAATCTGTGCGGAGTGCATTTCTCCCTAAGCATATTCTATAAGCGATGCCTAGATTTAGGCACGGTATATAGAATATGCTTAATTTATATCCCATCCTATGGGCAGTACCAATGGTGTCAGGTTCTCAGGTTCAGAGCCCGCGGGGCTGGGCTCTGGAGCAAACGTGAGCCCTTGGGCTGCTGCCGAGGAGCGACAGCAGCAGGCAAAACCCACCAACCAACACTGGGCAAGCACACCGGCAGGGACTGCAGGCACTGCCCAGTGAACCGGAACACATGGACTAGAATCCCCCAGACTGGAGGACACAGGACTGGAACCCCCCGGACTGGAACACTGGACTGGAATCCCCCGGACTGGAGGACACAGGACTGGAACACTGGACTGGAGCACACCAGACTGGTCCACACAGCTTCACCTGCACTTAGCTACTAAGCCCCCCAGGAGTTGAGCTCCTGGGTTCGAGTAGCCGGCAGGACTTACTGGATACCGGATGACACAGGGACCAGGACTGGAAACAGAAGTACTCCTAAACCTAAACTGATCTATGTGCTCCCAAGCCCTAAACCAGCAGGAGTGTTCCTAACAGTAAACTGACAAAAGGACTTCCTACGCCCTATACTAAACAGGAGCTCCTAAGCCCTGCTCAAGAAAGGGACTTCCTAAGCCCTAAACTAACAGAGCAGGGAACTAAACACAAAGCTAACACAGGTGCTACTAAACACCAAGCTACAAGCAGAGCTCTACACTAACAAGCTAAACACAAAACTAACAAGCTACCTAAGCACTGCTCTAGCAAGCTAGATACAAAACTAACAAGGTGCTTCCTAAGCACTACTCTGGCAAGCAACCAGAAGAGCTCCTAGCACTAAAAGGGAAGACAGGGGAGCCACAAGGAAAAAGCAGGGAAGCTAACACATAAGCCAAAAGTGCTTCTAAAGCACCAAACACCAACAGCAAAGACTGCAATGCTCCCAATAGCACAAACACCAGAAGTACTTCTAACAGCAAACTCTGCAGTGTTCCTAACAACACCAAACCCTGAAGTACTTCTATCAGCAACAGAGCTTCCAAAGCCCTACACACAGCAATGCTTCCAAAACCAAAAGGGAAAAGCAGGAAAGTTAAACACACAGACACCAGTGCACACTGCACTAACACTAACCTGGCCCTTAGCAAAAGCAAGCAGGGAAACTAGACACAAAGTCAGAAGTGCACACTGCACCACCCTACCTAAAGCAAACACCACCGTTGCAAAGGCTCTGAAGGAAACAACACCACTTCCTTATCAAGGCCCTCCCTGATGATGTCACACTCCCTAGACCTAGGCAAAAGCACACTGACCCAAAGAGGCCCAACCCACACCAATGCAACACCGTGAAGCACTTGAAGCCAGTACACCCAAAGAGAGGTAGAGCTAACTCAGTCCACCCACACAGCTGTAGTAAAGTGAAACAATTAACCCCATGCTGCTGGAAGCTGCCAGCACAGAGAGACAGAGCCAGCTCAGACAGGACAGACACAGGAAACAGACGCCAGCTAAGAAGCTGACCACCAGGAAAAAGGTAAGTTTGAGAGGGGTTATGACCACAGTCATAACAAATGGTAAATTTCACAAGCTTTGATCACAAAATGAATCACTTCTTATAAAAATACAGCTTGCATATACCAATATTTTAAACAATTTTTATTGGACCTCAGTATGGGGGGGTGTCAGGTGAATGATGCAATTTTAATCAGTCTGAGCTGGCAGCTCAGAGTGGTTAAAATTGCATCATCACCTGACTCCCATACTGAGGTCGATTAAATAGTTTATATCCCAGCCAGTGGTGCTCCTAGGTCGGTTGCCACTTGGGGCAGATCGCCACTGTGCACCCCCCCCCCAGGTGCAGCGGGGTCTGTCGCCCCAGGGTGCGCAATGATACCCCCCCCCCCAGCGCATCAAGCCCCCCCCCCCCCATGCAATGACACCCCCCGGTGCATCAAGCCCCCCCCACCCCCACCAGCTGCATTCTTGGCTGCTGGAGGGTGCAGAGAGCAACCACGCTCCTGTCGGCTCCACTGGCTCCCTCTGCCCCGGTACAGGAAGTAACCTGTTCCGGGGCAGAGGGAACAGGGAACCAGCAGAGCCAACAGGCGCGTGGCTGCTCTCTGCACCCTCCAGCAGCGTGCACCCAGGGCGGACCACCCCCACTGCCCCGCCCTTGCTACGCCACTGATCCCAGCATCTAGAACTCCATGCATCCATTTACGCCAAGGGAAATGTGACATCAATACCGAGTATAGATTTAGGCGCAGAGGGGCATATTCTTTAACAGTGTGCGTAAATTTTGGAATGCCCATGAAATGCTCATTTGTCCGCCCATGACCATACTTGTTTTTGGCTCTGCACATTTGAATTTAGGTTTAAATTTAATACTCAATGTGTAATTAAACGCTGGAATTCATTGCCAGAGAATGTAGTAAAAGTGGTTAGCTTAGCAGGGTTTAAAAAGAGGTTTGGATACTTTCCTAAAGGAAACGACTATAGACCATTATTAAAATGGACTTGGGGAAAATACACTGCTTATTTCTAGGATTCACAAAATACACAAGATAAGTTATTTTGTTGATTGATTGGTGGTTGTACAAATAGTTTTCTTCCTACCATTATAAGTGTGTGCTCTAAGTACTTTTTACATGATATTCATCTTTATTACAATTTATCATATTTTGGATGGAGGGGGTAGTCAATGATTAAAAACTGCTACGGCTGCCAGACAAAAATATTTTGTCATAACATACAGCCAAACTATTATCTATGAGACATCCCCAAAAATTTAAGTTATATCATACTATGTGACACACACTTATCTATTTTCTACTTTTCGTTTTTGGTTGTTGAGTTTTGATAACTTAATAAGTAGAACGCCTAATCCTTTTTACAGTATTTCTAGGATAAGCAGCATAAAATGCATTGTACTTTTGTGGGATCTAGCCAGGTACTTGTGACCTGGATTGGCCACTGTTGAAAACAAGATGCTGAGGTTGATGGACCTTTGGTTTGTCCCAGTAAGGCAATACTTATCTACTTATGTTCTTAAATTCTAATTATTACCAATTAGTGCTCATTATTGCTTGTTAAATGCTGTTTAAAACACTGATTGGCTTGTTAAGCCAATTAAGTTACACACAGTGCTACAAAATACGCTTGGATTTCAGCACGGAATGCTAGGCCCGATATACAGAATGTGGTGAATAATGCCTATAAGTGAATCAAGGAACTAGTGGACCAGTGGCGTAGCCAGACTGCCAATTTTGGATGGGCCTGAACCCAAAGTGGGTGGGCACAAAATTTTCTCTCTACCCCCCTCCCCAGCAAAATGTAGTCACGCTAATCAGATGCATTTGTCACACAGGGTAAAGTGCTGCTTTTCAGTGCATCAGATTTCAGAAAATTTATTTAATAGCCTAACACCCTTTTCAGTGAGCTTTCAAAGGCCAAAACCTCCTGCCTCAGGTCAGTATAATGCTGTTACGGTATCCTCGCCTGACCTAAGGAAGGAAGTATTGGTCTCTGAAACTTCATTAACACAGGTACCATATTACTTTATCCTAAATTAAAAATAAAATTATTTTCTTTACCTTTCTTGTATGGCCATTTACTTTTTCTCATTGTGTCGCTCCCAGTCTCTAGATTCTGCTTTCCTTCGTTTTCGCTTAACTCTTCTGCCACGGTTTCCTGGCCATTTCTCATTTTTCTCTCCTTTTTCTTTGCTTTCTTCAATATTTTTCTGCCTCTCTCTCTCTGTCCTGATTTAATTCATTCTTACTATCCATTCTTTAATTTCCTTCATCTACTTATGGCTTTTCATCTTTTTCTCACCCTTGTTCTCCCCATGCCCCTTATTCTCCAGTCTTTCACTACTCTCCTTTTCCATCCAGCAGCTCTCCTCTTTCTCTCCCCATCCTTCCAGTCTCCCCTCTCTCTCCCCATCCTTCCAGTAGTCTCCCCTCTTTCTTTCTTTCTGCATCCTTCCATCCAGTGTCACCTCTTTCTCCCTACCCTTCCATCCAGCGTCTTCCCTCTTTCTCTCCCCATCCTTCCATCCATCTACCCTCTCTCCTGACCCTTTCATCTAATGTCTCTCTCTCCCTCTTTCTAACCAGTGTCTCTGTATCACTCTACCCTTTTCTGTTCAGTGTCCCTTCTCTCTCCACATCCTTCCAGTCTCTCACCTTTCTCTCTGCATCCTTCCAGTCTCTCCCCTTTCTCTCCCCATCCTTCCATCCAGAGTCTCTCTCCCCATCCATCCGTTTTCCCTCTTTCTCTCCCCATCCTTCCATCTGTTTTCTATCTTTTCTCCCCATCCTTCCATGTTTTCCCTCTTTCTCCCTATCCTTCCATGTTTTCCCTCATTCTCTGCCATCCTTCCATCTGTTTTCCCTCTTTTCTCTGCCATCCTTCCATGTTTTCCCTCATTCTCTGCCATCCTTCCATCTGTTTTACCTCTTTTCTCCCCATTCTTCCATGTTTTCCCTCTTTCTCCCCATCCTTCCATCTGTTTTCCCTCTTTTTCTCCCCATCCTTCCATGTTTTCCCTCTTTTCCTCGACGAGGCCCGCCCTGCATGCCAGCGCCATCTGCGGGAGGAGCCTGTGAGCCAGCAGCCAATGCCTCAGCAGCCAATGCCTCAAGGCTGCCGAGACAGTGCCTGCCGGTGCCGCGTTTTTTTTTTTAACATTTCTCATCCTACGGTCCTTAGCGCCGTTAGCGCTTCTTCTTTTTGTAGCGCCGGCCCTGCTGCTCAACAGGAAAAGCAGCAGTGGCCGGCAATGGGGGCTGGCGCTGGGCGGGCCTGGGCTGAAATTGGGTGGGCCTGGGCCCACCCAGGCCCACCCGTAGCTACGCCCCTGTTGAGTGGACCAACCAAAGTTTTTTTTCTATTAAATGCAAAAGATAAGAAGATTAAAGAAAATTAGGGCTTCTTTCACAAAGCTGCGCTAGCGATTCCCGCGTGGCAAAGAAGAGAAAGCCGATAGAAATTGAATGGGCTTCCTTCTCATTTGCCGTACCAGGAATCACTAACCTGGCTTAGTAAAAGAGGCCCTTAGGGCTTCTTTTCCAAAGCCACACTCCTGATTTCAGCATGGCAAATGCAACAAAGTCCATTAAATTCCTTTGGGCTTCATCGCATTTACCGCATTGGAATTGATAACGTGGCTTTATAAAAGGAACCCTTAGTTCTCTAATGCTTTATTTGAAGTCCTAGACAAAAAGAGCACTTTTATGACATTTATATGTGGCTTGGAGAGGACATTTTTATTAAATATGTGCACGATCTTTGTAAAATCAGAAATACACATATACATTTTTGGACCACACAAATCATGCCTAAAAAATACATGCTTGAAATTTCTGGCTATCGAGATCGGGAGGTGGGGCTGGTGGTTGGGAGGCAGGGATAGTGCTAGGCAGACTTATGCTGTCTGTGCCCTGAAAAAAGACAGGTACAAATCAAAGTAGGGTATACACAAAAAGTAGCACATATGAGTTGTCTTGTTGGGCAGACTGGATGGACCGTGCAGGTCTTTTTCTGCCGTCATCTACTATGTTACTATGTTACACATCGACATAGCAGCTTTGTTTACATGTGTAGGATACTTCTAAAATGACCTCCACACATGTAGTAGCATCATCACAAACCTGCCAAAAAAAGCAAACAGGATGCTAGGAATTATGAGGAAGGGGATGGTGAATAAGACTGAAAATACTATAATGCCTTTGTATCACTCCATGGTGCGTCCGCACCTTGAGTATTGCGTTCAGTTCTGGTGGCCGTATCTCAAAAAGGATATAGCGGAATTAAAAAAGGTTCAAAGAAGAGCGACCAAAATGATAAAGGGGATGGAACTCCTCTCGTATGAAGAAAGGCTAAAGAGGTTAGGGCTCTTTAGCTTGGAAAAGAGACAGATGAGGGGTGATATGATTGAGGTCTACAAAATCCTGAGTGGCGCAGAAGTAAATCAATTTTTTACTCGTTCCAAAAGTACAAAGACTAGGAGACACTCGAGGAAGTTACATGGAAATACTTTTAAAACAAAAAGGAGGAAATATTTTTTCACTCAACGAATCGTTAAGCTCTGGAACTCTTTGCGGAGGATGTGGTTACAACGGTTATTGTATCTGGGTTTTTAAAAAGTTTGGACAAATTCCTGGAGGAAAAGTCCATAGTCTGCTATTGAGACAGACATAGGAAGAAACTGCTTGCCCTGGAATTTGAATTATGGTGTGTTGCCATGATTTGGATTTCTGCCAGGTACTTGTGACCTGGCTTGGCCACTGTTTGGCTACTGGGCTAAATGTCTAGAGCTGAAAAATGCACTTTTGTTCCATTAAATATAAGGATCAATGATCCTGTGTTTTATGACAAAAAATGGGTGCTCCTTTGGTTATGCATTATATACTGGCTAAACTTGGTTTTGATCAGTTTGTATGCTTTGTCATTGATCGTATCACACCCACTAAACATGATGGTGATATTAATAAGAGACTGATGGGATGTGAAAAGAAGTGGATTTTATTTTTTAGCACACCCTTACTGCACACAAATGTCAAAAGTATTTATTTATTTGTTGCATTTGTACCCCACATTTTCCCACCTATTTGCAGGCTCAATGTGGCTTACATAGTACCGTCAAAGGCGTTTGCCCAGTCGGTGGATAATAACAAATGCAAAGTTGTATAGTGATCGTATGAGGTATAAGTGGAGGGTCGGAATGGATGAAGATTGCGTGATGCCCTGTTCGATCATAGTCATGCTGTGTTGGTGGGTGAAGAGGGTTACATAGGGTCATTGGGGTAGGCCTTTTTGAAGAGGTTGGTTTTAAAAAAGTACCTCAGCACGCCCCACGATACACCATTTTCAGCTGCGTTAAGCTTGCATTAGTGCTTCTTGGTAAAAGGGCCTCATGGAAATTTACTCTTGAAAGAAATTCAAAACATGTTTTGTGTTTTTAACTGCTTTTCCTGCAATTTTCTATGGCTCCCAGTTTTTGAAACGTTTCCATGCTGTCTGTCCCTCGAAAGAGAAACTGATAACTGGGGAGATTGAAAATGTCTTCGGCTGTGAGAAACAGTGAAGTAATAAACGCAATAGAACCATGTAAAGGAGGAAGAAGAGGAAAAGGGGTGGCATCGACTGCATCGAAGGGGTGAAAAAGATGACAATCTGCAACCAATGAGCAGAGAATGGAAAGATGTTAACAAGCCTTCTAAAATCCTTCAAAATCCTTCACACTTATTTAATTTTATTCCCATTGTATTTTGGGACCCAGCAGTCTCATTATTCTTCCTCTAGCTTTCACTTTGGGGTCCTTTTACTAAGGTGCACTGAAAAATGGCCTGCGCTGTTGTAGACGCATGTATTGGACGCGCTCAGGACAATTTTTCAGCACACCTGCAAAAAAGGCCCTTTTTGTTGGCCGAAAATGGACGTGCAGCAAAATAAAAATTAGCATGCATCCATTTGGGGCCTGAGACCTTACCGTATATTGTTTTCACGGCGATCGGTAGTGCGTTCCATAGTTGCTTGCTTATATAAGAGAAGCTAGATGCATAGGTTGATTTGTATTTGAGTCCTTTGCAGCTTGGAAGGTGGAGATTTAGGTATGTTCGTGTTGATCTTGTTGTGTTTCTGGTTGGTAGGTCTATGAGGTCTGTCATGTATCCCGGGGCATTGCTGTAGATGATTTTATGAACCAGGGTGCACATTTTGAATGCAATACGTTCTTTGATTGGGAGCCAGTACAGTTTTTCTCATAGGGGTTTGGCACTTTCGAATCGCGTTTTTCCAAATATAAGCCTGGTTGCTGTGTTTTGAGCAGTTTGGAGTTTCTTTATAATTTGTTCTTTACATCCCGCATAGATTCCATTACAGTAATTTAGATGGCTTAGTACCATGGATTGTACCAAGTTGCGAAATATTTCCCTCAGGGGGGGGGAGGGAAAGGTTTCACTCTTTTGAGCTTCCACATTGAGTGAAACATTTTCTTTGTTGTAGCTTTCACTTGGCTCTCTAGTGTGAGAGTTCGGTCGATTGTAACTCCAAGAATTTTCAGGCTGTCTGAGATAGGGAGGGTGTGATCTGGGGTGGTTATGTTGGTGGGTTTGGTTGTATACAAGCTAAAAAAGAAAAACACACACAGAAAACAGGCTTCAAAATGTGCTTACATTTGGGTTTTACCAAACGTATGCGCACAGGAGCCAGGCTTACCGTGGAACTCTTCTGAAAATGCACCAAGCACAATCCGCCCACGCCAAAGCACAATCCTGCCGCTGAAATCCCTAAAGCTCACCGCTATGAGCATACCTATATTTACATCTCAATAGCATTCAGCATTAGGGCATTGTTTTTCTGCCCTGTTTTGGCGGTAGTTTTACTGCGCTATTCGCAATAGTACCGGAGTTTTCAGCATTGGCGCCTTAACCCACCATGCCTTGAGAGACAGCAATGGCAAACTATGCTTGTATTATGCTAAGATAACCACAAGGGGGTCACCAGAAGTCAGCTCAGTTCAAGGGCAGATCTGGGCCATGGACCACTCTTTCTATTGTGAGAATGAACATTTCCATGTTTTCTTATTTGCCCAACCTTATTCTTCTTTTCAAACAGCATGCACTCTTTCAAATAGTGCATGCACTTTTATGGACATTGCACTCAATGATGACATAAGGGACACAAAAAAATGGAACACAACAAACATTCCCACGAACGATACAAGAAATGATATGAATGAGAAATTTTCTGGCTACACACCATGGTTAGAGCAGCAGGTTGGCAAACGGAAGGGCCCAAGTTCAAATCTCATTGCAGTACCTTTGGTTGTCGGGACTTTTTAAAAGGTGGGCTGAAAAATGGCCAGCGGTAGTATAGACATGCATTTTGGGCACGCGCAGAATCATTTTTCAGCTCACCTGTAAAAAATGCCTTTAAAAATTTTTTTTTTGACGAAAATGGACTTGCAGGAAAATGAAAATTTCAGTGTGTCCATTTTGGGTTGGAGTAAAGTCTCACGCGGTAACCAGGCGACCTACGCACGTCAAATGCCACTTGAGGTGCATCCGATACGCGCATCCAAAAATAAAAATGATTTTTTTCAGACACGCGTATTGGATGCCAAAAATGAAATCACTGCAAAAGCCATATGTTAACTCCATTTTGGCGCACGTTGGGCACACGTAGATCCTTACGCGGCTTAGTAAAAGGGCCCCTTCACCCTCCATGCCTTGAGGGAAGAAGGCAATGGAAAACCACTCCTGTATCATGTTAAGAAAACCATTGTGAAGGAAGGGTTGCTCATTGCGCGGTCACCAGGATTCAAATCTGACTCCAGGGCACAATTGATCTAAATACCTTGAGAAGACATCCTTATAATAGGCAGAGTAGAAAATACGTCTGCTGCTATGCCAAGGTTTATTATTATCATTTCGTAAATGTATTTGATTTGCTCCATCCATCGTAGATTAGACATCAAAATGGTCTACAAGGAGCCATTCAGACCTGTAAAATGGTAATACTTCTATGTTCCCATCTCTCCTTTCAGACAGTCATGCAGATACATAAGCTATAGATGGGACTCTGACAAAGGATCAGCTGTTTGTTGTAATACATCAGCTACGAAGTCAATAAAGTGTGGGAAAATGAACCTCTATTTGTAGTAAGAAAAATATAAAGAGAGCTTCCTTTCTTATTTGTTTATAAACTGTAGCCTTATTTTCCAGATAATTGAGGGCTTTCTTTTTTGGAGGTGGATTGTATTGGCTTCATTTCACAGGTACTGTTGCTCCATAACTTTCATCACAGAAAAGAAAACATGAATTCAATGGAGGATACAAGGCAAGCTAGGGGAGGGGCAAAAGTACTAAAGGAAGTAGTGTTTTCCTGGAGTTCACATGGACATCCTCTACAACTCCCTTCTCTGTCCCCCTGAGCTGCCACCCTATGAACAGTCTAAAACAGGGGTAGGCAACCTCAGTCCTCTAGAGCTGCAACCCAGTCAGGTTTTCAGGATTTCCCCAATGAATATGCATGAGATCTGTCTGCATGTATGCAAATAGATCTCATGAATATTCATTGGGGAAATCCTGAAGACCTGACTGGGTTGTGGCCCTTGAGGACTGAGATCGTCACGTGCTGCGAGTGAGGGTGCTGTGCAGTATGGGGGGGGGGGGGTAGACTATGAAATGCTTTGAAGTCCCCATACACATCTCCTATCCACCCTGCTAGACCATCTATGAGAGACTGTTAAATACACTGTCAGCTAACACATTTGCTTATTTCTGATCTGATGAAGAAGGGCAACCTTCGAAAGCTAATCAAGAAATGTATTAAGTTATGTCCAATAAAAAAGGTATCATCTTATTTTCTTTTCCATGTTTTAATTTTGTTTGATTTCTATTGATTACCTTTAAGAGTGGACTAACACGGCTAACACACCTCTTTACTTAAATCAAATAGGAGAACGTTTCTCTTTACTCAGCGTGTAGACTCTGGAACTCGTTGCCGGAGAATGTAGTGACAGCAGCTGGCCTTACGGAATTTAAAGGGGGTTTGGACAGATTCCTGAAGGAAATGCCCATTGAACATTATTACATTTTTTTTTTTTTGGGGGGGGGGGGGGGTTGCTGGTTTCTTGAAGCCTGGATTGGCCGCTGTCGGAGACAGGATGCTGGGCTTGATGGACCCTTGGTCTTTTCCGAGTATGACCTTGCTTATGTACTTCAGCCTTCTGTAAATCCCACCCCTGCTTAAAACGCATAAGTTTTGCCATGTTTGTACAGCGCTGCGTATGCCTTGTAGCGCTATAGAAATGCTAAATAGTAGTAGTAGTAGTAGTAGTAATATCAATCAACAAATCTGCATATGTTATCAAAATCTCTTTACCAGTCAATTGTTCTATACCCCAAATGTCTGAAGAAACTGAGTAGTGGCTCAGTTTTATTGTATCATTGTTCCCTAGTTATTAGCGAGAATGCATTCTAAGGCCAAGCTGCTATGATTTACATTATTTGATACAAATTGGCAGACAATATTTGAGAAATCTGTTGGGGTAATTAATGGGTCAAATGCCATGAAAAGCAAATAATCCTGCCATATACATCCCTACTGCCAACATGTAATGACTGCATTTATTTCTTCATGTCAAATGAAAGTCCTTGCGTTTAACCCATGCTGTTCTTTTGAAGATTTTTGCTCAAGTACTTCCTGGTAAAAAGAAATGAAAAATAAACGTGCCAGTGGCACTGAAGAGGCTTGTGGCGGACTTCAAGGGCAAGTGTCGTGCCATCATATTAAGTGAAAAGATTTCTTTTTTTGAATGAGAAATTACAACAGTAACTGTTCTTTTTAATTAAAGTGGTAGAATTCTTAGCGACAAAACAGATATGAGGGTCCCTGTGTGCCTTGTAAGTCTTGCCTATTCCTGAGAACGCGTTAGAAGTTTGGTGCTCATCATTACAGAATACGCTTAGCGAGTTGTGTGCCTAAATTCTAATCAGTGCCAATTATGTGCGGTTATCATCGCTCATTAGCTTGCAAAGCCAATTAAGTTACACCCGGAGGGGCATTTTCGAAAAGGGACGTCCTCGTTTCGATTTGGACATCCTCGCAAAACGTCCCGATCCAGGGGCGGTGAAACCCGTATTTTTGAAACAAGATGGACGTCCATCTTTCATTTCGATAATACTGTCAGGGACGTCCAAATCCTTAAATTTGATCGTCCCTAGACTTGGTCGTTTCTGATTTTCGGCGATAGTCGAAACCAAGGATGTCCATCTCAGAAACGACCAAATGCAAGACATTTGGTCATGGGAGGAGCCAGCATTTGTAGTGCACTGGTCCCCCTGACATGCCAGGACACCAACCGGGCACCCTAGGGGGCACCGCAGTGGACTACATAAATTGCTCCCAGGTACATAGCTCCCTTACCTTGTTTGCTGAGCCCCCCAACCCCCCCCCAAAACCCACTACTCACAATTGTACACCACTACAAGAGCCCTTACGGGTGAAGGGGGTACCCAGATGTGGGTACAGTGGGTTTCTGGTGGGTTTTGGAGGCCTCGCTGTTTCCTCCACAAACGTAATAGGTGAGGGGGGAGTATGGGACTGGGTCCGCCTGCCTCAAGTGCACTGCACCCACTAAAACTGCTCCAGGGACCTGCATACTGCTGTGATGGACCTGAGTATGACATCTGAGGCTGGCAATCAATATTTTGAAAGATATTTTTTGAGGGTGGGAGGGGGTTAGTGACCACTGGGGGAGTAAGAGGAGGTCATCCCCGATTCTCTTCGGTGGTCATCTGGTCAGTTCGGGCACCTTTTTGTGTCTTGGTCGTAAGAAAAACACGACCAGGTAAAGTCGTCCAAGTGTTCGTCAGGGACATCCTTGTTTCTTTTGATTATGGGTCCAGGACATCCAAGTGTTAGGCATGCTACGCCTCCAATATGCCCCCTTGAACTTTGGCCATCCCTGCAACGGTAAGCAGTTGGGGATGTCCAAAATCGACTTTTGATTATACTGATTTGGACGACCCTGTGAGAAGGACGCCCATCTTCCAATTTATGTCGAAAGATGGGCGTCCTTCTCTTTCGAAAATGAGCCCGACAGTGCTCTAGAATCCACTCCGATTTTGGCACCTAAATCTAAGCACACTACATAGAATCAAGGGGTAAGTGACTTGCCCAAGGTCACAAGAAGCTGCAGTAGGAACTGAACCCAGGTCACCAGAAGCAAAGCCCGCAGCACTAACCATTAGGCTATCTGTAAGTACTGAATCAGTTTGAAATTAATCTTTGCTCCAGGAAGGGTAGGGTGCATAGCTTCTACTACTACTACTACTTAACATTTCTAAAGCGCTACTAGGGTTACGCAGCGCTGTACAATTTAACATAGAAGAACAATCCCTGCTCAAAGAGCTTACAATCTAAAGGACACGTGAACAGTCAGACCGATAGGGGCAGACAAATTGGGGCAGTCTGGAATTCCTGAGAGGAAGAGTTAGGTGCCGAATGCAGCATTGAAGAGGTGGGCTTTAAGCAAAGACTTGAAGATGGGCAGGGAGGGGGCTTGGCGTAGGGAAGGTTGTTCCAAGCATAGGGTGAGGCGAGGCAGAATGAGCGGAGCCTGGAGTTGGCGGTGGTGGTAGAGATACACACTACAGAATAGACTGTGTCCGCATTGCAACGCGACTTAGTAAACAGGGGGATAAGTTACCTCCCACCTTGGGTAGATTTAGGATTCAAATGAACCTTTAATACTTTAGAAGGAGAAAGTTATTCAAGCTGTATATTGGAAGTTTGAAAGTTAGCTGCAAAAGAAAACTTTGATATAAAATTGGGACGTATGAGTTTTGCATCAAAAACAAATCTATACTTAAATATGCCAATTGTTCTGAGGATCCCTAAGAAAAGTTTTGGAATTAAAAGGTGGACAGATTAATCAACACAAGCGACACCTTTTACCCGTTGACAGATTTACTTGCTGGGATTTAATTATGTGTTTGATGAGTTATCCTGCTGTATAAGTACTGTCCTACTCTTTCATGGATAATTCCACTGCACAGCATGTTTAGTTGTTATCAAGCTGCCCAGACAGCCTCATTTGAGATTTTCTAACAAAATAACTGGCATTGATTCCAGCAACAGTGAAATGGCTTCTGGAACTGTTGAATTCATGAGTGAGGATAGATCTGGAAATAAACATGTATTGTTTCATTGCAAGAAATCTTTAAGGTTTCTTCATATTCCAAGTGCTTTCAGCTTATTTTTTGCATTTTGTTTTAATCCTGCAAATGATTTTTTATTCCCAGTGAAGTGAAATGGCAGGACTTTAGCATCTCTCACCCCCAGTTTTCTCTATATAGTGCAGTGGAGGATTAGCCTAATGGTTGGAGGAGTGGGTTGGGAACTGGGTTCAATTCACCCTGTGACCCCAGGTACAATAGCTTAGATTGTGAGCCCACTAGGGACAGACCCCTTGATATTCAAAACCATTTAACCGGCCAGGAATGGCACCTGGCCAGTTAACTGGCTGTTATCTGGGTATCCGCCAATATTCAACTAAATATCCCGGTCAGCAGATAGTGGCTAGTGGTAAATGGAGTTTGCTCTGAAGAAAAGGATGTCGTCAGTGGAGTACCGCAGGGATCGGTCCTAGGGCCGGCTCTTGTTAACGTCTTTGTGAGCGATATTGCGGAAGGGCTGTCTGGTAAGGTTTGTCTCTTTGCGGATGATACTAAACTCTGCAACAGGGTGGACACCCTGGAAGGTGTGAATGACATGAGGAAGGACCTAGCAAAGCTGCAGGAATGAACCGATATTTGGCAACTAAGGTTTAATCCCCAAAAATGCAGGGCCATGCACTTGGGTCGCAAGAATCCGAGGGAACGGTACAGTTTAGATGGTGAAGTGCTTCAGTGTGCGAAGGAAGAGCGGGACTTGGGGGTGATTGAGTCTGATGACCTCAAAGCTTCCAAACAGGTAGAAAAAGTGACAGTCAAAGCCAGAAGGATGCTTGGGTGCATAAAGAGAGGCATGACCAGCAGGAAAAAGAAGGTGATAGTGCAGTTGTACAAGTCTCTAGTGAGGCCCCATTTGGAGTACTGCGTGCAGTTCTGGAGACTGCACCTACAGAAAGATAAAAATAGGATAGAGTCGGTCCAGAGGGTGGCTACGAAATTAGTAAGCGGTCTTGAACGCAAAAATTATAGGGACAGGCTTATGAACCTCAACATGTATACGTTCGAAGAGAGGAGGGAGAGAGGAGACATGATAGAGACGTTTAAATATCTCAAGGGCATTTATGTACAGGAAGAGAGCCTTGTCCAAATGAAGGAGAGCTCTGGAATGAGGGGGCATATGACAAAGTTAAGAGGGAATAGGCTTAGGAGTAACCTAAGGAAGTATTATTTCACAGAAAGGGTGGTGGAGGCGTGGAATGGCCTCCCGGTGGAGGTGGTTGAGTCGAGGACTGTTCCAGAATTTAAAAAGGCATGGGATAAGCATGTGGGATCGCTTAGGAACAGGTAGAATTAGGGGTTACAGAGGATGGGCAGACTGGATGGGTCATATGGCCTTTATCTGCCGTCATGTTTCTATGTTTCTAATATTGCACAATATAACCGGCTAGCGATCAAGGCCAATTTTTTTAAACCCAGCACAATCATCTTCAAAATACTCTTTGGCATGTCACCGGACTACATACTAGACATGATCAAACTATCACCAAGAAATGCAAACCCAGGAACCAGAGGTTACCTACTGTCACGTCTGTGGCCGTGACCCCTCTCCGACTCACCGTATTTCCGGCGGTCAGCTTCTGAGCTGGTTCCTGTCTGTTCTTCCTGTGTTAGTTCTGTCTCTGTCTCTGTGTGCTGGCTGCATTGGATTGTCTGTGTGCTGTTTCCCGTTCCAGACTTCAGCCCAGTCCAGTCCAGATCTTCCGGCCTGCCAGACTTGCTTGTTTTGTTTGTACCTGCATGGCACCCTTAGTTGCCTGGTGATTGTGGCGTCTGAGCCTCAGCTGCTGCTGGGCTTATTAGCCATTTTGAAACTCTCTGCTTGGTCTTTGCATCATCTACGGTCCCTGGTATGTTGGTGCGCTGTGCACTTTTGCCTAGTCTGGTTTCTTGTTTTAGTTTCTTGCCTGATTCTGCTGTCTGCCCAAACCCGGCTTGTTTCCTGGTTTTCTCTTGTGCCTTCTGCCTGTCCCTGACCCGGCTAGTATCCTGGTTTTCTCTTCTGTCTGCTGCCTGCCCAGACCTGGCTTGTACCTTGGGTGATTCTCCTGTTCTGTGGCTAGTTCTTGGTTGTCTGTTTGTGTCTTGTTGTCAGTGTCTTGTTCCCTGTTTTAGTGGCTGCTTGCAGCTTTCAGTCCTGCCCGGGAGCTTTCCCTTCCTTGCCCTGCTGCCTGTATGTTCCTTTCCCCTCTGACCCTCAGTCCTGGTTCAGCCTAGTGGGTATCCAGTCCTGCCTTGCCCAGTAAGTCCTGCCGGCCACTCGCAGTCAGGCGCTCAACTCCTGGTGAAAGGTGGCCAAGTGCAGGTGGAGTTTAAGTGTGCCTGCTCTGCTTTCCTGCTTGTTTGCCTCTGCTGCTACTCCAGTGCGGGGGTCCAGTCCTGTTCTGCCTAGTCTCCGGTGTGGTGTGGCTATTATGCCCTGATCCATAGGTTGGATCAGAGAGGTAGTGTTTGGTGGCAGGAAGACCACCTTGACATTAGACAGCCTGACATCGTCCCTGTGTGCAGCACAATTTTCACAAAGCAGCAAAATCTAACACTTTTGTGCCCACATTCTAGTGTCTAACTTCTTTAGCCACTGCTTCCAAATTTCCCCAGTCATCCATGAATTTGTGTTAGCCTCGTATGACACAGGAAGTCACTTAACTTTCTTGAAGCAACGGGGCTGTTTGCTCTTTCCAATGACGAGGGGTTCCAACTTCTCACTCCCATCCATATTGCAGCAAAGGAGGATTGTCAGTCGGTCCTTCGAAGTTTTACCTCCAGTAGTTTTGGCATGTTTGAATGCAAGTGTTCCATCAGGAATCACTCACCAGTAGAGACCATTTTCGTCAGCATTGAAAATGTCACGAGGTGCGAACTCATTCAAGATCAAGATGGTAGGAAGAACTGAAACAACAATTTTCAGCACTAAAGTCATCAGCATCTTGTTTCTCACCATGCTGCTTCTTGAATTTTATGCTGTTCCTCTCCTTCCATCTTTCCAACCATCCAACAGTGGCTTTGAATTCAGTTAGTCCAAGACTTTCAGCTATCTGGTTAGCTTTCTCCATAAGCAGTGGACCACTGACAGGAAACTGTCTGCTCCTGACTTGAGAAAACCACCGAAGAAGAGCATCTTCTACCTCCTCAGCTTTTCCCGCCCGCTTTTGTTTCCGGTGTGGATTTGTATTGTTTTGCCAGTCTTCCAGAAGCTGGTCTTTCTGCTTCAAGACACGTGAAATTTGGCTGGGATTGGCACCATATTCTTTAGCAATAGATGCTTGACTTTGTTTTCTAATTTTTTAAGAACTTCTATTCGTTCAGCCAGTGTTAAAGTCTTACAGTTCCGCCGCGACAACCCCGGTGTATGCCCTAACAACATTATTTCACTTATTCTGCCTGTGGCAGTTAGAGTCAGTAAATTTGAAATCTCGTTGGTTGTCACGCGCCAATCGGCTTCCATATTCCATGCGCGTGCTTATGCAGAGTCTTTCCTGCAGAGGAACGGTCTTGAACCATGCATATAAGCAAAACTTGGACTTATCACTAAACCGAACTTTGTCCCCATAGAAATTGATGATGCCAAAATCGGGACTGAAGTACGGCATGCAGTTAAACAGAGCATGCGCTTATCCGACATGCACTTAAATAGAGTGCACTGTATATATCTATACAATAAGAAATCAGAAAAAATATTAATCTTTTTAAATGGTTAACATATCATCTTTATTAAACAATATAAACACAATAATTACTCACATATCAAAATCTCATATAAAAACATATATAATAGAAACCATACATCCTTCAGTCATACATTCATTACCCATAAAAAACCAAAAAGCCAAAAATCCAAAGTAGCCAAAAGGCTGAAAAATGAGCTGAAGTTGAGCTGAAAATGAGCGGAAGCTACACGATGAATAGCAAGGATTTTGAACTGGATAAAGAGGTGAAACTATTGATGTGAAGAGTCTTGTGGACTTGGCCAACTGATCTAAAATTGTTGGAGTTCAGTCTTGTTCCGAGGAGAATCTACTACCCTGCAGATGGGCAGCACTGGCTGTTAAATGCCGCTGGAATATTAAGGGTTTGGACACTGTGATGGTCTCCTACGGGATGATTTGACTGACTGTTGCCTTTTGGCTACTTTGGATTTTGGGCTTTTTATTTATTTGCAGCATTTATACCCCGCTCTTTCCCGCTCGAATAGCAGGTTCAGTGTGGCTTACAATGAGTAGGTACAGGTATTACAGAGATAACACGATATATGGATACAACGTCTTACAGAGATAAGCAAGTTGTATAGAAAATGATAAGATGACGAAATATGGGGGCAGGATTAAGGTATGGTTAATGTTAGTGGTGTGGTTTAGGTACTAAATTTAAGTTTTTGGTTTTTTTATGGGTAATGAATGTATGAATGAAGGATGTATGGTTTCTATTATATATGTTTTTATATGAGATTTTGATATGTGACTAATTATTGTGTTTATATTGTTTAATAAAGATGATATGTTAACCATTTAAAAAGATTTATATTTTTCTGATTTGTTATTGTTTAAATTTTGGGGGAAATTTAGATTGTGGGATTCCTATTTATTTGAGTTGCTGTCTTTCTATCTATCTATCTATCTATCTATCTATCTATCTATCTATTTTAAATACCGAGACATATTAGGAACCTGCCTTTTCCCAAAACGTAGGCTGAAATATATGACAGGAAAATTTGATTTGTCCATCTCAGGTCCAGATAGATGTATATCAGAGCCAGTTCTTAAACATCAACTTGACCTCCATGCTCTCTATGATTGTGATTAATGACATACTTGCAATTAAGCTTTTACTGATCTATGTAGAAGTAATAGGCAGTTTTTAAATTTAGCATCAAAGATTTTCCCCTCTAAAGTCAGTGATTGAACCTTGACCAGCTGATGCTCTGGATAACCAAACCAAGTGAGCTCCTGAACATCTAAATGTCTAATTAATTCATAATTAAACATTCACTTCCAAAAAGATGAAAGAAAAGGAGAAATGGAATGACAACTGGAGAAACCTAATGAATACAGAGAACAGCATGAGAGAGAAGAGGGGATGTAAATAGACAGATGTACATGAAAAAAAAAAAAAGAAGAAGAACCACCATGAAAATGAGGACGATGATCCTGGATGCAGTGCGGGGGAAATAGCATGAAGAATAAATGCAATATGATATAAGAAATTTAAGTGAAGACCCTCAAAGAAAGGAATGAGGACAAATGACATCTCTGAAACCTACCCTAGGGGAGGGAAACGAGAGAGTGTGAGATCTGTCTTAATTGCGCCAAATTGGAGTTACCGCTCAGTTACTGTGTGGCCCTTTGCGGTAATTTCAAGTTTGGTGCACGTCGACTATGCGTATCTGAAAAATATTTTTGATTTTCTGATGCGAGTAATGGACGTGCACCAAGTGGCATTTGACGCGATAGGTCATTATTGCCCAGATTCTTTACCACTAGGTCTATGGCTGGTGGTAAGGTCTCAGACTCAAAATGGACACGCGACAGAGGACATTGGAGAGTCATGGGATAGGAGGTAGTGTTCTAAACAGAGAGTAGGGTTAAATGGTCAGTATTCTCAATGGAGAAGGGTAGTTAGTGGGGTTCCCCAGGGGTCTGTGCCAGGACCGCTTCCTTTTAACATATTTATAAATGACCTAGAGATGGGAGTAACTAGTGAGGTAATTAAATTTGCTGATGACACAAAGTTATTCAAAGATTTTAAATCATGGGAGGATTGTGAAAAATTAGAAGAGGACCTTATGAGACTGGGAGACTGGGCGTCTAAATAGCAGATGACTTTTAATGTGAGCAAGTGCAAAGTGATGCATGTGGGAAAGAGGAACCCGAATTATAGCTACGTCATGCAAGGTTCCACGTTAGGAGTCATGGACCAAGAAAGGGATCTAGGTGTCGTTGTTGATGATACGTTGAAACCTTCTGCTCAGTGTGCTGCTGCAGCTAAGAAAGCAAATAGAATGTTAGGTATTATTAGGAAAGGAATGGAAAACAAAAATGAGGATGTTATAATGCCTTTGTATCGCTCCATGGTGCGACCGCACCTCGAATATTGTGTTCAATTCTGGTCGCCGCAGAATTTATGCTTAGCATTCATCATCCAGCTGCCTAACTATAGGTGATCTATGGCAGGGCCGCTGAGAGACTGGGCCAGGCCCAGGACAAGGCCGCTCCCAGGGCCCCCCCACCCGAGGTCGCCAGGCCCCCCCTCCACTCGAGGTCACCAGGCCCCCCCTCCACCGGGCCCTCTCTCCACCCCCGGGCCCTCTGCACTGACCTTAAGCGCCTCACCTTCGAAAGCGCAGCAAGCAGCGGCAGACCACTCCTTCCTTCTGTGTCCTGCCCTCACGGAAGTTACGTCAGGCGAGGGCGGGACATGGAAGGAAGGAGTGGTCTGCTGCTGCTTGCTGTGCTTTAGAAGGTGAGGCGCTTAAATTCAATGCCAGGGAGTGATGGAGGACGGGCGGGCCGGACAGCGATGGTGGCGTCGGGCCCCCCCCCCCCGGAGGCCCGGGCCTGGGGAATTTTGTCCCCCCTGTCCCCCCCCCCCTCTCGGCGGCCCTAATCTATAGAGAATTACCCCTAAATGTCTGCCTCGTGTGGTGAAATCAGGGTAGATGCTGGGAAACTCCCTGCATTTACCTTCAGGCTTTGCACTTACCGTGTACTGGGTTTTGCCTCTGGCTTGCAGTAGATGCAAAAACTGACCACGCTTTAGTAAACTTGCCTCTCTTTGTTATTTTTGAGCTACTCATGTCTACTTTAAGAAGACCTGAAGAAGCTGCAGGAAAGGTGATTAAATCATCTCAAAACCAATCACTTAACAGTGGAATCTAAGTCTGCAGCCTCAGTGACTCATTCCTTCCATGACTGCATCTCTGCTCTCTTATAGGCCGATGCTCAGGACGGCCGCGGTAAGCCAACAGCGTAGAAACCATACCATGCATGCTCAGTTTCACTAAAAGGAGCGTGCCGAATGTGAGAGGAAGAGAGAGCCGAGCGGGCAACGTAGAGGTCCTGGAGACCGGTGCTAGCTGAAAGCTTCAGCTGGTGGGGTTTAGGGACCCCTGCCAGCAAAACCAGGGGCCCAGAAGAAATTTGAGGGGGCTCAGGTCCCGTGGCTCCACCTAGCTCCACCACTGGCGGTAAGGCAGCTTTGTTTTGTGCGCTGTTCTCTGAGCATTGGGAGGGAATAGGAAATGACCTCATTAACATCTGTTTGACTACATTAGCATGTTATTAGCATCTGAGCTTTCTGCGCTCTCTAATGCTTGCTCTAATAGCCTCTAGTGCCCATATCAGGGGCGTAGCCAGATAGCCAATTTTGGGTGGGCCTGGGCCCATTTCGGGTGGACAGAAGAACTCTGCCCTATCCCACAAGTGCTTTGGTCTCTCCCTCTCTCGTCTTTATACCATATGGTCTCTCAGACATCCCCCTAACCTTTTAAATAGCAGACTTTCACCGGCAGCGAGCAGCAACTAATACACACTGCTCATGTTGGCCCCACAGCCTTCCCTCTGATGCAACTCCGCAAAAAAATCTTTTCCGGAGATGGGAAGGCGGTAGAACGAGAGGACATGAAATGAGATTGAAGGGGGGCAGACTCAAAAAAGATGTCAGGAAGTATTTTTTCACGGAGAGGGTGGTGGATGCTTGGAATGCCCTCCCGCGGGAGGTGGTGGAGATGAAAACGGTAACGGAATTCAAACATGCGTGGGATGTGCATAAAGGAATCCTGTGCAGTAGGAATGGATCCTCAGAAGCTTAGCCGAAATTGGGTGGCGGAGCAGGTGGGGGAAGAGAGGTTGGTGGTTGGGAGGCGAGGATAGTGGAGGGCAGACTTATACGGTCTGTGCCAGAGCCGGTGATGGGGTCTGTGCCAGAGCCGGTGATGGGAGGCGGGACTGGTGGTTGGGAGGCGGGAAATACTGCTGGGCAGACTTGTACGGTCTGTGCCCTGAAAAAGGCAGGTACAAATCAAGGTAAGGTATACACATATGAGTTTATCTTGTTGGGCAGACTGGATGGACCATGCAGGTCTTTTTCTGCCGTCATCTACTATGTTACTATGTTTCCTCAAAGGTGGGAATACATCAGAAGGAAGGCTGTGGGGCCGGTGTGAGCAGTATGTATCAGTCACTGCTTGCTGCAGGCAAAGATCTGCTATTTACAAGGTATGCAGGAGGGAGTTTTCGGCTGGTGGGGCTTAGGGATCCCTGCCAGCCACATCATAGGTGTGCTGCTACTGGGTGGGCCTAAGCCCAGGCCCACCCTTGGCCACGCCACTGGCCCATATTTGGTTCTGAGCATCGGGGCAGTAGCTTGGAGGCCCAGGATGGACTTTCCTTCCTTTTGTAGTCTGTACTTCAAAACAGCAAACATGTTCAAATCTAGGGTAAAAGAACGACAGTGCCATCTGCAAGCAATGCTTCGGGTGCCAGTCAAATTAGGCAAGAGACAGAATCACATTGACATTCATCTGCTCAGGAATTCCTGCCCAGCATGTAAGACTGGAAGAGGCATCCTGGTTGAGCTGTCTTGTCTAACCAATCTGTTGCTGATCGGAAGGCGCAGATTTGTGTTGCATAACTCAATGTTCACACAGTTCCATCCGCTCCATATTTGAGGCACAGGGTCCTTGAGAGAGTGTCTGCTTGAATAGCACATGAACAGACTTTGCCCATTGACTAGCAAGACGCGTTTGTATAATGTTATTGCTTGATGGAATGCAAGGGGGGGAAAAAAAACACCTTTTGATTCACTCATTATTCCATTTCATTTCATATCATTTCTGTATTTCTCTGTGTGCAAAAGAAAGCCATGAAATGAGATGTGTGATTTTTCTGTGTCACTTTGGATGAACAATGACACAAAGCAAAAAGCAAATGTGATTTTCTTGTTATTTAAAAATAAAAACGCATCTCTCTTATGGCCTACTTGGCATCATTCATAGAAAGTAAAGACATTTTTAACTGGAAATTGAATTTCTTTGTCACTTTGGAATTAGGCTCAGATCAAGCTTTCCTTTCCGATCTTTTCAGGAGGTAGTAGGAGTGGAGGAGTAGCCTAGTGGTGAGTGCAGCAGACCTTGATCCTGGGGAACTGGGCTCAGTTCCCACTGCAGCTCCTTGTGACTCTGGGCAATTCACTTAAGTCTCCATTGCCCCAGGTACAAAACAAATACATGTATATAATATGCAAACCACTTTGATTGTAACCTCAGATAGGCAGTTTATCAAGTCCCACCCCCTTTCCCTTTCCGTATAAATCACTAGCCAACCCAATATTCAAAAGGGTTTAACCAGGCAGGAAAGGCTCCCGCTGGGTGACCCACCTGATATTCAGTAAACACTGGCCATATCCTAACCAGTTAGGGTGAGCCAGGAACACAGTGCCTACTTAGCCAGTTAATGGCATGTTCCAGTAGCACTGGAGGAAACAGCTTAACAGGAGTCTTCAAACAAAAGACGTGGAAGGGCATAATCGAACAGGGACGACCATCTCTAAGGACGTTCCAGCGAAGGGGCGGGGAAACCCGTATTATTGAAACAAGTTGGACGTCCATCTTTCGTTTCGATAATATGGTCAGGGATGCCCAAATCTCAACATTTAGGTCGACCTTAGAGATGGTCATCCCCGGTTTTGGCCATAATGGAAACTGAGGACGCCCATCTCAATAACTACCAAATGCAAACCCTTTGGTCGTGGGAGGAGCCAACATTCGTAGTGCACTGGGTTTTTTTTAGGGTGGGAGGGGGTTGGTGACCACTGGGGGAGTAAGGGGAGGTCATTCCCAATTCCCTCCGGTGGTCATCCGGTCAGTTCGGGCACCTTATTGAGGCTTGGTCATGAAAAAAAAAGGGACCAAGTAAAGTCGACCAAATGCTCATCAGGGGCGCCCTTCTTTTTTCCATTATCAGCCAAGGACGCCCATCTCTTAACCATGCTCCCACCCCTCCTTTGGTACACTGCCAACACCCCCCCCCCCCCCCCCCGTGAACTTTGGTCGTCCCCGCGACGGAAAGCAGTTGAGGACGCAAAATATCGGCTTTCGATTATGCCGATTTGGGCGCCCTCAGGAGAAGGACGCCCATCTCCCGATTTGTGTCGGAAGATGGGCATCCTTCCCTTTCAAAAATAAGCTAGATAATTTTAAGAAAATAATCCAGTATAAGAAGCCAATGTAGTAAAATGTCACGTTTAAGGGCCATTAGATTGTAAGCTCTTCCGAGCAGGGACCGTCCTTAATTGTTAATTTGTACAGCGCTGCGTAACCATAGTAGCGCTCTACAAATGTTAAGTAGTAGTAGTAGCATCGAACAAACCCTCCATTCAAAATGCCGCAAAGCATAACTTCAATTTGGGTTCCTTTTACAAAGGCGCACCAAAAAGTGGCCTGCGGTAATGTGGGTGCATGTATTGGACACGCGCTGGACCATTTCTTCACCATGTCTAGAAAAAAGGTGGGGGGGGGGGGTTGGGGGGGGAGGGGCGAGAAATGGACGTGCTACAAAATGAAAAACAGCATGTGTCTATTTAAGGACTGAGCCCTTAATGCCACGCATTGATTTAACGGTAAGGGCTCACTTGTTACCCGTATGGCAACTGTCCAGTGCGTGCCAACTGCCGATTACCGCCGGGAACGCAACTGTGGAAGAAAATGGAAAATTGTTTTCTACAGCAGGTTTTCGATACGCGCCTAACTCAGAATTACCACCAGGCGCGCGCGCTAGCTGGGTCGTAATGCCGATTTGACACACGCTGCATGCATATGGGTCCTTACGCACCTTTGTAAAAGGGCTGTTTTGTGAAGACATTTGGAAAAGGCAGCCTTTCTCTGCAGTACACGCTCTGGTGTAGCAAACGTTTCTACATATTCACTAATAATCTTTGATGCAAGCATGAAAAGCAGTTCAGTAACTATGAATTGCACAAAGACCAGTGCATAAAATTGCATTTGAGGGCTGGTTTTCATATAAATTACACCTCAGTGAGGCGCACAGATCTGTTTTGGGCAAGCTATGTTGGTAATCTCTGGTATGAGTGTTCCGCTGAACTTGTTTGCATTCATAGCAAGCTTTTGCCAGAAACAGACCACTAACCCAAGGGAAATTAGCTAGTACATTATCCTTTTAGATCAATATCAAACAAAGGTTTTTTTTTTAAACGTCCGGCCATACCAGACATATGGATTGCCTGTGGAAAATTGCAGTTTTTAATGGGTTGGCTCTTCAAAGTTGCACCATATGTTATCACTGTGTTACTGACGCCAACAAATTGCACTAAATACCCAGAATATGCCAACCGACTACTGAAGGACATGCTAGCTGCGAAGCTATGCCCTATGCCAGAGAACGGCAGGCGCCTGAAAATAATCCCTTAGCTCTTGGTGAGACCAGACCACTCACAGCTGCCCTTCACAAGACTTACACATCAATCTTTAGCACAAAGCAATGCAAATCATGTCACCTTGGTTCACAACTCTTGTCCTTATCCTTGTGGAGGAGCAGCCTAGTGGTTAGTGCAGCAGACTTTGATCCTGGGGAACTGGGTTCAATTCCCACTGCGGCTCCTTATTACTGTGGGCAAGTCACTCAACCCTCCATTGCCCCAGGTACAAAATAAGTACCTGAATATATGTAAACCACTTTGAATGTAGTTGCAAAAAGCTCAGAAAGGTGGTACATAGAGTCCCAGTTCCCTTTCCCTATTGGAGATTGTAGATGGAATGTTGCTACTATTGGAGATTCTACATGGAATGTTGAAACTATTTGTAGATTCTACATCGAATGTTGCTACTATTTCAGATTCTACATGGAATGTTGCTATTCCACTAGCAACATTCCATGTAGAAGCCTCTCCTTGCAGATCGGCAACACGGCTGTGCAGGCTTCTGTTTCTGTGAGTCTAACGTCCTGCACATACGTGCAGGACGTCAGACTCACAGAAACAGAAGCCTGCGCGGCCGCATTGCTGACCTGCAAGGGCAGGCTTCTACATGGACTGTTGCTCATGGAGGAGTAGCCTAGTGGTTAGTGCAGCGGACTCTGATCCTGGGGAACTGGGTTTGATTCCCACTGCAGCTCCTTGTGAATCTGGGCAAGTCACTTAACCCTCCATGGCCCCAGGTACAAAATAAGTACCTGTATATATGTAAACCGCTTTGAATGTAGTTGCAAAAACCTCAGAGAGGTGGTATATCAAGTCCCAGTTTCCTTTCCCTATTGGAGATTCTAGATAGAATGTTGCTATTCCACTAGCAACATTCCATGTAGAAGCCTGACCTTGCAGATCAGCAAGGTAGCCGCACAGGCTTCTGTTTCTGTGAGTCTGACGTCCTGCACGTATTTATTTAGTTACATTTGTACCCTGTGCTTCCCACTCATGGCAGGCTCAATGCAGCTTACATATTATATACAGGTACTTATTTGTACCTGGAGCAATGGAGGGTTAAGTGACTTGCCCAGAGTCACAAGGAGCTGCCTGTGCCTGAAGTGGGAATTGAACTCAATTCTTCAGGACCAAAGTCCACCACCCTAACCACTAGGCCACTCCTCCACTACAGGACATCAGACTCACAGAAACAGAAGCCTGTGCATTGGTGCAGGCTCCTACATGGAATATTGCTAGTGGAGGAGTAGCCTAGTGGTTAGTGCAGCGGACTTTGATTCTGGGGAACTGGGTTCAATTCCCACTGCAGCTCCTTGTGACTGTGGGCAAGTCACATAACCCTCCATTCCCCCTGGTACAAAATAAGTACCTGAATATATGTAAACTGCTTTTAATGTAGTTGCAAAAAACCACAGAAAGGCAGTATACCCACTTCCCTTTCCCTCTTTCCCTTATGACATCACAATATCAGAAGTGAGCCAAGAATCAGGCAATCAAGCCATTGTGACATCAGTGATGAGGCTGGTTCTTATTGGTGGAATGAGTGGAGGAGTAGCCTAGTGGTTAGTTCAGTGGACTCTGATTCTGGGGAACTGAGTTTGATTCCCACTGCAGCTCCTTGTGACTGTGGGCAAGTCACTTAACCCTCCATTCCCCCTGGTACAAAATAAGTACCTGATTATATGTAAACCGCTTTCAATGTAGTTGCAAAAATACCACAGAAAGGTAGTATATCAAGTCCCATTTCCCTTCCCCCACTGTAGTAGGAATTTCTTCACTCCCAGAATTTGACACTTTCAGTTTGCATTCCTGGAGCTTTAGGGCAAGAAAGTCATGAGCTGAAACCCGTTAATTATCTTAATTCATTTCCAAGCAAATATTCCAACCGTTGTATTTTCGCACAGCAGTTGACCGTCTCTTTGGATGAAAGCCACGCCATAAAACCAAATTACTGTTGCTATTGCTGCTTGAGGATTAACACATGAGTTGCGGCGTTGGGCAGGGGTTTCTGGATTTCGTAACTGACTTCTTTCTGGGGAACGCGCAACACCAGAGAGGAGATCATTTGTCGCTTTTGTGAAACTGCAGTGAGATCGTTGAGACAGAGAAATTACAGCAAATAAAGTGAATTTAAAATAAAAGTAATGAATTCTACCTTATTGTTTTATTTCATTTATCTCAGTGTAGCATTCCTGCTGGTGTTTTGAAACTCATCAGCAATTCTCCCTAGAGGAATTCTAACACTATGAGAATTAATACACCTTTCCTCAATTATACAGAATAACTCTTAAGACATGCCAATACTGGTAGCATTCAAGTGATTTATAAGACTAGCAACAAACTTATTAAAATACGCACCATATTTAATCAATTCAAGTTGTTCTACTGTTGCTTTTGCAAAGGATTTTCAGAAGTCTGGGCAAGGGTGCTGTGTAAACCAAGCATTGACATGGAAAAAACATTTTAAATGGAAAGGAGAAAAAAAAATGCTCCGGGAGCTGGTTAAGGTTTAAGTGGCTAACACTGTCATAGTAACATAACCTAGTAGATAACGGCAGAGAAAGACCTGCAGGGTCCATCCAGTCTGCCCAACAAGATAAACCCATATGTGCTACCTTTTGTGTATACCTGACCTTGATTAGTATCTGCCATCCTCACGGCACAGACCGTAGAAGTCTGCCCAGCGCTAGCCCCGCCTCCCAACCACTAGCCCTGCCCCCCCCCACCACCTGTGCTGCCACCCAATCTCCGCTAAGCTTTTGAGGATTCATTCCTTCTGAACAGGATTCCTTTATGCTTATCCCACGCATTTTTGAATTCTGTTACCGTTTTCATCTCTACCACCTCCCGCGGGAGGGCATTCCAATCATCCGCCACTCTTTCCGTGAAACAGTACTTCCTGACATTTTTCTTGAGTCTGCCCCCCCCCCCCCCCACACACACAGTTGTTTTATTTACTTATTTATGTTTTGCTTGCTTGTTTTGTTTCACAATGGACAATGTCACTGGACGTGTAAAGGCATATTTATGAATAACACAAGCGTGCTAATGGCCTAACAAGTCCACAACTTAACGCGGGCTTGTAAGTACAGCCAAAGATGCTCTGCAGAACAGATGCAAGAATGAAGAACGCAAACTCTAGAGCCGGGGTGGACAGCCTTGGTCCTCGAGGGTCGCAACCCAGTCAGGTTTTCAGGATTTCCCCAATAAATATGTATAAGATCTATCTGCATACAGTGGAGGCAGTGTATGCAAATGGATCTCATGCGTATTCATTGGGGAAATCCTGAAAACCCAACCAGGTTTTTGCCCTCGAGGATTGAGGTCGCCCACCCCTGCTCTAGAGCAAGAGTTCTCCACCCAGTCCTTGGGATACAAGCAGCCAGTCAGGTTTTCGGGATACCCAAAATGAATATGCATGAGATAGATTTTGCATACCAAGGAGACACTTCATGCAAATCTATCCTAGGCATATTAATCATGGGTAACCTGAAAACCTGACTGGCATGGTGTCCAGAGGACTGGGTTGAGAAGCACTGATCTAGAGGTTGGATCAATGAGGTGGAAGGGAAGTAGCTGCTATACCTGAATATAACTTGCCATGAACTAAATTAAAAATCTAAATCCATTATCTGAGAACTATATCTGAATTCAAGAAAGCATGGGACAAGCACAAAGGATCTCTGGGAAGAGGAAGGGATTATAGAGCTTAGTAGCTGGTAGGGATGAGCAGATTGGATTGGCCATTTGGTCATTATTTGCTGTCATTTTCTGTTTCAGTGTTTTTCTTTTTAATTTAATGGTCCCTCTCTGGTCTCATACTCAGCTTGTGGCTCTAATCGGCAAAGTTTGTGGCTGGTTTCTATATCATGGATTAATTAGACAAAGTCAACATGGATGTAGTGAAGAGAATCTTGCCTCACCAATCTACTTTGAAGGGGTGAACGAACATGGTATTCTTGGTATTCACCCTAGAGTACTGATAGAACTGAAAAATGAGCTTGCGGAGCTACTGTTAGTGATTTGCAATTTATCCTTAAAATCGAGCGTGGTACCGGAAGATTGGAGGGTGGCCAATGTAACACCGATTTTTTTAAAAGGTTCCGGGGAGATCCGGGAAATTATAGACCAGTGAGTCTGACGTCAGTGCTGGGGAAAATGGTAGAAGCTATTATTAAAATCAAAATTACAGAGCACATCCAAGGACATGGATTGCTGAGACCGAGTCAACACGGCTTTTGTGGGGGTGGGGGGTCTTGCCTGACCAATTTACTTCAATTCTTTGAAGGAGTAAACAAACGTGGAGAAAGGGGAGCCGGTTGATATTGTGTATCTGGATTTTCAAAAGGCGTTTGACAAGGTACCTCATGAAAGGCTACAGAGGAAATTGGAGGGTCATGGGATAGGAGGACATGTCCTATTGTGGATTAAAAACTGGTTGAAGGATAGGAAACAGAGAGTGGGGTTAAATGGGCAGTATTCACAATGGAGAAGGGTAGTTAGTGGGGTTCCTCAGGGGTCTGTGCTAGGACCGCTGCTTTTTAATATATTTATAAATGATTTAGAGATGGGAGTAACTAGCAAGGTAATTAAATTTGCTGATGAGACAAAGTTATTCAAAGTAGTTAACTCGCGACAAGATTGTGAAAAATTACAGAAGAACCTGGACTGGGAGACTGGGCGGCTCAATGGCAGATGACGTTTAATGTGAGCAAGTGCAAGGTGATGCATGTGGGGAAAAAAGAACCTGCATTAGAGTTACGTCATGCAAGGTTCCACGTTAGGAGTTACGGACCAAGAAAGGGATCTGGGTGTCGTCGTCGATAATACACTGAAACCTTCTGCTCAGTGTGCTGCTGCGGCTAGGAAAGCGAATAGAATGTTGGGTATTATTAGGAAAGGTATGGAGAACAGATGTGAGGATGTTATAATGCCATTGTATCACTCCATGGTGCAACCGCACCTTGAGTATTGTGTTCAATTCTGGTCACCGCATCTCAAGAAAGATATAATAGAATTGAAAATTATGCAGAGAAGGGTGACGAAAATGATAAAGGGGATGGGATGACTTCCCTATGAGGAAAGGCTAAAGGGGATAGGGCTCTTCAGCTTGGAGAAAAGGCGGCTGAGGGGAGATATGATAGAGGTATATAAAATATTGAGTGGAGTGGAACAGGTGGATGTGAAGCGTCTGTTCATGCTTTCCAAAAATACTAGGACTAGGGGGCATGCGATGAAACTACAGTGTAGTAAATTTAAAACAAATCGGAGAAAATTTTTCTTCACCCAACACATAATTTGTTGCCGGTGAACATGGTGAAGGCGGTTAGCTTGGCAGAGTTTATAAAGGGATTAGACGTTTCCTAAAGGTCAAGTCCATAAACCAATACTAAATGGACTTGGGAAAAATCCACAATTTCAGGAGTAACATGGATTGGCCGCTGTCGTGGACAGGATGCTGGGCTCGATGGACCCTTGGTCTTTTCCCAGTGTGGCATTACTTATGTACTTATGATAAAAGCGAGCCGATTGATATTGTGTATCTGGATTTTCAGAAGGCATTTGATAAAGTACCTCATGAAAGACTCCAGAGGAAATTGGAGAGTCATGGGATAGGAGGTAGTGTTTTATTGTGGATTAAAAACTGGTTAAAAGATAGAAAACAGAGAGTAGGGTTAAATGGTCAGTATTCTCAATGGAGAAGGATAGTTAGTGGGGTTCCCCAGGGGTCTATGCTGGGACCGCTGCTTTTTAACATATTTATAAATGACCTAGAGATGGGAGTAACTAGTGAGGTAATTAAATTTGCTGATGACACAAAGTTATTCAAAGTTATTAAATCACTGGAGGATTGTGAAAAATTACAAGAGGACCTTACGAGACTGGCCGTCTAAATGGGAGATGACGTTTAATGTGAGCAAGTACAAAGTGATGCATGTGGGATAGAGGAACCCGAATTATAGCTACGTCATGCAAGGTTCCACGCTAGGAGTCACAGACCAAGAAAGGGATCTAGGTGTCGTCGTTGATGATACGTTGAAACCTTCTGCTCAGTGTGCTGCTGCGGCTAATAAAGCAAATAGAATGTTAGTTATTATTAGAAAAGGAATGGAAAACAAAAGTGAGGATGTTATAATGCCTTTGTATCGCTCCATGGTGCGACCCCACCTCAAATATTGTGTTCAAATCTGGTCGCCACATCTTAAAAAAGGTAAAGTGGAATTAGAAAAGGTGCAGAGAAGGGCGACAAAAATGATAAAGGGGATGGGAAGACTTCCCTATGAGGAAAGGCTAAAGCGGCTAGGGCTCTTCAGCTTGGACAAAAGGCAGCTGAGGGGAGATATGATAGAGGTCTATAAAATAATGAGTGGAGTTAAACGGGTAGATGTGAAGCGTCTGTTTACGCTTTTTCAAAAAATACTAGAGCTAGGGGGCATTCGATGAAGCTACAATGTAGTAAATTTAAAACGAATCAGAGAAAATTTTTCTTCACTCAACATGCAACTAAACTCTGGAATTCATTGCCGGAGAATGTGGTAAAGGCAGTTAGCTTAGTGGAGTTTTAAAAGGTTTGGACGGCTTCCTAATGGAAAAGTCCATAGACCATTATTAAATGGCACTATTTCTGGGATAAGCAGTATAAAATGTTTTGTACTTTTTTGGGATCTTGCCAGGTGTTTGTGATCTGGATTGGCCACTGTTGGAAACAGGATGCTGGGCTTGATTCACCTTTGGTCTGTCCCAGTGTGACAACACTTATGTACTTATGTGCTTGGGATTCTAAATAGAATCTTGCTACTCTTTAGGGTTCTACATGGAATGTTGCTACACTTTGAAATTCTGCATGGAATCTTGTTATTCTTTAGAATTCTAGAATCTTGCTATTCTTTGGGGTTCTACATGGAATGTTGCTACTATTGGGTACTTGTGACCTGGATTGGCCACTGTTGGAAACAGGATGCTGGGCTTGATGGACTTTTGGTCTTTCCCAGTATGGCAATACTTATGTATCTATGTACTTTCCTCTCCATTATCCATATCCTTCTTTGCAGCCTCACCTCCAGGGAATATATTAGAAGAAGAAGGCAAATAAAACACCTCACTTATAGGAGGAATATGATCAGGAGAATCCTTCAAAACCTCAATCAGGTATTAAACGCATCACCTGAAGTCATGCCTACAAACTTAGGAAAATTCAATAAACGAGAAGTCAGTTGCCAATGGTAATTTTCAAAGTTTTCTAACTTTTTATGTATCAACAAATTATCTTTGACCAGGAAAACAGTCACATCTTATACTGATTTCATATCCTTTGAAACCCGTTCAATTTGCGATGAAAAGTCCAATTTAACTGCTTCAATATTCGCAGATAAAGAATCAATTTTACTCACGAGAACAGATAAATCAGTAGACGTCTTAGTCAAATAAGCTTCCATCTTCAGCAAGACCTGCCACACTCCTTCCGTAGTTACTCTACCTGAGACAGAAGCTGGTAAAATGCCATTAGCACATGGAAGTCCAGCAGCGCTGGAATCCTGAAGGGAGGCCTCTTCTAGCAGCTTCCCGGAAAAACTTTCCACTACCGGTGGAACCGTGATCAAACTCTTTGTTACTGCTGGAGGCGATAGAGACCGGAGGTGATAGAGATAAATAGGCCCGTGTCCTAAGGCTTTCCCATGCCTGAAGAAACAACAGGCTCTCCAACTCCGGGAATCACAGGAAACCCAATAGCATATAGTACAATTAACTGTTGCACCGGGGTCAGGGTGGATGTACAGCTTGCAGAGGCAACTGGCTTAACCTCACCCTTACACTTCGGATGAGGCACAGCTTAAGGAATACCTTAAAAGAGCAAACAGAGCTTCAGCCAACACGAAAAATGACGCCAATGCTTATGTCACCATCTTGGATCCGCCCCTAAAGTATCTTTTTAAACCATCCTGCTGACTGGCTGATTGAAGGTCCTCTTTCTCTTGATGCTCCAGGGCTGACAGGGCTAGGTCCCCCTCCATCTAAGTAAGTCTCCTTTCAGGATCAAACCCCCCCTTCTGGCCTTGCCCCCCCCCCCCCCGAGCAAGACTCTCTACCCCTATCTCCCACAGGAGCTATCTTTCACAGAATTGGTGGTCCAGTGGGAGGTCCAGGGGTCTTCATGGGAGGAGGTTGTCTGGGTCCAAGGAGTCTGCGGGCAGAAGCAATGCCCCATCCAGTGCTGCTCTCAGAATGGTGCCCTTGCATTAGTCTTGCGCGACTACGCATGTGCTAGTAATAACGTAAGCCATTTTTTAATGTAGCTTAGTAAAAGGGCCCCATAGTTTGAAATCTGACAGATAAATAATTTAAAAAAAAAGATTTCAAACAGGTACCGTTTTGGATTTCTCACACAGGTATCTACTATAATAAAACTCACCCTCAACGTTCTGAAGACAATGTTCTGAAGTCACTCAGTCACTCACTGAAGGGTTCATGGATTCATGGTGGTGAAGCCACAACACTGACCATGTCTCTCTGCCCCGCCCTCGCATGACGGACCAATCAGAAAAAACACCCTCAACATTCTGAAACACAAAGGACCATCATAACACCGTTCCCAGGCAACACTAGGCAACGTAAGACGGACCAATCAGAGGAAACTACGTGACAATAAGGGAGGAGCATTCACCAGCAGAACGGCTCATTATCTGTGCAGTATGAACCACCGCTTGAACGAGAGAAGAATATTCCTGCTGTGGGTATGTGCAAAAATAGACCGGGGGAGGGGGGGGGGAGAAATTTTTAAATGCCTAATGCCAGTACTGAAGAGTGCCAGAGGGCCTATAGCACAGACTATATTTGGGATCGCTTGACATGGAGTCAGAGGAGCCGGAAAACAACATGCCCGTCACCATCTGGGACGTGGGCAAATAGGACAAGCTGCGGCCCAGCTGGAAGGATTACCCGCGACCCAGCCAGCGGCAAACAGCGACCAAGGAAGGGGGAGGAGTACTCCTTCCCTGCCTAGGAATCGCTGGAGACTGGCTGCCAAACTAACGAAACAACCGCACACCGACGCACCACCTCCATCATCAACAACCTGCACACACATCGCACCCTCACACACACACACAAAAAATAACTCTGTGACACACATACACACACACACAAAAAAAACCACATGCTAGCGCCCGTTTCATTGGTTTCGGAAACGGGCCTTTTTAACTAGTCTTTTAATAAAATCAGAGTCTACAGAGAAAACTCTCCACACTATCTGAAGTAGTGAAATGGTTCGGCTAAATGGGCTTTAACTGGAAAAGGCTATGAATCAATTCAAATTGGAGACCTTTGCCAGTTCCCTTGTAGCAAATTGACATATTTACAGCTGAGTCTGAGTCTGATTGCCAAGTTGGGCTGCTCTAGTCTCATTTCAGATGCACATTTTCACACTTTAAATTCCAAACATTACGTGACTGACTTTTTTGGGAGACAAACAAAACACTTGCCTTCATTTAAGTTCTTGTGCTTGCAGCCGCCCTCAACACAGTTGTCTTATCTGCTGATTAATTCACAGTTCATAATAGCTATTGCATACAATTAATTCAGGAACACATTATTGCACGTTCAGTCCCAAAACGTTAAACACATATATTCACTTGCCTCAAAAAAGGCATAAATAGATTATTTATTTATTACATTTATTTATTTGTTTATTTATTTATTTATTACGTTTGGACCCCCACACTTTCCCACTCACAGCAGGTTCAATGCAGCTTACATAGTAATAGGGATTATAGATTATTGATAGTGAAGACTGATAGGGAAAATATAAGTTGAGTATACTACTACTACTACTACTACTTAACATTTCTAGAGCGCTACTAGGGTTACGCAGCGCTGTACAGATTAACAAAAAGGACAGTCCCTGCTCTAAGGAGCTTACAATCTAATGGGCGAAATGTCAATTTGGGGCAGTTTAGATTTCCTGAATAAAAGTATGGTGGTTAGGTGCTGAAGGTGACACTGAAGAGGTGGGCTTTGAGCAGTGATTTGAAGATGGGCAGGGAGGGGGCCTGGCGGATGGGCTCAGGGAGTGCATTCCAGGCATAGTGTGAGGCGAGGCAGAAAGGGCGGAGCCTGGAGTTGGCGGTGGTGGAGAAGGGTACTGAGAGGAGGGATTTGTCTTGAGAGCGGAGGTTACGGGTAGGAACGTAAGGAGAGATGAGGGTAGAGAGGTAAGGAGGGGCTGCAGATCGAGTGCATTTGTAGGTTAATAGGAGAAGCTTGTACTGTATGCGGTACCTGATTGGAAGCCAATGAAGTGACTTAAGGAGGGGGGTAGTATGAGTGTATTGGTCGAGGCAGAAGATAAGACGTGCAGAGTAGTAGAATATATAGGTGGGTGGAGATGTGTACGTGCTAGGTAATTGGGTTCATAGGATTAGTTTGGTTCATTTTTTTTTTTTGTTACATTTGTACCCCCCGCTTTCCTACTCATGGCAGGCTCAATGCGGCTTACATGGGGCAATGGAGGGTTAAGTGACTTGTCCAGAGTCACAAGGAGCTGCCTCAGTTCCCCAGGACCAAAGTCCACAACCCTAACCACTAGGCCACTCCTAGGGTAGGCTTGCTTGAACAGATGGGTGATTTCCGGAAGGGTAGGTAGTTCCTGATTGATTGGATAGGTCTGGGGAGGGCATTCCAGAGTTGGCTGCCCAAGAAGGAGAAGTTTGATCTGTAGTAGGTTTTGTACTTGAGTCCTTTGCAATTGGGGTAATGTAGGTTGAGGTAAGTTCGCAAGGTTTCAGACATGTTTCTGGTGGGAAGGTCAATCAGATTGAGCATATAGTCAGGAGATTCACCGTGGATAATCTTGTGGATTAATGTGTGGGCCTTGAAGTTGATTCGTTCTCGGATGGGGAGCCAGTGAAGTTTGTGTCGAAGAGGTGTTTCGCATTCAAATCGTGATTTGCCAAAAATCAGTCTTGCTGCTGTATTTTGGGCAGTCTGAAGTTTTTTTTCAGGATATGGGTCTTGCAGCCTAAGAAGATACTATTACAGTAGTCAGCATGGGTAAGTACCGTGGATTGCACCAGGTTCCGGAAAGTTTTCAGGGAGAGATATGGTTTTACGCGTTTCAGTATCCACATCATATTGAACTTTTTTTTTTTGTGGATTTCACGTGATTTTCGAGCGAGAGGTGTTTGTCTAATGTCACTCTGAGGATTTTCAGGTTATCAGATATGGAGATTGTGATGTCGGAGGTGTTGAGATTAGTTGGGAGGAGTGTGGAGTATTGAGATGAAAGGATTAGGCATTGTGTTTTCTCTTTGTTCATTTTCATCGTAAAGGCGTTGGCTCAAGAGGTTAAGATGTTCATGCCCAAGGATATTTTGTCATAGATTTCTGTTAGATTAGATTTGAAGGGAATGAATATGGTGACATCATCGACGTAAATGAAGGGGTTGAGACCATGCCTGGATAGAGCTTTGGCTAGGGGGATCATCATGAGATTGAAGAGAATCGGGAATAAAGGCGAACCTCCACGAACCAAGGCAATTTTGCTACCTAGGCACTCACATGTATGCATAAATCTTTAGATTAGTAGCAATGGTAAACTGGGTAACCTCATTAGCTACAATTAAATAAAGAAAAAAAAACAGATCGATATTCAAAGTGATTTAACTGGCCAGAAACAGCTCCTGGATGGATAAACCACTCGTTCGTGGCTAACTGGTCATATTTGATGAGACTTAGGGACCCTTTTACAAAGCATTGGTAAGCCCAACGTTGGGCTTACCACTCACTAAATCAGAACTACCTGCCAGCCCAACGTGATCATCAACAGTAGTTCCGGCTCGAGCGAACGCCATTTCCAGTGCGCTTGGAAAATATTTTTTCTACTGTGGTGCTAATTTGATGGTACATAAGTACATAAGTATTGCCATACTGGGAAAGACCAAAAGTCCATCGAGCCCAGCATCCTGTTTCCAACAGTGGCCAATCCAGGTCACAGATACCTGGCAAGGTCCCAAAAATGTACAAAACATTTTATACTGCTTATCCCAGAAATAGTGGATTTTCCCCAAGTCCATTTAATAACGGTCTATGGACTTTACCTTTAGGAAGCCGTCCAAACCTTTTTAAAACTCCGCTAAGCTAACCGCCTTTACCACATTCTCTGGCAACGAATTCCAGCGTTTAATTACACGTTGAGTGAAGAAACATTTTCTCCAATTCGTTTTAAATGTACTACATTGTAGCTTCATCGCATGCCCCCTAGTCCTAGTATTTTTGGAAAGCGTGAACAGACGCTTCACATCTAACCGTTCAACTCCACTCATTATTTTATAGACCTCTATCATATCTCCCCTCAGCCGCCTTTTCTCCAAGCTGAAGAGCCCTAGCCGCTTTAGCCTTTCTTCATAGGGAAGTCTTCCCATCCCCTTTATAATTTTTGTCACCCTTCTCTGCACCTTTTCTAATTCCACTATATCTTTTTTGAGATGCGGCGACCAGAATTGAACACAATATTCGAGGTGTGGTCGCACCATGGAGCGATACAAAGGCATTATGACATCCTCATTTTTGTTTTCCATTCCTTAATAATACCACTGCAGTTCCTTGTGACTCTGGGCAAGTCACTTAACCCTGCATTGCCCCAGGTACAAATAAGTACCTGTATATAACATGTAAGATACTTTTAATGTAGTTGCAAAAAACACAGAAAGGCGGTATATCAAGTCTTATTTCCTTTTCCTTCCCCCCCCCCCCCCCCCCCCCAAAGCCTGTTCCACACAGAGCACCTTATAGGAATGAAATACAAACAGGCTTATGCTACTACCTTTGCGTTCAAAAGTACAGAGTCTTGGAACGCACTACCCATGGCCCTAAAAACCATGACCAATCTAACCAGTTTTCGTAAAGCTTTGAAAACACATCTCTTCAGCAGAGCCTACAAAAGTCACCCTCAATGAAACAAATCATTCCTTAAACCACCCAAGTACACCAAAAGACCTCTTTCACGACCTTACCTAACACCTTCTACCTAATTTCCTCTTTCACCTCAGCTTATGATCGACTGTTTTCTTATATCATGTAATGACGTTTTCATTTCCATACTCTGTAAGCCACATTGAGCCTGCAAAAAGGTGGGAAAATGTGGGGTACAAATACAATAAATAAATAAATAAATAAATATACAGAATATTAGCTTAGTGTGGAGGGCACCATTTATTGAATCTACTCTTCCATGTTAAAAAAAAACATCAACTGCAAACCTTTTTGGCTAGATTGACAGAAAATTAGTCTAAAGATAGCAGACTGTTGTAACCAGCTACCTCGGCCATTCAAAAGATCTTTGAATATTGCCCCCATATGTTTGCAAATGCATCTGATCAATATCCATTGTTCGTTTCCTGTAAACCACACCTGCTGCAACTTCATGAGAACTCCTGCTATCAAGCCACTCTGTGGCTGTCAAATGTGAATGATGTTTGATCAATAATGCATTTCCAATAACCATGGTGATCCTTGAGTGGCACTTCGGGTGTTAACGCCTTTGTCAAAAGGCTGAATAGTGTTGTGCAAGATAGAATACATAAGTACATAAGTACTTAAGTAATGCCATACTGGCAAAAGACCAAAGATCCATCGAGCCCAGCATCCTGTCCCTGACAGCGGCCAATCCTGGCCAAGGGCACCTGGCAAGCTTCCCAAACGTACAAACATGCTATACAATCAAGCCATTGTGACATCACTAATGAGGTTGGCTCTTATTGGTGGAATGAGCCACTATGACATCACAATAGGTTAAATCACTGCTCTATGTAATAAAAGTGAGCCAAGTAGAGGACATAAGTACATAAGTAATGCCACACTGGGAAAAGACCAAGGGTCCATCGAGCCCAGCATCCTGTCCCTGACAGCGGCCAATCCAGGTCAAGGGCACCTGGCGAGCTACCCAAACGTACAAACATTTTATACAAGTTATTCCTGAAATTGTGGATTTTTCCCAAGTCCATTTAGTAGCGGTCTATGGACTTGTCCTTTAGGAAACCGTGCAACCCCTTTTTAAACTCTGCCAAGCTAACCGCCTTCACTACGTTCTCCGGCAACGAATTCCAGAGTTTAGTTGTGCGTTGGGTGAAGAAAAAGTTTCTCCAATTTGTTTTAAATTGACTACACTGAAAGTTTTAAATCTATCAACAAGATGTGATTTTCAGTAGGGGTTGTGTTTCTTTGCCAGTGTGAGCAATGCTGTTTTTCTGGAGCATCCCGCATTTCTCAGTACAATATGTCACCCAGTGCAAGAGATGACATGTGGGCTTGGTCCCATATGTGAACTGCAGCACATTTCCTTCACCACTTTCCATTCAATCCTGCAGCTCTTGCTACTGGAACTGCCAGAAGCCACAGATGTGTCATTTTTAAAAGAGAAAGACAAGCCATAAACCGCATTTCTAGAAAAGGTCTGGCTGAGAGATTAGACTTCACGAGTCCGTATTGCACTTTACATAAACAGTTATGACAGCATCACTTCTGAGTGTAATGCTGCTTAAAATATGGTGGATCTGAGATGTCATGTGTGCTTATTTGTAAATGAATCAATTAGTCTGAGGTACTGCAGAGTCCAGAATAGTCCTGTATTTAAAGCAATATTTTGTGGTGCGTGTCTGGGGGGGGGGGGGGTTAAATATTTTTATTATATTATTATAGAGATTGGGTATTATGATCTGCTTGGAAAGGTGATGAGAGTTAGATGCTCTCAAGCATGAGACATTGAAGAGGTTGATTCTGAAACATATTTATTTATCTTTATTTTACATTGAGGTTTATATTCTAGGGTTAGTCCAGCTAGCTTTTGGAGTTAGCCAGATAAACTCTAGTGATTTAAATTCCAGTTTCCCACAGCTCCATTTTTTTCTGAATCAATCTTTGCTCATGTAAAATTTACTCAATCAGAAAGACATGGCAATGGAAGCATTCTTGAGTGGAGGAGTGGCCTAGTGGTTAGGGTGGTGGACTTTGGTCCTGAGGAACTGAGTTTGATTCCCGGCACAGACAGCTGCTTGTGACTCTGGGCAAGTCACTTAACCCTCCATTGCCTGCCGCATTGAGCCTGCCATGAGTGGGAAAAAGCACGGGGTACAAATAAAAATAATAAAATAAATTCTTGGAGTTGGTTATCTTTAAGCAGAGATCAACATGTTAAATACTGCCTTTGACAACAGTCCAACCAGCGGTTCCCAAATTTGAACAGAAGGACTATCAACCAATCAGTTTTTCAGAATATTCGCCAAGAATATTTATGGCATTCTATAGGGCAATCCACTTTTGCCATGGCTAGTTTTTGCAGGGGGAAGCTGGCAGCCAGCAGAACGCAAAACTGGTCACAGTAACTGCCAATTTTCTTCTGACCTTCGGACTCAGGGGATGCTCCCTCCCAATCACCTTCTTCCTATGCTGCCACCACGGCTTGCACTGGGCTGCCCAAAGTCCTGCAACACAATATCAAGATCAGAAGACAACACAGATTGATACAGAGCTGTTGGCATGCATGCATGCACACATACAGATAGAAGATCCCATGCTGCATTCTGATGTTGACATCACCACTACAGGTCTTTGGGTGGGCCATTTTGGGTGGCAGCCATGGGTGAGGAGCATGTAGGGCTGCCAGGAAGGGAGTTGCTATAGGGTACAAGGAGAGTTGGAGGACAGAAGAAGGAGGAGAGGAGGGCATTAAGGAACCAGAGGATATATGCTAGAGACCCAGGGGAGGGGAAAACACAAAGGAGGATGGAGAAATAAAGAGATGTCATATCATGCTACAATGTTAGCAGGGGGAGAAAAATTAATATAGAGAGGGACTGTTGGACATTGGAGAAGGAGTGATGGGAGGTTCTAGTCACAGGAGGGTCTGGACATAGGGATGCTGGGCATGAGGGAAATAACGGAGGAGATGCAGGACACAGAGGAGGATAAGAAAAGGGACACAGAAGAGAGATATAGGTAGAAATGAAAAGAGAAGAAATATCAAATGGATACGAAATACTGGGAAAAGTGTTAAGAGAAGACAGGGAACTTAGAAATCAGAGACTGGGACAACATGATTAGAGCACAAAAGGTGCCCTAAATGACCAGATGACCACTGGAAGAAAACAGGGATTTCCACCCCCCTTACTCCCCCAGTGGTCACTGACCCCTCCCACCCACCAAAAGATGTGAATAAAAATAGTACTTACCAGCTGCTTCAGATGGTATAGCCAGGTCTATTAGAGCAGGATGCAGGTCCCCGGATAACATAGTGGTCAGTGGAGTGCACTGTAGAGAGAAGAACCCAGGCCCATATCCCAGTTTACCAGTTACACTTGTGGTGGAAAGTGTGAGCCCTCCCACACTCCCTCAAAACCTACTGTACCCCCATATAGGTTACCCATTCACCCATAAGGGCTATTGTATCGGTGTACAGTTGGGGACAGTAGGTTTTCGGTGAGTTTTAAGGGCTCAGCATATAGTATAAGGGTGAAACAGTGAGATGTGTACCTGGGAACTTTTATATGAAGTCCACTGCACTGCCCCCCTGGGGTGCCCCATTGCTCTCTTGAGATGTCCGTGTGGTCAGTCTACTAAGAATGCTACATCCCGATGGCTTGGTTTTCTCTGTTTTTTAATTGGACTTTATATTTTTTTTCAAAAATGGCCCAAAAAAGATAAACACAGAGTACGAAAACATCTAGCATGTGGCCATTTTCAAAAAAATAAAATTAAATAAATAAACGTTTTGCTGTTTTGAAAATTGCCATATTTCCTATTTGGATTTGGCATATTTAGCACAAAACGTCTGATGTCCGACTTAGACATCATATCAAAATGCCCCTCAGTGTAACATAATAGATGATGGCAGATAAAGACCTGTATGGTTAGTCTGCCCAGCAAGATAAACTCAGTATAAGGTGTGATGTGATACTACATACCTATAGTTAATCTTGATTTGTCCTTGCCATTTTCAGAGCACAGACCGTAGAGGTCTGCCCGGCACTGGCCTTGTTCTCCAGGTACCGAGGCTCAGTGGCATAGGAAGGGCAGGGCGGTGGGGGCGGTCCGTCCCGGGTGCACACTGCTGGAGGATGCAGAGAGCAGCTGCACGCCTGTCGGCTCGGCTGGTTCCCTGCTCCCTCTGCCGCACGTCCATTTTCAGTCAAAAAAAAAGAGGCCTTTTTTGCAGGAGAGCTGAAAACTGGACCTGCGTGCGTCCAATACACACCAGCACAGGCCATTTTCCGGTGCGCCTTAGTAAAAGGATCCCTAAATTTTTAAAATTCCATAGGGGAGGGAGGGGAGAGTGAGGAAGAAATGTGTGCCCACCTAATCTATGCGTTGGCCCACCCAAAAATTGCCCTCTGGCTACACCACTGATGCATTTCCATGACGGACATTCTGAAAATCATATCGGTTGCAGACTCTCCAGGATAAATTTGGGAACCATTGCCCTGGAGTATAACTCCTAGCTCATATCTACAATAGTTTATTTTTCTAGTCAAACCGTTTCCCGGACAATTCATAAATAATAAAGCGATTGACGCCTTGCAGCTTTGCAATAGTCATACCCCTCTGACCCCAGTCAATCATTCAGTACCACTGGGGCTGCCGCTGAAGCACCTCAGGGACTTATATTGAGTCAAATGGGCTAGAATACATTTATGACAGGCTTTTTGGTCTCTAAAACGTTGGCTAAACCTTGTGTTCTAATGAGAATACACTGATAATTGACATATTATTCACAATCTCATTTCAAGCTAACTGAAGCAGAGAAGTTATAGATTCAATTATTACATTAGCATCTTAGATTATGTTGCTCTGTCACAATGTTCAAAGATTTCTTGGAAATCACAATTTTTGCCTGATACATGTCAGTTGTCGCTCACTTTGGCAAAATGCTCACTCTTCCATTTCAATTATTAGAAGCCGTCAGTGGGAATCACATCGATAAGCAGGTGAATCTTCTTCCACAATAGTCAAATGAATTCAACATGTGTATATTGAAGGTACACAACAAGACAGGATTTTGACGTGAAATCTGCTTCCCAACCAAGGAAATTTCAGTCCAGTCTTGATCAGAAGAAAACAGAAAAACGACATTGTTTCATAAGTGCATAAGTAATGCCACACTGGGAAAAGACCAAGGGTCCATCGAGCCCAGCATCCTGTCCACGACAGCGGCCAATCCAGATCAAGGGCACCTGGTGAGCTTCCCAAACGTACAAACATTCTATACATGTTATTCCTGGAATCGTGGATTTTTCCCAAGTCCATTTAGTAGTGGTTTATGGACTTGTCCTTTAGGAAACCATCTAACCCCTTTTTAAACTCTGCCAAGCTAACCGCCTTCACCACGTTCTCTGGCAACGAATTCCAGAGTTTAATTACGCATTGGGTGAAGAAAAATTTTCTCCGATTTGTTTTAAATGTACTGCACTGTAGTTTCATCACATGCCCCCTAGTCCTGGTATTTTTGGAAAGCGTGAACAGACGCTTCACATCCACCTGTTCCACTCCACTCATTATTTTATATACCTCTATCATGTCTCCCCTCAGCCGTCTCTTCTCCAAGCTGAATAGCCCTAGCCTCCTTAGTCTTTCTTCATAGGGAAGTCGTCCCATCCCCGCTATCATTTTAGTCGCCCTTCGCTGCACCTTTTCCAATTCTACTATATCTTTCTTGAGATGCGGCGACCAGAATTGAACACAATACTCAAGGTGCGGTCGCACCATGGAGCGATACAACGGCATTATAACATCCTCACACCTGTTTTCCATACCTTTCCTAATAATACCCAACATTCTATTCGCTTTCTTAGCCGCAGCAGCACACTGAGCAGAAGGTTTCAGTGTATTATCGACGACGACACCCAGATCTGTGCATAATTTGTTTATTCTGCAAATATGTAATAAGAAATTGAGTTTACAGTACTGATAATTGGTCAGTTTTTGCATGATGATCTATGAGTCTAAGTTTACTAAATAATATATAAGCTGTTATTTCCTAGGTTTTTATGTAATCTAGTTTTATTTGATTAGAACCCGCTTTGAACTCATTGTATGGTATTAATGGGCTATAAGACAAATAACTGTAACTTGTAAGTTAAGCTAAAAAAAATTCCATGGCAAAGCTCCGTAGTTACCGTGGAGGGGTATAATCAAACTGGGCGCCCAAGTTTTCCTGAGGGCGTCCTCGCAGGATGTGCCCGCGAAGGGGCGGGGAAACCCATATTATCGAAACAAGATGGGCGTCCATCTTTCATTTTGATAATACGGTCAGGGACGCCCAAAGTTCAACATTTAGGTCGACCTTAGAGATGGTTGTCCCCGGTTTTCAGCGATAATGGAAACCGAGGACGCCCATCTCAGAAACAACCAAATCCAAGCCATTTGGTCGTCGGAGGAGCCAGCATTCCTAGTGCACTGGTCCCCCCAGACATGCCAGGACACCAACCGGGCACCCTAAGTGGCAATGCAGTGAACTTCAGAAAAAGTTCCTAGGTGCATAGCTCCATTACCTTGGATGCTGAGCCCCCCATCCCACCCCACCCCCACCCCAAAAAACCCCCACAACTATACAGTGAGGATGATAAAATAAGGGTTCTGAACAAGTGAATAAGGGTTAGGAGTTAAAAGCAGCATCAAAAAGGTGGGCTTTTAGCTTAGATTTGAAGATGGCCAGAGATGGAGCTTGACGTACCGGCTCAGAAAGTCTATTCCAGGCATATGGTGCAGCAAGATAAAAGGAACGGAGTCTGGAGTTAGCAGTGGAGGAGAAAGGTGTAGATAAGAGAGATTTACCCAGTGAACGGAGTTCCCGGGGAGGAATGTAGGGAGAGATGAGAGTGGAGAGGCACTGAGGAGCTGCAGAGTGAATGCACTTATAAGTCAATAAGAGGAGTTTGAACTGTATGCGGAAACAGATAGGAAGCCAGTGAAGTGACTTGAGGAGAGGGCTCATAGGCGCCCCGTATAAGAGGCTTAGCCCAATCGTGGACTTCCCTTGGCTGCTCTTTAAAAGAGATGGCGCCTAAGCGCCAAAATGCTGCAGTGACCGGCGGTGTCTGCCTCCTCCCCCTTCCCACGCGAGTCTTGCACCTCCACACACCCCCTCCCGCTCTCACTCACCCATCCATTCGCCTGGCGTGGTCACTCCGTCTCCGGTCGGCCTGAGGTGTTCTCCCTCTGATGCCGGCGATGCGCATAGCCAGCCTGATTCTGCTGCCTGCGTCGGAGCCTCTCTTTCTCAGACGCGTCCCGCCTCCTCGAATTCAACTTCCTGTCCTACGCAGGGGCGGGACGTGTCTGAGAGAGAGAGGCTCCAACACAGGCAGAATCAGGCTGGTTATGTGCATCGCCGCATCGGAGGAGAACGCCTCAGCCTCAGGCTTTAATAACAAGGGGCGGATGGGGGGGGGGAGCGAAAGCCACGGATGGCAGGGGAGAGAAGAGTCGCTGCATGCTCAGAGCTGGAGGACAGTAGAAGCGAGATCGAGGGACTTGCTGTGCTGCCATGGAGAAAGGTGGAAAGGGAGAGTAACTGGGCATGTGGGCAAGGAGGAAAGTGGAAATGGGAGATCAGAGTGAGATTCTGGATACAGAGGAAGGTGGGAGGAAAGATTGGGAAAAAGGAAGAAGGAAATGGAAATTGTGGGACATGCTGGGCATGGAGAAATGTGAGAAAGGAAATGGGGGGTTCATGCTGGGCATGGAAGAGGGTAGAAAAAGGGTGATTAGGGTGACATGCTGGGCACAGAGGAGTGAAGGTGGGAGGAAAGATCAGGGGGTGGTGCTGGAGAGGAGGGAAGGTGGAAGAGAAAACCAGGAAGAGATGCTGGGCAAGAAGGAAGGGAAGAAAGGAGAGATGCTTGGCATCAATGGAAAGGAAAGAGGAGAGAGGGGAGATGTTAGAAATGGGTGGGGAAAGAGATGCAGAGCTATAGAAGCAGTAAAAAGAGGGAACTGGAAGACTGGAGGATGAGAAAGAGGGATAAAGTTTGAGAGGCAAAAAATGTATTGGGGGAAGATGAGCATGAAAAAAAAAAAAATCAATGTCTGAGTGGAAGAAATTGAGAAAATATAACATGGCAAATGAACAGGAGGCCCTGGACAGTGATCTAAGGGATACAGAGAGAGAATGAGACTACTATGCTTAGAAAAATAGCATTACCAGGCATAAAGGTAGAAAAATAATTTTATTTTCCATTTATTGATTGAAATTTGTCAGCTTTGGGAATTAAAATCTGCTATCTGTATATTTTGCACTGTACATAAGGAAGGTTGCTGGACATGGGTGGATGGAGGGGAGAGGAGGGTTGCTGGACATGGATGGAGGGAAGGGAAGAGTGAGGAAGGAGATGAGATGAGGGAAAAGGAAGAGAGAAAAACTGCACGTGAAGGAAGAAAATAGGCAGAAGTTGGATCCACTGGACAGTCAAGTCTGCGGAGGACCCAGCTTTTACTTACGGATGTAGGGCAAGAAATGAAGAAGAAAGGCGGAAAGTAAAGAAATAAATGGAAAGGAAGCCCTGGAAACAGAGTTAAGAGGACAGATAGCAGCAGAATTGGATACTGGGCCAGCATGATCAGAAAAACAAAGTCACCAGACAACAAAAGTAGAAAAAAATCATTTTATTTTCATTATAGTGTTTGGAATATGTCCACTTTGAGAATTAGGTGCTCAACATTAAAAGTTTATATTTATTTACTTATTTATGGCATTTTATCCCACATTAAACATGAATTAGGGTGTTTTGTGGCTCTACACGTATCATGATATTATGATCCCTTGTTTCATATTGTTGACGGTCTGCATTTTCCGTATGGGTGGTATATTGGTGTATTAGGTTCTGCTCAGTGTAATATTTATGGTACAGTAAGGTTCTGAGTGTGTTTTTGCACAAAGTTGTGCATAGTGTTTTGCAGTTGAGCGATTGTGGTTAGTATATGCTTTGAGCAACCACTTTATTCTTTGACATATGATACATAGCTAATATCTAAATTTAATAAAAGGTATTAATTGTGACTTTTATTTTTATTTATTTTTTTTCTGTGTGTTATCAGACAATTATGGATTTAAGCTCCACCCCTGGCCCCATCCCTAACCCCACCCCCTTTAGCCTCCCCAAACAGTTTGGCCACCGACCGCCTATGAGAGGGCTAATATGAGCATAACAACACTGGCGGAATATTAGTCGTGCAGCATAATTTTGAACAGATTGAAGGGGAGAGAGATGGCTAAGTGGGAGACCTGTGAGAAGCAAGTTGCAATAGTCTAAGCGAGAGGTGATAAGAGCAGGGCTTTTTTTGAGGGGGTACTTGGGGGTACTGAGTACCGGCACCTTTTCCATTGTGTGCTGAAATTGGCCCATGGTCCCCAAGATTTAATGAAAGAGCTCAGGCTCTACACACCAATTCTGTCGTCATAGATTCTGTGACTGGTTGCAGGGGTCCTGGCTATTGTGGGGTGAGTCCCTCAGTGATCACCTCATCCCTGAAGGGTGGCCTGACATTTGAGTACCGGCACCTTTTTTGCTAGAAGAAACACACTGGATAAGAGTGTGGATGAGGGTTTTGGTAGTGTGCTCAGAAAGGAAAGGGTGAATTTTGGTGATATTATAGAGAAAGAAACGACAGGTTTTAGCCTACGGGCAGGCGAGCAAGCAGGAGAAGACATCAGAAATCTCCATATTGGGCTCAGGAACAAGCTGTCTTCAACTTATATCCCTCTCTGTCCTCTGTAGAAAGAACCTTCTTTTTCACAGGCGAACAATAATACAACATTGTATTTGTTCATTCTGGAGCTGGTGAACGCCCCTATGGTACTATTTAAGCCACATTAGCCATTAAGCCCGTTAAAGCAGGTGACATTTCCAGCTACCCTCCTGTCCGCTGCTCCCTCCTCCCTCCGTGCTGGGCCCCCTGCACTGACCTGACAGCTCGCATACGCACTCGCACACACTCTCAATCTCACACACACACTCTCTAACAGACACACTCGCAGACACTACTACTACTACTACTACTTAACATTTCTAGAGCGCTACTAGGGTTACGCAGCGCTGTACAAATTAACAAAGAAGGACGGTCCCTGCTCAAAGGAGCTTACAACCTAAAGCCACACATTCACTCTCTCTCTCTCTCTCACACAGTCACTCTCACACACACTCTATCAAACATACCCACTCTGAGGAAAACCTTGCTAGCGCCCGTTTCATTTCTGTCAGAAACGGGGTGTTCTATATTATGAGGAACATGTTAAGTCTTACCACTTCTTGGCTACAAGTTTGACAGCTTCAAGTTTATTTTCTGTAAGCAAAAGTATGTTTACGTTTTTAAGATTTTCAGCAGTATATGCCCCGAAAACCGTATTTGTATTGACAGGCAGAAAAGCCTCATTTTTCTTAATTAGTCCCTATGCTTAAGCCCAATACGCAACTGGGGTGCCTTAGAAGATGGGAAAATATAATAGTTTATTTACATCAGGAAGAAATTGAAAGCTGGGTTGATGCAGGGCACCTTTCACTGCTGGCACAGAGGGATTTCCTTCTAGTGCCAAGCTGCAAGCTGAACTGATCAAAAGAGGTAGTGTTGGAGGATACTCATCCGTTGTTATATCAGGTCCAGCCTGTTTCAAATATTGAAAGAAAAAAAGTGGAAAGACTAGCAATGATTCTTCTACGTGACATGTTTATAAAGAAAAACATCCCTTCATGTGCTCTGTGGAACATACATTGGCTAACAAGCATACTTCAAACATTTTAGTGCATGCATAATCTATATGGTGTGAATTCATCTACAGATTAATGTACCTGCAATGGAACTGGGTGCATGAAAAAGATCTGTAATGCATGTTAAACATTTTAGTACACTGAAAATGCGAATCAGATTGGGAAAAAAAACATCAGGAAAACGTTAGAAAATTCCAAAAACAACCCGACTTTTGTAGATAAACAACAAAATGTTAGGAATTGTGAGGAATCATTTATGTCATAATCCTGCTTATTTTCGAAGGAGAAGGGCGCCCATCTTCTGACACAAATCGGGAGATGGACGTCCTTCTCCTAAGGCCGCCCAAATCGGCATAATCAAAAGCTGATTTTGGGCGTCATTCACTGTTTTCCGTCGCGAGGACGACCAAAGTTCAAGGGGGCGTGTCGGCAGTGTACTGAAGGCGGGGCGGGGGCGTGGTTAACAGATGGGCGTTCTTGGCCAATAATGGAAAAAAGAAGGACATCCCTGACGGGCACTTGGCCGAGTTTACTTGGTCCATTTTTTTCTTGTGACCAAGCCTCAAAATGGTGCCCGAACTAACCAGATGACCACCAGAGGGAATCAGGGATGACCTCCCCTTACTCCCCCAGTGGTCACTAATCCCCTCCCACCATAAAAAACAAGTTTAAAAATACTTTTTTGCCAGCCTCTATGCCAGCGTCAAATGCCATACTCAGGTCCATCGCAGCAATATACAGGTCCCTGGAGCAGTTGTAGTGGGAGCAGTGTACTTCAGGCAGGCGGACCTGGGGGGAGGGGTTGGGGGGCTCAGCACCCAAGGTAAGGGAGCTATGCACCTGGGAGCAATTTGTGAAGTCCACTGCAGTGCCCCCTAGAGTGCCCGGTTGGTGTCCTGGCAGGTGAGGGGGACCAGTGCACTACTAATGCTGGCTCCTCCCATGACCAAATGGCTTGGATTTGGTCGTTTCTGAGATGGGCGTCCTCGGTTTCCATTATCGCCAAAAACCGGGGACAACCATTTCTAAGGTCGACCTAAATTTCATGATTTGGGCGTCCCCGACCATATTATCGAAACGAAAGATGGATGTCCGTCTTTCGTTTCAATAATAAGGGTTGCCCCGCCCCTTTACAGGGCGCCCTTAGAGATGGGCGCTCCCGTTCGATTATCCCCCTCAATATCATCTACCCTCCACAGGGGCCCTCCAGCACCAATTCACCCAGTTATTTTCAGTGACTAGTTTTGGATGGAAATCAGATGGAAGCTAAACGTTTGCCAGTGTACCATAACTTAACAATGTAAGGCTTGGGAGCAATTAAAATGTGATAAGACGATAGTGAAACTCAGGGCAGATAAAGGTGGGGGACTGGTCATTCAGGATAAAATTAAATATATCAAGGAGGGTTTGAGGTAACTTCCAGACATTCAATATTATCAAAGTTTACCTGATGACCCTACAGTTATATTTCAAGAACAGGTATATTCTTTATTCGCTAAAGCTAATGGACAGGGCATCATGTGCACTTTAGATATTTATACAGGTCACACTCTGCTATCCCTTTAATATATTTTATTCCCAAAATTCACAAAGATTTGGCTACCCCCCAGGAAGGCCCATTGTATCTGGCAGGAGATCCCTATTCGAAGGCCCCTCTTACCAAGCTATGGCATTGGCACGTATTTTCAATGCACGCAAAGACCATACCGCAGCTGGTAAAAGGGAAGTCTTGACTTCCTGCAGGAAATGGCTGTGTGGCAAGTAAAGCACTGCGTGGTTGAAAATCCGGGGAGACCACTGCAGCACTATCGGAAATATCTGGGGCACTGGGCAGAGCCAAGATTAGTAGTGATTTTCAAGTGCCCAGGTAAAATTAGTAGGCAAAAGGGCTGCCCTAATTTTATCCAAAACACTCATAAGATTCTTAGGCATGGCGTGCTGCAGGACTCAAGCAGCTTCCTGAACCAGATCCCTGAGACAGGCATTTTTTGCCGAAACACAGCCTGTGTCGGGTCTGATTAATAAAGTATAGTTGTGACGTCCCCACTCTTGAAGACCCCTTGTGTTTCTTTGGCTACTTACTCTCTTCTGCTTTTGACCTTTTGGATTTCGTCTTCTTCGTGTTCTAACTTTATCCAGCCAATTACCTGGGCAGCGGTCTGAATCTGTGCTGGCATACGAAAAACATCCAACCGCTGGCCAAGACCCAGATAATCAATGCTGGGATCCAGATCAGGCCAGATACTAAATATCCAGCTATAGTCAGCACCTTTAAGATTTCTGATCACCACTGGCTGAATATCAGTCCAACAATTTTGACACATATTTTCATATCCCAGGATGGAGTGGAGGAGCAGCCTAATTGTTAGTGCAGTGGGGTTTTATCATGGAAACCTGGGTTTGACTCCCACTGCAATCTTCTGCTCAACCTTCCATTTCCCCAGGTACAAAAACATAGGGTCCCTTTTACTAAGCCGCGTAGGCTCTTATCCGTGCCCAACACATGCAAGTTTGGAAAGACCACCCAGCTACTGTGTGAATTGGGTGCTAATTTAATTTTGTACATGCGTACAGTAGGTGAGCCGAATATTTTCTGGGTGATAATCAACATTGTACTTGTGCTGACAATTACCGCCCGGTTAACGCGTGAGACCTTACCGCTAAGTCAATGGCTGGCGGTAAGGTGTCAGGCCCAAAATGGATGCATGCCAATTTTTATTTTGCAGCACATCCATTTTCTGAAAAATGTATCTGCGCGCGTACAATACACATGTCTACACCAGCGCAAGCCATTTTTCTGCTCACCTTATTAAAAGGACCCCAAAGATTGTAAGCCCTCTAGGGACAGAGACAGTACCTGCTTATACTGTGTACATCTAGTAGCACTATAGAAATGATTAGTAGTAAGGGCCCCACCCCAGTACCAGGAATGCTGTGGTTGTGTGTCTAAATAGCTTTTGAAAAGTGTCTTCCCTTCGATAGTGCCTGAGAGCCTTGCATGGAGGAAAGATTAGGACTTGTGAGCCAGGTGCGTAGCCAGACTTCGGCAGGAGGGGGGTCCAGAGCCCGAGGTGAGGGGGGACAGTTTAGTCCCCCCCCCCCCCGGTGCCACTGACCCCACCCCTCCGCCATTGCCAACCCCCACCCACCACCACCACCAACAACAACTTTGACCCCCCCCTGCCGCCAACCCTCTCAACCCCCCTCCCGACGCCAACCTCCCCCACCGTCGCCATCGCCTACCTTTGTTGGCGGGGGATCCCAACCCCTGCCAGCTGAGGTCCTCTTCTTCCTTCGTTCTGTTTCTGAGTCTGAAGGAAGAAGAGGACCTCGGCTGGCGGGGGTTGAGGTCCCCCGCCAGCAAAGGTTGGCGACGGCGACGGCGGGTTGATGGCGGGAGGGGAGGGTTGAGAGAGTCGTCGGCAGGGGGGTCCAGGGCCAAATCTATGGGGGCCCAGGCCCCCATGGCCCCACGTAGCTGCACCCCTGGTTGTGAACATTTCTACTCTACCTGAAAAAGGGCTGAGAAATATCTCTGTATCCAGGGCTGATATGTTTAAAATTTATGGACAATAGTCAGCATTGTTCTAAACACTTACTGCCTTGGGGAAATTTAGCCTCAGATATTTAATACTGGGCCATGTCCGGGCACCAGCATTGAATATTCGAGGCTAACTAAATTTAAAGAAGCCACCAGAGCTTACATGGGCCTCAGTTGTTTTTCAGTCAGGAACCATAAAAGACACTTATACAGTCTATGGCTGAATAGCAGCCAGGACCTGCTTCTAGAAATTCCCCTCCCTCATTCGCGACACTGATTCCTCCTCCCTCCTACCCCACATGCATCTAAAGGCCACCAAAACTCCCTGCCCACTCTCCATCCCCTTAAGTCCCCCCCCCCCCCCCCCGGCCAACTTGTAAACACATGGTGGTCCAGTAGGGTCATATGGAGGGGCATAATCGAACAGCGCTGGCCATCTATTTGGCCGGCGCCACAAACAGCAGTCCTGAACCGTATTATCGAAAAAGATGGTCGGCCATCTTTTGTTTTGATAATACGGTTGGGGCTGGCCAAATGTCAGAGATGGCCGGCATCGGTTTTCGCCAATAATGGAAACTAATGACGGTGATCTCAAACCCCGGCCAAATCCAAGGCATTTGGTCATGGGAGGAGCCAGCATTTGTAGTGCACTGGTTCCCCTGACATGCCAGGACACCAACCGGGCACCCTAGGAGGTACTGCAGTGGACTTCAAAAATAGCTCCCAGGTGCATAGCTCCCTTACCTTGGGTACTGAGCCCCCCAAATCCCCCCCTAAAACCCACTCCCCACAAATGTACACCACTACCATAGCCCTTAGGGATGAAGGGGGGCACCTACATGTGGGTATAGTGGGTTTTGGGGGGTTTGGAGGGCTCAACATTTACCACCACAAGTGTAACAGGTGGGGGGGATGGGCCTGGGTCCACCTGCCTGAAGTGCACTGCACCCACTAAATACTGCTCCAGGGACCTGCATAGTTCTGTGGTGGAGCTGGGTATGACATTTGAGGCTGGCATAGAGGCTGACAACAAAAAAATATATATATATTTTTTTTTTTTGGGTGGGAGGGGGTTGGTGACCACTGGGGGAGTAAGGGGAGGTCATCCCCGATTCCCTCCGGTGGTCATTTGGTCAGTTGGGGCACCTTTTTAAAGCTTGGACCCGAAAACAAAGGGACCAAGTGAAGCCGACAAAATGCTTGTCAGGGCCTGCTTTCTTTTATCCATTATCGGGCGAAGCCGGCCATCTCGTGAGCATGCCCCCCGCCATAGGAGCCAACTTTTCAAAATAATTGGGGGTGCTGAATTTTTTTTTTGAACAGGTGGCGCATTCCCCCGCCCCCTCCCTCCCCCTCGCTGTCCCCTGCCCACCTCCATCCATCCATCTCAAGCAATTCTCCTCCCTTCCCTCCCTGTACAGCAATTTCTCCACTCTCCCTGGGCCCTGCCCTCTCCTCCCATCCAGATCCATCCACCAATGCTTCGCTCTCCCCTGCCCTCCCGCTCCCATGTCCATCTGCCCTACCCGCCCCTCTTCTCTAAATATTTTAAATTTACCTCCGTCGCAGCAGCTGAGCCTGCGCAGCGTCAGTGAAAGTGCTGCCCCCTAGCCTTCCCTTCGCTTCGCTGGTTCGTTCGTTCCCTGTCAGTGTCCCGCCTTCTTCTGACATCATTTCCGCGAGGGCGGGACACTGACAGGGAACGAATGAGCGAAGCGAAGGGAAGACTAGCAGGCAGCGCTTTCACTGACGCTGCATAGGTGGTATGGTGATGCGACGTCGGAGGGGTAAGCGGCGCCCCCCGCCCCTGCCTGTGCGGGTGAAAACATTGGGGTGCTCGAGCACCCACGGAGTCGGCGCCTATGCCCCCCGCCCCCGTCCCGCCTTCGCTACCCTACCGGCACACCCCCTTGAAGTTTGGCTGGCTCCACCACGGAAAACAGTTGATGCCGGACAAAATTGGCTTTCGATTATACCGATTTGGCCGGGTTCAGGAGATCGCCGGCCATCTCCCGATCTGTCTCGGAAGATGGCCGGCGATCTCCTTCAAAAATAAGCTGGATGGGCAGGATTGATGCCCACTCGCTCCTCCTGTCCATCATGGCCTGGTTAGCTTTGCATCTAGTAGCCTGAATATGACCACTAACTATGACCACTAGCAGTAGCCTAGTGGTTAGGGTGGTGGACTCTGGTCCTGAGGAACTGAGTTCACTTCCCACTTCAGGCACAGGCAGCTCCTTGTGACTCTGGACAAGTCACTTAACCCTCCATTGCCACAGGGGTACAAAAATAAACTATTTAGGTCCTGGTTCCTCTTGTGCTCCACCCATGTTCCCCCTCAACACTAACTGTCCAGTTAAGTGCCACTGAATGTCATTATTTAGGTGGTTAGAAGTGATTTAACTGGGCAGCAGACTCTACTGCTTGGTTAAATCACTTTGAGTATCAGGTTCTTAGTTTTTGCTGATTTGAATAGAAACAACCAACACCATATTTACCATTCCATTTCCTTTGAAACTTATTTCAGTATTTTTACACCAATGAGGGCATTTGTAAAAGGAACCAGAGAAAGGGCTTTCTAGTTCTCCATTGCCCCTGGTACAAAATAAGTACCTGAATATATGTAAACCGCTTTGAATGTAGTTGCAAAAACCTCAGAACGGCGGTATATCAAGTCCCATTTCCCTTTCCCTATTTGAGATTGTACATGGAATGTTGCTACTATTGGAGATTCTAGATGGAATGTTGCTACTATTGAGATTCTGTTGCTACTATTGGAGATTCTACATGGAATGTTGCTACTACTGAGATTCTGTTGCTACTATTTGAGATTCTACATGGAATGTTGCTATTCCACTAGCAACATTCCATGATCAGCAACGTACGTGCAGGACGTCAGACTCACAGAAACAGAAGCCTGCACGGCCGCATTGCTGATCTGCAAGGGCAGGCTTCTAGATGGAACATTGCTAGTGGAGGAGTAGCCTAGTGGTTAGTGCAGTGAACTATGATCCTGGGGAATTAAGTTCAATTCCCACTGCAGCTCCCTCTGACTCTGGGCAAGTCACTTAACCCTCCGTTGCTCCTGGTACAAAATAAGTACCTGAATATATGTAAACCGCTTTGAATGTAATTGCAAAAACCTCAGAAAGGCAGTATATCATGTCCCATTTCCCTTTCTCTTTGCAAAGAATCAGGGCTGGCAGAACCTGAGAAAGGTGAGGATGCAGAGGACAGTTTGGTGTAGGAGACACCCAGCAGCAACTGAACCCCCTGCTATGATTACCTTTCTTACAGTGGTGACACCAGAGCCATACTGAAGACTTGCAATATCCTCTCCACTTCACCAGGAAGTCATCGGAGGAAGTAGGATGCAACAGCACTAGAAGGAGGGCCTGATGTAAAAGGCCCACACTGTGCTAATTTCTTCTGGTTCTAGGAGGAAGTAGGGTTGGCAGTGGTAACAGGCCCAGTGGGGGAGTGCGGGGAAAAGAATGATTGGATGTTGGACATGAGGGGAGGAGCTAGACAAAGGAATGGAAGAGGGGTGCCAATTTAAAAATTGCAGTGGGAGCCAGAATCCCTAGCTCTATGTCTGTAGGGAAGGAAGTGATATACGATATGAATGTTCACCATCCTTCATGGGGGTTGTATAAGAAAATATGGGCCCCTTTTACTAAACCGTGTAGGCGCCTACACGTGCCCAACGTGTGCCAAATTGGAGTTACCGCCTGGTTACCGCATGGCCCTTGCGGTCATTTCAATTTTTAGGCACGTCTGAAAATTTTTATTTTTGGACGTGCGCCAAGTGGATTCTTATACGCGTAGGTCATTACCACCCAAATTTTTTACCGTAGGTCTATGGCTGGCAGTAAGGTCTCAGATCCAAAATGAACGCACGGCAATTTTGATTTTGCTGCACGTCCATTTTTGGGAGGGGGGGAGAGGGCTTTTTTTTTATAGGTGCACTGAAAAATGATTCTGTGCTTGCCCAAAACCCGCGCCTACACTACAGCAAGCCGTTTTTCAGGGCACCTTTGTAAAAGGACCCCTATGGACTTAAATTGCAGAAATGGAGATCGAGGTTAGACAATTTGAAGACCTTTATTAATGCAAGGATAGTTAAGCACATCAACAAATTACCTAGGAAAGTAATGAAATCTTTAGAAATGGAGACGTCAAAAGCAGATTAAATGAATGTCTGTCTAGGTTGGCTTAGCTTCAGTGGATCCTATCTGGAAGCAATGGAATGCAGTAAGTGAAATCTTGGTGTCCTTTCCCATCGCTCTTCCCATGTTTTTTCGTGCTGTGGAGGGTTAAATGAAAGCAATATGTATGCTAGGTGAGTCATACACTTTTAATGAGAAAGATGATCAGGAATTCCTCCTCTGTGGCAGTTTCTCTTCCAGTTCTTAATCTGAAGATCCTTTGCTCAGAGTTGACTGCCAGGATTAAGTAAATACTGCAGTGATGTGGTTCATTTTCAGATTTTTCAGAATTTTCCCAATGATGTGGACGATTTTTAGGTTTTTTCAAACAGTCAAGGGAGAAGCTATCAATGTGGGCTACCACTGGAATGTGTTATTTTACTGTTAACCCCAGTTGACAGTAACAAGGCCTGATTCTCTAAAATAGCATGAGTTAGTGGTAAAAAAAAATCTTAATGTTGATAGCTACCTCTCTTTGATTAAAAAAAAGATAATATGAATGTATTAGTTGTCTTTTAAAACAAAGGACAACCAAAGGAGGCGGAGGAACCCACAATTCCTACGTCAAGGTAAAGCAGCAAAAGGGAGTAGGATGGTCTGGCCTTTGCAAAAAAAAAAAAACCCTGGGAGACGTATGAAAACTAAGTCTTTATTAAGAAACATCAAATATTTGCTCTTCCGTTTCACGTTGGTACTCCTTCTTATATTGATACCTCTTTTAAACATTTTATTCCTTATTTTACACCATGTTTGTCCCCCCTTTTTTTGAGATCACTTTATTTATAATATGGGATGTCTTTGATATGCATAATCATATTACTATTTTTTATGAAAAAAATTTTTACATTTCTTTAAATGGATATTTATTTATATTTAAAGAATTCTGTTCCACTTTTTTTTAGAGAATTATTGTAATGTTTTTCATTTTTATTCTATTTGTAATTCTAAGTCGTATATTATAGTTGCATTTTTATTTTATGATAAATTTTACATTCATGTTTTTTATTTATGTATATTTAAATGTGTGTGTTTTGATTTATAATGTTTATATTTTATATTATAGTATATTTTTGTGTATGGATTTTAGACTCCTGAGGCAGGCGCGTAAGCGCCGAAACACAGCTGTGTCGAGTCAGTTGATATTTCTTAATAAAGACTTAATTTTCATATGTCTCCTGCGGTTTTTTGCAAAGGCCAGACCATCTTACTCCCTTTTGCTGCGTTTGTTCTTTTTTAATACATGAAAATCAATTGTGTATGTGTTAATTTATGGGTTAATGTATGTTAAATCAATTTTGCGTGCACTAAATTTAAGAAGCGCTAACAAACCAAGGGGCCCTTTTACTAAGGCGCAGTAGGCCTAATGCAGGCCTACCGCACAGTAAAAGGGCAGTACCATGGGATTGCAATGTGGCATCTGTAAGGGGTTTGAGAGAAGACTGCTTCAAGGAGGGCGAAGGCAGAGACAGGAGGGAAGTGTGCTCGGTAGGATGAGCAAACGTCATTCACAGGTTCCTTATAGACATGGAATTCGTACCCCTAGTGGCCAAAAGGCCAACCAGAATAATAACTAAAGATAGGGACTACCATTCCCACAATCCACCAGACCCTATGCAGGACTCACAGGAAATAGAGGGGGGGGGGACAGGATTGGGAGATGGTTTCTAATCAGGGAGATGGGGAGCAGCTGGGAGAACCCTGTGGGGAGGAGGAGGATATGGAATGGGATAAAATGGAGGCAGGGGAGGAGATAGGGGAGGAGTGTATGGAGGTGTCGGCATTAGCACAGGCTCCAGATGGCAAGGTGAGAGGTTTCCTGGCTGCAGTATTACCGCAACTGTTTAGAATTGGGGGAAACAAAACTGGTGCAGTTGGGGAGGAACCTGTGGAGGAGAGTAACTCAGCAGATTTACTGTGCACCGAAGGGAATGCCTTGAAAGGTTGGACTGTGACTAAACTCTCCGTAGGGGAGGGGGTTGAAGCTATGTTGATGAACTGTTTGTGAAAAGTGGAAGTAGCCAGTAAACTACCCGAGAACAGAAGGTAGTGCCAAGAGAAACTGGACTGTGGTCAAAACGTCTTGAGACAGGAGCTTGAATTATATTGTTGAGGTGGAATAAATGTAAGAAACTTGAGGTGAAGAGCTGTCCTGTAATGATGAAGTTGAAACTGGAATAAGTCTGTGTGTCAATAAAAACCCTTTACCTATAAAAGTGTTGGAGTTGTTGCACGTTTGTTGAACTTCTATCTCAAGGACAGCTTGAGAAACAGTTACCTGAAGGAGCTGCAGAAGCTGGGGGTATGGAATAAGGACAAGCTTGTAGTCTGAAGGTCCGGGCCTACATTGGAGCCTACAGACTAAGCAAGGTCAACCCTGGTCAGAGAGTGGAAGAGGGACCATCTGACACATCCCATGGCAGTGTCCTGCTCACCGTGCACCAATCCCACACTGGAAAATATTTTTTGTTATCCAGCACAAAAGGCGTGCCCATGGCTACTAATTGGGTAGTTTGGGCACATTACTACACGCTACCCAATTAGCATGGGAGTAATGCGGGAGCCCTTACCTCCTCCTAAATAGGTGGGAATAAGGGATCCTGTGGTAATGGGCGTGTGAAAAATATGCCAAGGCGGCCATTTTTTCGCTGTGCTAAAAGTAAAAAGAATTTATCTTGTTGGGCAGACTGGATGGACTGTACAGGTCTTTATCTGCCGTCATTTACTATGTTACATACGGAAAACCCATGCACCGATACCAGTGCCGGCCACGTTTTAGCTCAGCTTGGTAAAAGGGCCCCTAAACGCATGTTATTAAATGCACATTCTTTGAAAATAACCTTCCCTCTCATTGGTTAACCTTTTTTTCACCCGTCCTTCTAGATTTGAATGGAAAGTGCATTCCTTCTCTTGTGTTCCTTGATTCCTCTAGCATCCCTTCTGCTCTATTTACCTGCTGTTCTTCCCCTTACATTCTCTCCATTTCCCCAGTTGCCCAAACCAGATGTTGTTCATTTGGTCGCTGGTCTTTTAAAGTTGCCCTTTTGTACTTTCCCCTGCTTTTTCTGCAAAGATTTGGTTACATCTGTATCAGAATCCTGTATTGCATGGCTTCCCCTGTGACTGTAAAACTCTGTGGTGTAAATAGTTTGAAGCAAAAATATTGTGGGAGAAATCTAAACTCCGTTGCAGTGGACATTGTGGTGTTATTTGAGATACCAAAAATCGAAGGAAAAAAAATTATAAATCAGCTCACAGTAATTTCAGCTGAACGATATTGAGTGCTCTGATAATTAAACAAAAAAGATACTGTAGGGGACAACATTAATAGGAATTATAGTCATTTGTTTGGGTTAAGCCACCCAAGAAGGTAGGGCAATTTCTCATAAATATACCATCTTGAATTATATTCACTTTATGAGAAACAAACTCCAGTGAGATGAGATACTTTGTAGCAACTATCCATGTGTGTACGGATATTAATGACAAGAGCTCACAATGGCAGAGCTACAGTCAGCCTGATTGTTCCCTTTATTCTCACAGTTCTAAAGTCATTGAGTCCTGCATTCTAGAATTTCATGCGCTGCGTCCCACCAATCAGAAGGCTGGGACGCTTTCCAAAGCCCCGTCCTGCCTTTTCTGTTTACCCTAGTGTTCTTTTTTTTTTTTTTTTTTTTTTTTAATTCTGTTCAAATCATTTCCTGATTTGAGCAGTCCAGTTCTCTTTTATAAGAGCCATCCATCATGTCTCCCACTGTGGTTTGTGCTTGGCCCACACCACACAGGCGCATGGTTCTTACTGTAAGTCAATCAATGCCTCTTCTTTGTTGTCTTAGCACTGATGATCTCATGCAGCCTGTATGGAATTCGCCCTGGGCTTTCGTGTCATCGTCGCATTTCACTTCATTTGCCGAGGAAATCAAATGCCTATCAATAGGCTACTTTTGAATGCTATTTTTTTTCCCTCATTTCATTAATACATTTATTCATTAATGACTCTAGGTACAGCTGTTAAGCAAAGTTCGAAAGAAAATAGTTTGTATTCGCTTCACAGAAACTGACAGGCTGCATCTTTGTTTATCTTTTCCCTAAATGAATGAACAGATTGAGGGATGCTCTTTCCAAATACCAGACTTGGCTTTGCTTCTCTTGTTTTTTTTTGTCTTTTCTTTTTAAAAAGATGTGGAAAAAGGTGACTGATTCCTGTTTGAGACTATCAGTTCTGTCTTTGACAGATTCTTGGTAAGTGACGTTTAGGCACACTGGGAAGATGGATTCTCGATGAAGACATGAATGATGCTGAAAATGGCCACTGTAGGGTGATATATTTTTATTATATTTTTATTAATTTTTATATCTATATGAATTAAATTAAACTGTCTCAAACTTACTTACCCATGCAAAAATACTTGTGACATTTTATATTATTTTCAGATTTTCAGATATTTTGATACAGGGGCATAGCCAGACTTTGGCAGGAGGGGGGGGGGGGGTCCAGAGCCCGAGGTGAGGGGGCACATTTTAGACCCCCTGGTGCCGCAGACCCCCCCCCTGCCATTTTTGACCCTTCCTGCCGCTGCCACCAACTTTGACCCCCCCCCCCGGCGCCAACCCTTTCGACCCCCTCTTCCCGCTGCCACCAACCCTCCCCCGCCGCCGCCGTCGGGTACCTTTGCTGGCAGGGGTCCCCAACCCCTGCCAGCCAAAGTCCTCTTCTCCGCTGCGGTCACGTTGCTGATCTGCAAGGGCAGGCTTCTGCTTCTGTGAGTCTGACGTCCTGCACATACCAAAAATGTGTTTTTGGTATGTATTTTGGAGTGTCTAGAATGAATTAATTGGATTTACATTGATTCATATGGAAATAATTGCCTTGGTTTTCATTGGTTTCGCATTTCGCTGATTGTTTTTGGACGGATTATCGACGAAAAGCGAGGAATCACTGTACTCTGAACATTTATATGTGTAACCAACATGTAAATGTTAGCTTTTGAATTGTAGAATTACCATCATAGTGTCTTGAGATTACTGTAATATCGTTCCATAGCATTTGTTAGGCATTCCATAGCAGGAGAAGATACCTACTGTCTACAAGAGAAAGATACTTCTGGACATATAGCGGAATTAGAAAAGATTCAAAGAAGGGCGACCAAAATGATAAAGGGGGTGGAACTCCTCTCTTACGAGGAAAGGCTTAAGAGGTTAGGCCTCTTCAACTTGGAAAAAAGACGACTGAGGGAGAATATGATAGAGATCTACAAACATTCTGAGTGGTATAAAACAGGTAGATTTAAAAAAAAATTTTGAATCAATTCTTTACTCTTTCGAAAAGTACTAAGACTAGGGGACACTCAATGAAGTTACATGATAATACTTTTGAAATAAATAGGAAGAAATATATTTTCACTCAAAGAATAGTTGAACTCTGGAACTCATAACCAGAGGATGTGGTAACAGAAGCTAGCGTATCTGGGTTTAAAAACGGTTTGGACAAGTTCCTGGAGGAAAAGTCCCTTGTCTGCTATTGAGATAGAAATGATGGAAACCACTGCTGTCCCTGGCATTGGTAGCATGAAATCTTGCTACTCTTTGGGATTCTGTCGGGTACTTGTGACCTGGATTGGTCACTTCCGGAAGCAGGTTACTAGGCTAGATGGACCATCAGTCTGCCCCAGTATGGCTATTCTTATGTTCTTATGATACGTGTGGATTCATTTTGTAAAGGTTTTTACTGCATATAAAATTACCCATTATATATTCACAAATAAGTTTAGTTTAGTTTATTTAATCTTGATATACTGGCCTTCATGAAATCAGAGTGGTACGTATGGTAACAAGACAGCATGTACTTATATATGTGTTGCATGCAGGCACTCCTGCACAGAACAAAGTTGTAGTGTAAAATACACAAGTATATATTTAGGATGCAATTATATAAATCATTCCTGTGTGTTGTGACAAGGCAGTGGTTAGGTCTTGTCACAGTAGTGGGGAAAAGCCAACTACAGGTCCCAGAAGCCATTGGAATCATCACCAGCTCAGAATAGGGGGTTAAGGAAAACCTGGGGTGGTGCCGCCTTCTTGGAAGGCATTTGCAGCTACCCTTTGGTGAGGAATAGAATATGGGTGAAGCAGTTCCAAAGAGCAAAATTCGCCCCTTCCTCTCCGAGCACACCATCCGTACTCTCATCCACTCTCTCATTACCTCTCGCCTTGACTACTGCAACCTACTCCTCACCAGCCTCCCACTTAGCCACCTATCCTCCCTTCAGTCCGTTCAGAACTCTGCCGCACGTCTTATCTTCCGCCTTGACCGATATACTCATATCACCCCTCTCCTCAAGTCACTTCACTGGCTTCCGATCAGATACCGCATACAGTTCAAGCTTCTCCTACTAAGCTACAAATGCACTCGATCTGCAGCCCCTCCTTACCTCTCTACCCTCATTTCCCCTTACGTCCCTACCCGTAACCTCCGCTCTCAAGACAAATCCCTCCTTTCAGTACCCTTCTCCACCACCGCCAACTCTACGCTCCGCCCTTTCTGCCTCGCCTCACCCCATGCTTGGAACAAACTCCCTGAGCCCATACACCAGGCCCCCTCCCTACCCATCTTCAAATCATTGCTCAAAGCCCACCTCTTCAATGTCGCTTTCGGCACCTAATCACAACACCTCTACTCAGGAAATCTAGACTACCCCCAAATTGACATTTCGTCCTTTAGATTGTAAGCTCTTCTGAGCAGGGACCGTCCTTAGTTATTAATTTGTACAGCGCTGCGTAACCCTAGTAGCGCTTTAGAAATGTTAAGTAGTAGTAGTAGTATTACATAGAGCAGTGATTTAACCAGAGCTGAGATTGTGATGTCATAATGCCTCATTCCACCAATGCCTAAGAGCCAACCTCAAAAGTGATGTCACAATGGCTTGATTGTCCTATATTTGTCTCACTCTTATCTATTAGATTGTAAGCTCTTTGAGCAGGGACTGTCTCTCTTTGTTAAATTGTACAGCGCTGCGTAACCCTAGTAGCGCTCTAGAAATATTAAGTAGTAGTAGTAGTAGTATTACATATAGCAGTGATTTAACCAGAGCTGAGATTGTGATGTCATAATGCCTCATTCCACCAATGCCTAAGAGCCAACCTCATCAGTGATGTCACAATGGCTCGACTGTCCTATACTTGGCCCACTTCCCCCCTTAGTGTGAAGAGTTTCAGTCTCTGGTATCCAGAGCTGAGATTGTGATGTCATAATGCCTCATTCCACCAACGCCTAAGAGCCAACCTCATCAGTGATGTCACAATGGCTTGATTGTCCTATATTTGTCTCACTCTTATCTATTAGATTGTAAGCTCTTTGAGCAGGGACTGTCTCTCTTTGTTAAATTGTACAGCGCTGCGTAACCCTAGTAGCGCTTTAGAAATGTTAAGTAGTAGTAGTAGTATTACATATAGCAGTGATTTAACCAGAGCTGAGATTGTGATGTCATAATGCCTCATTCCACCAATGCCTAAGAGCCAACCTCATCAGTGATGTCACAATGGCTCGACTGTCCTATACTTGGCCCACTTCCCCCCTTAGTGTGAAGAGTTTCAGTCTCTGGTATCCAGAGCTGAGATTGTGATGTCATAATGCCTCATTCCACCAATGCCTAAGAGCCAACCTCATCAGTGATGTCACAATGGCTCGACTGTCCTATACTTGGCCCACTTCCCCCCTTAGTGTGAAGAGTTTCAGTCTCTGGTATCCAGAGCTGAGATTGTGATGTCATAATGCCTCATTCCACCAATGCCTAAGAGCCAACCTCATCAGTGATATCACAATGGCTTGATTGTCCTATATTTGTCTCACTCTTGTCTATTAGATTGTAAGCTCTTTGAGCAGGGACTGTCTCTCTTTGTTAAATTGTACAGCGCTGCGGAACCCTAGTAGCGCTCTAGAAATGTTAAGTAGTAGTAGTAGCTCCTCTAGAGGGCAGGGACCCTGTAGAACAGCCTCTAGGAACAAGAATCCCAACCGTGGAACTAAAGAAAGAGAAGGTAGTACCCGAGTTCCCTCAGGTAATGCTGAAGCCACCCCATTTGGCAGCCAGAGAGGTCCAAGGGATGAAGCCCAGTTCCTGTAGGTGAAAAAAAAAACATATGAGATGCCTCCTCACTGAAGAGGGGTGGGGCATGGCCATTCCCAGTCCAGCTGAAAGCAAGCTAAGCTGAGCAACCAGGAGAGAAGCGGGAGGAGGGGGAGCTCCTCCCTGAGCCTGTGGCCATGGACTGTTAAGAAACAGGGAGCACTCAGCCCTGCTGGAGGCGAAGGAGAAATGGAAAGGCCCGGGGAGGCTTGCTAAAATGAGAACCCTGAGGTACTGCAAAGGCATCAACGAGATGCAGGGCCGCCGAGAGCCGGAGCCTGGCCCGGGACAAGGACGCCCCCAGCCCCCCCCCCCCCACCCGAGGTTGCCGCCCATCCGAGATCGCCAGGCCCCGCCCACCCGAGGTTACTGCCCACCTGAGATCGCCGGGCCCCCCTCCACCTGCTATCGGGCCGGGCTCTCGGAACTAACCTTAAGCCTCCTTTCACCGCAGCAAGCAGCGGCAGGGCAGACTTCTCCTCCTTCCTTCCGTGCCCCGCCCTCGCGGATGTTATGTCAGGTGAGGGCGGGACATGGAAGGAAGGAGTGGCCTGACCTGCTGCTGCTTGCTGCGAAGTGAAAGGAGGCTTAAGGTTAGTTCTGGGAGTGACGGAGGGCGGGCCAGGCGGCGACAGAGGGCGGCGCCGGGCCCCCCTGGAGGCCCAGGCCCCAGGACTTTTGTCCCCCCTGTCCCCCCCTCTCGGCGGCCCTGACGAGATGCCTCTCAGAAAGGAGTATGGCTGTACAACGGGAGGTGAGCTGCCTGATCCTCAGTAGAGGGGTAATCAACATAATCAGAGGCCGCTCTGAATTTTGAAACCTGAGTTGTACATTCTTTGAGGGAAGGGTCAAGGTGAAAGGGCCCCTTCTTATGGACTTTTATTTACTGGAGCCAATGTGGTATTGACCTTTTTGTTTGCTGGAATTGGCTATGGGCTTGCATAAAGGAGGGAAACCTGGACCGGATCGGTTTATGGCCTTGACTTGGAGTTAAGGGAATTGCTATGCTGGGAGTACTTGCAGCAGCGCAGAGGTCGGAGGAGCGTGGAGCCCAGGATTCTGTCACCGCATATGGAACCGTATTTGCACATAAACGTCCTTTTATAAAATAGTGAATGGCATAAAAATGCAAACTATGACATGAAGGTGTTTATATTGCTGGAGGGTGGAAAATGCACCTAAATTCAAGACATCTTCTCTGCCACTTCTGATGCACAAAGCTTACTGTGTTTGCAACATTTGCTTTAGACCCATTGCTGTCGGTGGAAATCAAACATTATTTAGCATCTAATCAGTGGTGTGCTGGTAAATTTTTAACAACAGGCTCTCTCCCCCGTCCACCTCTGCGCCCCCCCCCCAAAATTGCAGAGCTGGCTATAGCGGGGGAGGGGGGCAATGCATTACTCCAGGAAAAAAAATTAAGTGATCCCAGGTTCCAATCTAATTCATGTTTAATGTGCGATAAAATGCCATAAATAAGTAAATAAATTTAAAGGTTTAATGTTGAGCACCTAATTCTCAAAGTGGACATATTCCAAACACTATAATGAAAATAAAATGATTTTTTTTCTACCTTTGTTGTCTGGTGACTGTTTTTCTGATCATGCTGGCCCAGTATCCGATTCTGCTGCTATCTGTCCTCCTAACTCCGTTTCCAGGGCTTCCTTTCCATTTATTTCTTTCCTTTCCTCCTTTCTTCTTCATTTCTGGTCCTCAGCTTCTGCCTATTTTCTTCATCCATGTGCAGTTTTTCTCCTCTCTTCCTTTTCCCTCATCTCATCTCCTTCCTCACTTTTCTCTCCCCTCCATCCATGTCCAGCATTTCTTCTCTCTCCCCTCCTCTCCCCTGCCCTGCATGCACCCATACCCAGCGACCCTCCTCTGCCCTGCCCTGCATGCACCCAGATGTCTAGCAGTGACCCTCCTCTCCCCTGCATGCACCCATGTGCAGCAGTGACCCTCCTTTCCCCTGCCCTGCATGCACCCATGTCCAGCAGTGTACCCTCCTCTCCCCTGCCCTGCATGCACCCATTTCCAGCAGTGACCCTCCTCTCCCCTGCCCTGCATACACCCATACCCAGCAACCCTCCTCTGCCCTGCCCTGCATGCACCCAGATGTCCAGCAGTGACCCTCCTCTCCCCTGCCCTGCATGCACCCATGTCCAGCGACCCCCTCCATCCACCCATGCCCAGCAGCGACTCTCTTTTCCCCCCTGCCACCCCTTCCCGAGCTGTTTTATGAAATTCTTCTTCTCCTCCCTCCCTCCCGCCCTCCCGATCCGGTCTCTCACCGCGCGCCCACTTGTTTTTTAAATTCTTGTCTTCCAGCGCCGAGTCGCCGACTGTCTGAGTCCTCCCTTGCCGATTTGCGCTTCAAAATGGCCACCGAGACTTCAGCCGAAGTCTCGCGAGGCCGCCTTTGGAAGTCTCGGCGGCCATTTTTAAAGCGCAAATCGGCAAGGGAGGACTCAGGACAGTCGGCGACTCGGCGCTGGAAGCCAAGAATTTAAAAAACAAGCGGGAGGTGAGGTGGATCCGAAGGGAGGGAGGAGGGAGGGAGGAGAGCCAGAGCCGGCTCGCTATTTGCAACAACCGGCTCGCAAGCCGGAAGAAAATTAACAACCGGCTCTTGCGAGCCGGCTCCAGAACACCACTGCATCTAATGGACAACAGGGTTCTGCATCCCTTTTACATTTGTTGTAGCAGCTACCAATAACCCTATGCAAAAGTATTACAACAAGCTCATTAGCATTAAAATGAGCATTCCCTGCCATGCATAGAAAGGAGCACCTACCTTTAACATGCAAAAATTTCCAGGGGGTCTGGACCTGTCCTTGTGTAACCCGATCTCTCTACCTACCCTTTTCCCTGGGGAGTTTCTTTCTCTTCCCCTTGCTGGAGAGACTTCTGCACTACCCACTGTGAGTAAAACTGTTCCTTGCTAAATCTTTCTAATTATGGACTGATACAATTTCAGTTCTCCATGGCGGTTCGTGAAATAGAATTTTACAAATTGAATTCAGATTAAATACTTTTTTGTTTCAAATTCATAAATGGTTCCTTGAGGGCTGTCAGAGTTTGCAGCAGTGGGACAAAATAACTCCTGGGCATGTGCAGAGCATGGACGCTTACCGAGAGACTATTCTGCGCATGTTCTAGGCACTTTCCCTACCTAGCCGCTTGCAGAATTTCCATGCATCCGATTTGCAAGTGATTTCCTTTGAGCATCGGTTGCTGTTTGCAAATCGGTAAGTTCAACCCCTGCTGTTGTATTTAACAGTGACCTTTGAGCATCAGGGCCTCAGTATTTTATAGACACAAGTAGGCACTATACGTATAGCCATTGCCCTTCCACTTTTGGCTCATGCCCATCCAGTCTGGTGACCAATGTTGAAAGGGAGTGAGGTACAAAAGAAAACGCTTCTGAGGTACTGCCTATTTCTGCATCTCTCCTTCTTCTCACCTTCATCGCTTCCAGTGAAAGACATGCAAGTTTGGAGGATGAGTGGCAGATGCCAGACATGTGTGGGGGAAGAGGGACACGATGGAGTGGAGGGAAGGAGGGAGAGAAATGCTTAGTGCGTATCCAAGTTAACTCTGGGCCCACCCACAATGTTAGGTCTTGCTACACTACTGGTAGGCATCTACTTGTCTTGATAAAATAATGTCTCTGTTGGCGTATACCCATGACACCCCAGTATAAAATGACACAAAGATTTCCAACAGAGTGGACACCCCGGAGGGAGTGGAAAACATGAAAAAAGATCTGAAGAAGCTAGAAGAATGGTCTAACGTTTGGCAATTAAAATTCAATGCGAAGAAATGCAAAGTGATTCACTTAGGGAGTAGAAATCCAAGGGAGACGTATGTGTTAGGTGGGGAGAGTCTGATAGGCACGGACGGGGAGAGGGATCTTGGGGTGATAGTATCTGAGGACCTGAAGGCGACGAAACAGTGTGACAAGGCGGTGGCAGTAGCTAGAAGATTGCTAGGCTGTATAGAGAGAGGAGTGACCAGCAGAAGAAAGGAGGTTTTAATGCCCCTGTATAAGACGTTGGTGAGGCCCCACCTGGAGTATTGTGTACAGTTTTGGAGGCCGTATCTTGCGAAGGATGTTAAAAAAATGGAAGCGGTGCAAAGAAAAGCTACGAGGATGGTATGGGATTTACGTTCCAAGACGTATGAAGAGAGGCTTGCTGACCTGAACATGTACACCCTGGAGGAAAGGAGGAACAGGGGTGATATGATACAGACGTTCAAATATTTGAAAGGTATTAATCCGCAAACGAATCTTTTCCTGAGATGGGAAGGTGGTAGAACGAGAGGACATGAAATGAGATTGAAGGGGGGCAGACTCAGGAAAGATGTCAGGAAGTATTTTTTCACAGAGAGGGTGGTGGACGCTTGGAATGCCCTCCCGCGGGAGGTGGTGGAGATGAAAACGGTAATGGAGTTCAAACATGCGTGGGATATGCATAGAGGAATCCTGTGCAGAAGGAATGGATCCTCAGAAGCTTAGCTGAAATTGGGTGGCGGAGCAGTGGGGGGAAGAGGGGGTGGTGGTTGGTAGGCGAGGATAGGGGAGGGCGGACTTATACGGTCTGTACCAGAGCCGCTGATGGGAGGCGGGACTGGTGGTTGGGAGGTGGGAAATACTGCTGGGCAGACTTATATGGTCTGTGCCCTGAAAAGGACAGGTACAAATTCAAGGTAAGGTATACACATATGAGTTTGTCTTGGGCAGACTAGATGGACCATGCAGGTCTTTTTCTGCCGTCATCTACTATGTTATCTATGTTATCAGTGGCGTAGCCAGACTCAGTGTTTTGGATGGGCCCCGAGTTAATTTAGACAAGCCCATCCACACCATGACAAACCCCCCCCCCCCCCAGATCTAAAAAAAATGTAGTTTTTTTTAACCTACCTCATTAACATCTCTCCTCCTCCACGGCGTCTCGGCATCTGCCTGCCCCCCGTTGCTGAACCCCGTCCTTCCCCAGTGTACCTTACAGGCATCCCTGGCACCTGCAGTGATTCATTATTGCTGCCTGCGTCAGCCCTGTAAGCTTCCATCGGCCGGATCCTGTCAGACAGGAAGCAGGAAATGACATCAGCAAGGGCTGGCACAGGCAGCAATAATGGATCACTGTAGGCGCCGGGGACACCTGTAAGGTACACCAGGGAGGGAGGGATGGGGTTCAGCGTTGGGTGGGCAGAAGTTGGGGTGCCACGGAGGAGGAGAGATATTGATGTGGGGTTCCACCGTTGGGTGGGCCTAAGCCAAGAATGGGTGGGCCTGTGCCCACCCATAGCAACGCCACTTGCGTGTATAAATTTTATGCACTCCAGGGCTTGTTTCTAGGAGCCTGTTTGGTAAATGTACATTGATCCAAAGTTGCTTTTTCTAAAACAGAATTGAAACAAGAGCACTTTTGATGTCTCTTATAAGTACCCTGTTATACATTCCAGTCTATAATGTGTTGAGTGTTGAAAACTCATCAACGCAGAGCGAATGGAGAACCAAATAAGAATGCATCTTGTTTTTGGCAGGGATTGCTTCATTCCTGTCAGACACGCAGGTGTTTCACATACTTGCGGTCAGAATGTATTTGCCGAGCAAGAGGAACTGCTGTGTTCCTGCATTTGGAAGCTGTGAAAGTATAATTAACATTCTTGTTTTAATAGTTCAAAGGAGGCTAGAAGTTCCTAACTGGAAAAATGCTACATGATAGCTGTTTTGGATAGCGCTTGTAGCTTTTGATATCGTGTTTATATGTGTAAGTGTCATACTTGTATGTTCAATAACATTTATTTGCTGTAAGAAAGGCAAGAGTTCAATACAGTTTACAATCATTACAGGGCAACAGTCTGACAATGTTTCTGAACACTGACATCAGTCTGGAATTGAACTAGTGCCTTTCAGAGAGGATTTTGTTGCATTTTGGAACTCAATAGCTCATAAGCAGACTCTGTACTGGCACCTTTGTGGTAGGTGTTTTGACCAGCATGAAGCCACCTCCTAGAAAGTACAGGAACAGTGAAACATTCCTATAATTCACATCAAATAAACTTTTTGGTCCATTTTTTATTAAAAAAAAATCCAAGTGAAAAATGCACAAAACTCAAGGAAAAGCCTGCATTCTTAGTAGACTGGCAGCACCGGGGTATCCTAGGAGGCACTGCAGTGGATTTCACATAAAAACTTCCAGGTATACATACTACTACTATTTATCATTTCTATAGCGCTACTAGACGTACGCAGCGCTGTACACTTGAACATGAAGAGACAGTCCCAGCTCGACAGAGCTTACAATCTAATTAGGACAGACAAACAGGACAAACAAGAGATAAGGACAAAGGGTAATACGATTCCGGAACCCAAAGAATAGCAAGATTCCGGAATCCCAAACCCTACTACTACTTATCATTTCTATAGCGCTACTAGACGTACGCAGCGCTGTACACTTGAACATGAAAAGACAGTTCCTGCTCGACAGAGCTTACAATCTAATTAGGACAGACAAACAGGACAAACAAGAGATAAGGACAAAGAGTAGCAAGATTCCGGAATCCCAAAGAGTAGCAAGATTCTAGAATCCCAAAGAGCAGCAAGATTCCGGAATCCCAAAGACTACTACTACTTATCATTTCTATAGCGCTACTAGACGTACGCAGCGCTGTACACTTGAACATGAAGAGACAGTCCCAGCTCGACAGAGCTTACAATCTAATTAGGACAGACAAACAGGACAAACAAGAGATAAGGACAAAGGGTAGTACGATTCCGGAACCCAAAGAATAGCAAGATTCCGGAATCCCAAACCCTACTACTACTTATCATTTCTATAGCGCTACTAGACGTACGCAGCGCTGTACACTTGAACATGAAAAGACAGTTCCTGCTCGACAGAGCTTACAATCTAATTAGGACAGACAAACAGGACAAACAAGAGATAAGGACAAAGAGTAGCAAGATTCCGGAATCCCAAAGAGTAGCAAGATTCTAGAATCCCAAAGAGCAGCAAGATTCCGGAATCCCAAAGACTACTACTACTTATCATTTCTATAGCGCTACTAGACGTACGCTGCGCTGTACACTTGAACATGAAGAGACAGTCCCTGCTCCACAGAGCTTACAATCTAATCAGGACAGACCATCAGGACAAATAAGGGAATTAAAGAGTAGCAAGATTCTGTGCAGAATCCCAGAAAGTAGCAAGATTCCGGAATCCCAAAGTGTAGCAAGTTTCTGTGTAGAAAGAGTAGCAAGATTCCGGAATCCCAAAGACTACTACTACTTATCATTTCTATAGCGCTACTAGACGTACGCAGCGCTGTACACTTGAACATGAAGAGACAGTCCCTGCTCAACAGAACTTACAATCTAATTAGGACAAAGAATAGCAAGATTCCATGCAGAATCCCAAAGAGTAGCAAGATTCCGGAATCCCAAAGACTACTACTACTTATCATTTCTATAGCGCTACTAGACGTACGCAGCGCTGTACACTTGAACATGAAGAGACAGACCCTGCTCAACAGAGCTTACAATCTAATTAGGACAGACAAACAGGACAAACAAGAGATAAGGGAATATTATTAAAGTGAGGATGATAAAATAAGGGTTCTGAACAAGTGAGTAAGGGTTAGGAGTTAAAAAGGTGGGCTTTTAGCTTAGATTTGAAGACGGCCAGAGATGGAGCTGCACCTTTGACGGGATACATTCTTACGAGAAACCCGAAAAATAGACCGAGCAGAAGCTTTGGCACAAGTTTTTCAATACAATCATTCGTGAATGAAAACAAGATTTTCTATATGGCGAAAAGACTCCTGATGCAGGCCTGGCAGGCCGAAACACAGCTGTGTCGAGTCTTATTTACCTCCCCTTTTTAATTTTTATAATCAATAAAAAAAATTGTAATTGATTTTTGTAAGGTCGTCTTTTTTCATTTTCAATTTTTAGTCGTCTTTGCTGGTTTTGTTTTTTAGCGCCAAACTAAAACACAGCTATTTTGAGAGCGTTCTGGAGCAAAGTCTGCACTTGGCCGGTTAAGTGCTGTTATTCAGCGCTTAAGACAAGATTCTATACATGACGCATAAAAAATCGACTCTGAAATCAGTGCCAACTAAGTATATTCTGTTATCAATTATAATATACGCTTAGTTGATATCTCAGCGCCTAAAACTATGCGCATCCATTTACACCAATGAAAATCTGGCATAAATCTTGGCATGTAGATTTACGCGCACTGGGCCATATTCCATAACTATGCGTGTATATTTCAGAACGCCCATGAAAAGCTCATTTCCCCACCCATAACCATGCCCCTTTTTGTCTGCACTTGTCAGACGGTTGGCGTAGTTCATTACAGAATACGCTTAGCCAGCTGTTCACGTAAATTCTAATCAGAGCCAATTACATAAGTATTGCCATACTGGGAAAGACCAAAGGTCCATCGAGCCCAGCATCCTGTTTCCAACAGTGGCCAATCCAGGTCACAAATACCCGGCAAGGTCCCAAAAAAGTACAAAACATTCTATACTGCTTATCCCAAAAATAGTGGATTTTCCCCAAGTCCATTTAATAACGGTCTATGGACTTTTCCTTTAGGAAGCTGTCCAAACCTTTTTTAAACTTCGCTACTACTACTACTACTTAACATTTCTAGAGCGCTACTAGGGTTACGCAGCGCTGTACAATTTAACAAAGAGAGACAGTCCCTGCTCAAAGAGCTTACAATCTAATAGACAAGTGAACGGTCGGGTCCGATAGGGGCAGTCAAATTGGGGCATTCTGGATTCACTGAACGGTAAGGGTTAGGTGCCGAACGCAGCATTGAAGAGGTGGGCTTTAAGCAAAGACTTGAAGACGGGCAGGGAGGGGGCTTGGCGTAAGGGTTCAGGAAGGTTGTTCCAAGCATAGGGTGAGGCGAGGCAGAATGAGCGGAGCCTGGAGTTGGCGGTGGTGGAGAAGGGTACTGAGAGGAGGGATTTATCCTGTGAACGGAGGTTACGGGCGGGAACGTAAGGGGAGATGAGGGTAGAGAGGTAGTGAGGGGCAGCAGACTGAGTGCATTTGTAGGTAAGAAGGAGAAGCTTGAATTGAATGCGGTATCTGATCGGAAGCCAGTGAAGTGACCTGAGGAGAGGGGTGATATGAGTATATCGGTTCTGGCGGAATATGAGACGTGCAGCAGAGTTCTGAACAGACTGAAGGGGGGATAGATGGCTAAGTGGGAGGCCGGTGAGGAGTAAGTTGCAGTAGTCCAGGCGAGAAGTAATGAGAGCGTGGACGAGAGTTCGGGCGCCTTTACCACATTCTCTGGCAACGAATTCCAGAGTTTAATTACACGTTGAGTGAAGAAAAAGTTTCTCCAATTCGTTTTAAATTTACTACATTGTAGCGTCATCACATGCCCCCTAGTCCTAGTATTTTTGGAAAGCGTGAACAGACGCTTCACATCTACAATGTGATAACAAGCAATAATGAGCACCTTTTTTAAAATTTTTGCCGAAATTTTAAAAAGGTGCTCATTATTGCTTGTTATCAGTGCTCATTAGCTTGTTAAGTTATGCTTTCGGCGCAGATCTCTAGGCGCACTATATAGAATCTCAGGGTTAGCGGCCAAGTGAGCCACATAAATTTCAGTCCTGTCTTTATAAAGTAATCATCCATAGATGGTTAAGTGCTGAATATAGGTCATAGATTATATGTTAGCCGGCTCGGAAAACCCAAAAATGTTTGTCGGTGCCTGAACATGGCCCAGCATTGAATTTCCAGGTTTGTCACTTGCAGCGTTCAGCAAAATGCTGATTGCCGCCAGCTGAATATTGGGCCTGACATTGAAATTTTCCCCAGTATAGTTTTTCATATAATAATTTGTCTTATTTACGTATTTGTCCCATGCTTTTCTCCAAGGCAAATTACATCCAGTATTCATTTTTCCTATTCCTAATGGGCTCACGCTCTAAGCTTTGTACCTGAGGCCGTGGAAGGTTAAGGGGCCATTGTACTAAGCCGCATAGGCGCCTAAGCACGTCAATTTGGAGTTATCGCCCGGCTACCACATGGCCCGGGCAGCAATTTCTTTACACGCGTCCGCTACGCGTGCTCGAAAATAATTTTTATTTTCTGGCGCACGTCAGAAACCGGGTGGTAATTGTCATTCTGTGTGCATAGACGATTACCGCACGGTTAATGCAGGAGACCGTATCGCTAAGTCAATGGGTGGCGGTAAGGTCTCAGACCCAAAATGGACGCGCGCCAATTTTTATTTTGCCGCACGTCCATTTTCGGCAAAAATTTTAAAAAAAAAGGTCTTTTTTACAGGCATCCTCAAAAATGGATATGTGTACTCCCAAAACACACGCCTACACTAGCGCAGACCAGTTTTCAGCGGACCTTAGTAAAAGGACCCCTAAATGACTTGCCCAGCATCACAAAGGACGACATTGGGCTTTGAGCTCACTACTATAACAGAGAGAGTGGTGGATGCTTGGAGAACTCTTTTATTAAAAGAAACGCAAAACAATACTTCAACAAAAGTATGTACAAGCAATAAAAAACTCCCACATATCTCCTAGACCCTAAACACCTATACAAAGCCAACTAAACCCCCCCTAAAAACCCCCACCCTATACCAAACCTCCCCTATGGAGGTTTCAAATGAACATGTTTCCACCACACATTTGCCTTCTGTAACCCTTCCGTCACCCGTTCCCATTTAGCCACCTCTTGAACTCCCCTAATTATGTCCCAACTAACCTGTTCAGCCGACCTATAGTCCTGGTGCAGGGACACCCCACACCGAGCCATCCAAAGGTAAAACCTGAGTATTACCGAAATGATAAACTCCGTCACCGGATCCAAACCCCCACTTCGCTGCTGCCGCCCATAGACCCAATCAGCATAGGAGTACAACCGGAAGCTAGAAATGTGCAAAAGCGATGCCACTCTATCCCCCACGGTCCTTGAAAAGGGGCAATCCCGCAAAAAATGGTCCATTGTTTCCTCCGTACCCACACATTCCCCCCTTGGACAATCCCGATCCTGCAGAGTCCTATAGTTGAGATTTCCTCTCACATACAATTTCCCATGAAAGGACAGCCAAGCAATGTCCCTGTACTTAGGTGGAATCCGCCTCGATGTCACCAATAGCAAGCCCTGCCGCAGCACCGACCCAGGTGCATCTCGGAGTGTCAGGGGTGCTGAAAAGGCCTGGGCCCGCACCCTTTCCACCCCTACCTCCCTACTCCCTGCCTTAATTTCCTCCACCGTGATCCCCCAGACTCTTACCAACCGAACCAACATCCAATAGTACCCTACCTGCATGGGTGCCCCCTTCTTTAAAGCCGCCACCCTTCCCCCCATCCGCCATGGAATCCAAAATCTTTCCCACCATAACAAGACACTTTGTGCCCACCCTGGCGGGTCCCTACCCACTGCCCGTCCCAAATTAAACTGGAGGAACAGGGAACTGAAAAATAACACTGGGTTCACCATTCCCACCCCGCCATCCTTCCGGGGTAAGTATGTAATGTTCCGTTTAACCGGGTTCAGCCGATTCCCCCACAGTAGTTGGAAAAACACACTATACAGGGTAGTATAACAGTGTGCTGGCACCAAACAAATATAACTGAGAAACAGGAACATGGGCACCAGGTGCCTCTTAATCAGCTGAACCCGGTCAGACATTGTCATCCTCCAGCCTTTCCATCTGTCAACCTTGACTGTAGCTGCCTGGATGCACCGCTGCCAGTTAAAAGATGCATAATCTCCTTGATCAAAATAAACCCCTAACACTCTCATTCTGGCAATTGCGGCCGGAAACCCCCCTCCCAAAGCAAATGCCAGCCCTGGTGGACCCACCCATAAACTCTGACTTTTCTGGAAATTAATCAGTGACCCCGAGGCCCGTGAGTAACTGGAAATCAACTCCTGCAACTTCTCCCCCTCCCTTGGATCCGCCACCCACACTGTGATGTCATCTGCGTAAGCTACCACCCTCAAATGACACCCTGTACTCACCTCCACCCCCCGAAATCCCTCCCTCCCTCCCTGCTCTAAACGCCTAACAAAGGGATCTATTGTGAAGGTGTATAACAGAGGACTGAGGGGACACCCTTGCCGAACCCCTGCTGTGACCCCAAAACTCTTCCCTTTCCAACCATTTACCAGAGGAAAACAACTGGCCCCAGTGTAAAGTAACTGTAACTGTGCCACCCAATCCCTTGGAAATCCATAATGCTCTAACAACCTCCAAAGAAAAAACCACTGAACCCTATCAAAAGCTTTATCTTGGTCTAAAGCCACCACCAACCTCCCGTTCCCCTCCCCCCGGCTGTGCTCTAGACCCTCCCTAACCCATGCAGCCGCCTCCAAGACCCCCCTCCCCTTAACCCCACACTGCTGTGAGACTGCCACCACTTCCTGGACCACTGACTTCATCCTTTTTAAGAGCATGTGTGCAAAAATTTTCCTGTCCCCATTCAACAAGGCGATAGGACGCCAGTTCAACAGGGACCCAGGATCTTTCCCTTTACTAAGCAAAACTAATGCTGCCTCTGTCAGAGATTGGGGCAGAATCCCCTGCTGTCGTGCGGCTTCCCAGACCTGCAACAGAATTGGAGCCAGATGGACCTTAAAAGTTTGGTAATATTCAGCCGTCAGGCCATCTGGCCCTGGAGCCGTTCTTTTCCGTAAGGCCCCGATGGCCTCCTCCACTTCCCCCAGTGTCCAGGGACGCGACAGGGCCTGGAGATGGGGCCCTCCCTTTCCCACCCCTGGTGTCCCGTCAATGTAGTGTCCCATCACCTCCTGATCCAAGTGTCCTCCCGAAAAGAAACGTGCAAAATGTTCTCCTACTACCTTCAAAATCTCCTCCTTCGAAACCTGCACTACCCCCCTTGCGTCCCTTAACCCTCCCACCACCCTACGCTCCCTCCGCTCCTTACAACAGACAAACGGATCAGGACTAATCAATTTCCCGAAATCACGTTCATAAAGCAAGGAGGCATATCTATCGTATTGGACCTTCTCTAACTGCGCTTGCAGTTCCAGGATATCCTCCCGCCTACCCCCTGTGGAGAGTAAATAATCCCTGCGTTTCTTAAGTGCCGTTCCTAACCTCGTCCTTTCCCGTCCTTCCCTTCTTGCCTGTTGGGTAAAAAATCTCCTCGTGCGCTTTTTGACTAACTCCCACCATTCTCCAATAGAGGGAAAAATACCCTGGATGGAGAGCTGATCCTCCAAGAAGGCCCGATACTCCTCCTGCATTCTCATATCTGCTACCCATTTAAGGTTGAGCCGCCATAAACCCCTTCCTGGCCTATGCCCCGCCCAACCTCCTACCTCAATTAACACCAGCTTATGGTCCGAGAAGTCTACGTCCACTAATCTGGGGCCCTGCCCGCATGCCCCTTCCCGAACCAAAAATCTATCTATCCTACTCTTACACTGACCCCGTGAAAATGTGAAACCCTGTACCTCAGGGGAATGTTCTATGTGCACATCAACCAGCCCTGCCCCTTTCATTATCCCGGCCAAACGTACCCCATCATACCTCACCTGCGCTGTCCTCCCCCCACTATCCTGCCTCCTTAAAATAGTATTAAAATCCCCCCCCCAAACCACCTGACGTGCTGTATAGAGATAAGGTTTAACTTTCCCAAACAACGAGGAACGTTCCTTCTTACTTTGAGGCCCGTAAATATTAATAATCCGCAACGCCACCCCGTGCCACAACACATCTAACACCAAACACCTCCCTATACCTAACTCTATCACTTTTTGAATATCTACATTATGTGTTTTAAATAAGATCCCTACCCCCCCATACCTTTCTCCTGCCAAACCCCAAACCGAAGGTCCCCATCTCCAGGCCCGTTGTGCCCGCCTAATCGCTTCTAGCGTTTGTAGCCGTGTTTCCTGAAGCAGAATACAGTCTGCCTGTATCTTAGAGAGGCCATCAAAGGCCAAACATTGCGCCCTCTGGGAAGCCACACTCGCCACATTCAATGTGGCAAACAAAAAAACAATTCCTGCCATTACCATCACTGAGTAGAAGGTATCCTCTGCTCACCTCCTTCCTGCATATCTGCCCTCTGCAGCACCCCACTACCAACGCCCTGCACCCCTTCTGCAGAATCCCTTCCTTCCTCTGCCCAATCCCGAACACCAAGTTTAAAACCCTTATCCTTCCCTTCCACCTCCCCTCCTCCTTTCTTCCTCCCCTTCTTCTTCTTAGAGTCATCCAAACCACCATCTCCCCTCTCACAAAAGAAGGCCCCCACCCCCCCTCCCCTACTTGCTCCCTAACTCTGAGCTGCTCCCCTGCCCCCCCCACCCCCCTTACCTCATTCCCATCACCCCTTTTACCCTGTTCCTGTCTAGATCTGATCCTATCAGACCGCCTCTTAATCCCTTCTCCTTCTCCTGTCCCCTTCTCCTCCACTCCCTCTACTTCCAACCCCCCCCCCCCTCCTCCTTCGTTCCCAACCCCTACCATCCGGACCTTCCCCCCCTTCTTCTTACACCTACCACCCTCTCCCTGTTCCACCTCAAATTTCCTCTTCCCTTCATCCCCCCCCAGGACTCCCTCTCCCTCCCCTCCCCCACCGTCCTCGATCTCCTCCTCCCTACCTTCCTCTTCCAGAATCTGAAAATGGTTCTCCAGCCTACACTCCTGTGATCCAAATCCCAAGCCACCCAACTCCTCCCTACCCTTCCCCTCAGCCCCCCTTTGTTTCTTACGAACTTGAACCCAACCCCCTTCTCCCTCCCCCCGTTCCCTCACCTGTTCCTCCTCCTCCCGTACCCCTGAAACCTCTTCCTCCCTCCTCCCCTTCTGCCGCTTCCCTACTCCCTGTACCTCCGGGCCCTGACCCTGAAACCGCCCTCCCCCCCACCCCCCCCCCTCCTGGACCAAACTCCCCCCGTCCCCCACCCTCTTCCCCCTCATTATGAAAAGCCCTCGGGCAGTTCCGAAAAGCATGCCCCAGATCCCCACAAAGATTGCACCGGATAAAGGAACATTCTTCCGAAAGATGATCCTTAGACCCACACTTTGCACACTGCTGTACCGGGCAGGACATGCTAAAGTGGCGGAAAGACCCACACCTAAAACATTGTCTTGGCTGTCCTTTATAGAAGCACAGGATCCTATCTCTCCCGATAAAAGCTGCCGAGGGAATATGCTGGACCACCTGACCCACCTGTTTAAGCCTAACTAAAGCCCCCCACCCCCCTGCCCATACTCTACTTGGATCCGGGAGCTTGGTTAGTGGAGTTCTCAATTCAGCATACCGCTGAACCCAGAAGGCCAGGTCCGCTGCTGAGATGGATTCATTCCGGACTAAAAGGGTCACCTGCACCAGATCAGGTCTGCTTATCGGAATCACCCTATAATTTCTCCATTCCCCCCTCCCTCGAACTTCTTCGTACTTTTCCCAAAACACCTCCATCCCCCTTTGAGTCAAAAAACTAACATCATATTCCGGAATGTTAGCCGGGTGGATGCAAGCATATAAATCTTCTGGAATAAACCCTAGCCCTAGTACCAACTGCAAAACCTTATCCCGGGATGGCATACCCCCCTCCCCCACCCATTTGAGCTGAACGACATTCCGGCGTTTGGGGATCTGCCCCTGCCCCCTCCCTCCTCCTCCAAACCCGTCTCCCCCCCTACCCGCAAAACCTAACCTCCCCCTCCCCTGCTCTCCTTCCCCCCTCACCACAGCCGCAAAAGATACCGGCCTCTTTCCCTCCCCACCCCCGCTCTTCCCTGACCTGGAACCGTCCCGACCATCCAAACCCATGCCCTTCTCCAACTGCCCCTTCTGAGTTGTCCCCACGCCCCCACCCCCTCTATCTTCTGCAGCCTGCCCAGGCCCCACCCCCCTCCCTTCCTCCCCCCTCCTCTGATCACAGACTGCCACCTCCATAGCTTCAAAAGTACACCCATTCTGTCCCTCTTCTCTTACCAATCCCCCCCCCCTGCTCATCCACCCCATCCAAAGCAGCCTTCCCCCCCAAGTCCAAACTGAAACCATTTACTAGACTGTCACTGTTCTCCAGATTTTGTCCACAGGGGAGATCCCTGCTTATCTGTTCAGAAGAAACCTTGCACTGCTGCTCCCTCTGAATATCCTGCTGCTCAGGCTCCTCTGCTCCCAGCTGGCTGTCTGTTGCATTCTGCTCAGAAGGGTCCCGCGCGAGACCAGTCTCTGTGTTATGAGAGGAATTTCCCCTTGCTTCCTCCTGATTGGCAGAAACCTCCTGTCTTTCCAGCTCTGGATGGCAGGATTCCACAGAGCCTGCTTGCCCAGCTGCAGCTACTCCTTGTAATTTAGCAACAGTTCCTGCACTCAGGGAGCCTGTAGAGTGCACCTGTGTTTGCAAGCAGAGCTCTTCTGCTGGCAACAGTTCTTCCACAAATGCACCTTCAACCAGAGTAAAACTGTCCTTTTTACCTTCTTCAGGAAACCTTCTTTCTGTAAGACTAGGAACACTTGTCTGGAGCTCTTGTATGAAAAAGTCTCTATCTCTGGTTTCCATAGCCTGCAAATGTGTAGGAGCCTTTTGAAGCTCTTTCTCTGTCCTTGTGAAACAGGTGGGGAATCAGGAGACGAAAGGCAAATTTTGGTTCCAAACAAGGCAACTTTATTGCTAGCAAGTGAACAGCACCGAGTAGTCTCGGGACACTGTGTGTCATAAATCATCTGACACTTACATTTATACTCCCCTACTGGGCCTGCGCATTTGGCCCCTTACACGCCACAACCGACATGCGCAGTAAACATTTGTAGTTCTTACAGTACAAAATTGTAGTCCCAGTACGTACACACGTCATAACACTGAAATGATACTGGCAAGAAAAACGAAACTTAGCAGCTTATTCTTCACACACACAATGCTCCTTTCTAGCACAGGAGATAAGGTTCGTTCGGCTCAGGAATGCAGGGCGGGGTGTCAGCACCCACCAAGGTCGTCTATTCAGATGGCGCTGCTACATGCAAGCTGGTCTTGTATAGGCCTTGCAAACTACTGTTACAAGCTATATGTCTAATAGCCCTGCATTCTATCTTTACATTAGTAAACAGCAAACTTCTTTCGTTAGCAAACAGTAAAACTGGATAAGGCACAAATGTCCAGTGCAGTGATAAGGTGTGGCTAAACAGCCAAAGCAGAGGTAGAGTGCATAAGTATAAGTCCATCAGTAGGCACAAAAACATGAGGTTGTCCTGTTGCTCAGTAGTATTCATAGTATTCGAGCAGTATCCGGCGTTCCACTCCTTCATTCCCCCCTTTTGATACTTGAACATCCATTCTGGTGGAGAGTATCACCTCCATCCTCCATGAACCATGAAAAGGAAAGAAAGGACAAGGATAGTTAGCGAGGGAGGCAACAAGCAAGCCCTAAGCCCTTGCGCAGCCGGTGGTTGCTTCGCCGGGGTTGAGACGGAAGGCCCCTAGTGGAATCCCCCCCCTTTGTAGCCGGTCTTATGCTGGCACAAGGGTACTGGCTCATTAAGTGACTCAGGAGGTGAGAAGTGCCCATCAGCCACAAGGTGCTTCATCGTCAGCTTCATCAGACTGGGGAATGGGGGAGTACATCTGGAGAGCCATAAGTTGGGCAGCAGCACGGCGATCAGCGATGCTTTCCATGGTGGAGCGGAAGCACCTGAAAACCAAGGGGAGAGACAAAGGTATTAATAAGCAGGACAACAAGAACAGGCCACCCATGACGAGGAGGCCATGCAGGCTCCCGGAGGTTGGTAGCCAGTTGGTTAGGGAGGAAGTCCAATCCCACGCACTGTTCCAGGTCTGGACGGGGACGTGGGCTAATTTGACCATCCGGTCAGTTATTTCTCTGATGACATGGCTCTGGTCATCAATCTGTAAGCAGCAATTACTGAGGTTAAACTTGCCACACACCCCGCCCTCCTGGGCTAAGAGGTAGTCAAGAGCCAAGCGATTTTGGTAAACTGCGGTAATGAGCTTAGTGTTCTGTCGAGCTAGGATATTGAGGGCAAGGGCCGAATCGTTGGTAAGGATTTCGAGTACGGCCTGTAGGCGAATAATGCGATTTAGCATGTAGATAGGGGTACGGTACCCGTATGTACCATCTTCAGCCCATGTGGCCGGTCCATAGTAATGAATGATGCGTTCAGGCGGCCACTCGTTGTCTTTCCAGTCTCCAATTTGGACTTTGGGCTTGATGTTTGGGAAAGACCGTTTACGTCTGGCAGGGTTATCAGGCCCCTTGTCCACGTATAGGGGGATACCCAAAGTTTCGCCGACTCGCAGGGGCAGAAGGAAAAAACTAGGTCGGACAGTGCCCAAGAGACAGGTACCGTACCAGCGGGCCGGGAGCTGTTCATAGGCCCTGCGTCCGCAGATATAGTAGTAGCCCGCCGGGGCTACCCACTTGAGGGAGGCGTTTCCTCCGTACGTCCATGTCGTGTTCAAGGTGGGTTCTGTCCAGATAGGCTCCGGGGCGGGCAGGTTGTCTGTTTGCCACCAGGTCGTCCGGCTTCCATTATACTGAAGAACCCCCGTGCAAGCGGAATCTCCCACTGGTACAGAGTAACGCTTCGATGGCGCTCGACTAGCGCAGAGGGTACCTATGATATTTGTTCTCAGGGCCCATTCGTACGGCTTCGGCCGCTGGGGAAAGGTAATGTTGGTGGTGTTGAGTGCATCCCATGTTTGCTGTCGGATCTTTCTCGCTTCCCAGGGCCATTGTTCACCCATGTCGGTGCCTCCACAGACGAAACAGTTGGCAATTCCCAGGGAGAGGGCAATGTTTTCAGCCAAGTTGAGGAACATATTCCGGGCTTCTGGGGAAATGGGGAATTTAGTCTCGGTCTGTTCAGCACGAGCGATTTCATCGAATACGTCTTGGTAGCCGACGACAGTAGTCTGGTAGTGCGTAGGAGGCTTCGTTTCGAGACTCTGATATATGGTAATATATGTCAACGGATCCATTCCTCCGCCGTCAATGCCGAGGCCCCACGTCCCTCTCCATGGCATGTCGTGTCCTCGAATGGGCCAGTCTAGGGACACATAGTTACCAGAACCTCGACGAAACTCGCCCAGGCCGGTGCATCCGGCATATCCTCCTCCCGTATAAGCACATACTCGGTCCCAGCCCGAGGCTCGAGTGTCGCCGGCGCATGGGAGCCAAACCCACGGGGAGCAGCATCTCATGTCTGGACTGAAGGGGCAGACATACTTGTGGTCGTTAACATATGCCTTACGCCAACTCTGGCTGCCACACTTGCGAGACCAAGGGTGTTTGTCCATGGCGGCACAGACGTCGAAGGTTAGGGTTGCTACAGTTTGGATGCCACCGACAAGGATGCGAGTGGAATTTATGTAATACAGAATGCCATCTCCCTCGACTCCTGGAGGCCCGGCCACATACGCAGGGAGTCCTACGCTGAGGGTGACATTGTAGTATCTCGGCTTGGTAGGGCTATGGCAGATAGTGAGATTTCCTTGGAGGCATCTGTGGAACTGTTGGAGGCCATTCGGAGTGATGAGGGCACAAGTCGGGAGAAGCCGGCAATCGCCTTCCGGGGGCTGCGTCTGGTGAATGAGGGTGGTGACTAGGTGATATCCTCCCTCTATACGATGGCGCACGAGGCGCAAACATTCAGTGCAATTCAGGCTCAGGGTGGCAGGATAGCTCGGGACTGCACACAGGAGAAGGAAGATGGTCAGCATTATATATGTGGTGGGAGGTATCCGAGCTTTTGCAGCAAGAAGATAATGAGGCCCACGATGAAGGCTGCGATAAACAGAGAGCCAAAAACGCAGTGGGTCCAGAAGCTGAGTTCCTGTTGCTGGGCAGGCATGAATCTGGTGGTTCACGTCTTTCTTAGAGTCAGCCGTAATGGAGCGTCAGGATGTTGGTGCGCAGTCCAACGCTTCAGGGTGCTGCTAGTGGGAGCAGCAGGTTTCAGTCGGGTCCAATGTATCCACACTGGGCTTCCTGCAATTTTAACAGCGGTTGAGGTCGTTAGGAGAACAAGGGAGGGCCCCTTCCATTTGGGCTTTAGGCAGTCAGATTCATCCCACTCTTTTAAACGGACCTCATCTCCTACCCTGAACCGATGTGTGGGACTGGTGAGAACCAAGGGAGCTACTCTTTCAGTGTATTGCTGGATGTCTTGCACTACCTCATGTAATGCTTTCATCTGTTTCACTAAGGAACTCTCGCCCTGTATCTGCAAGGAGTCGGGAAAAGAGGGTAGTGGTGGTGGCCTAGCATACATCATCTCGTAAGGAGTAAGGCCGGTAGCCTTGGGGGTACACCTAAGATGCAGCAAGGCCAGTGGGAGCAGGTCGGGCCATTTGGCTTTTGCTTCTTGGCATAGCTTGGCTAGCTGGTTCTTCAGGGATCGGTTAGCCCTCTCCACTACTCCACTGCTTTGGGGTCTCCAGGCACAATGCAACTTCCAATCGAGGCCCAGTCTGGTACTGAGCTGTTGTGTTACTTCGCTGGCGAAGGCGGGACCGTTGTCAGAGTTTATTTGCTTGGGGAGACCGTATCTGGGTAGGATTTGATGAAGCAGTAGGGAGGTGACTTCTTTAGCCATTTCCGTTCTAGTGGGCTGGGCTTCAATCCATCCGGTGTAGGTACACACGGCGACGAGGATAGCTTTGTAGCCTCGTGCCGGGGGCATGTGTGTGAAGTCAATCTGGCATACGTGGAAAGGGCTGGTGCCTCGGAGAACATGTCCTGGCATAGGGCCGGGCCCCGTTCGAGGGTTGTTCCGGGCACAAGTTGCGCATCGGCTGGAAGCGTTTTTGGTCCACAGGGATAGTTTGTTGATGTAGTAGGTCTTCTCAAGTAAGCGCCCCAGGGCGTCCCTGCCCAGGTGGGTGCGGTCGTGAGCCTCCTTGGCCACCGTCCAGGCCAAGGCTTCGGGTATCCATATGCGCCCATCCTGTAGTATCCACCAGCCATTGCGTGACTCCAGACCCTCTTGTTGGGCCCACTCCGTTTCTTGGGGGGTGTAGATAGGGGTCTCTGTAGGGAGCTGGACGACGAGTACGGGGTCAGAAGGGTGAGAGGAGTGGGGGAGCTGACTTGCCCTTTTTGCAGCGTCGTCTGCCCGCTGATTTCCCCGGGCGATAGGGTCCGTTCTCCCGGTGTGGGCCCTACAGTGCATCACAGCCACCTTCTTCGGTTTCCATACTGACTCGAGTAACTGGCAGATCTCAGCGGCATTTGCAAGTCCTTTCCCCTCAGCTGTCAGAAATCCCCTCTCCTTGTACAAGGCTCCATGCACCTGGAGGGTGAGAAAAGCGTATTTGGAATCTGTGTAGATGTTAACAACTTTTCCTTCAGCCCACCGGAGGGCTCTGGTGAGAGCTATCAGTTCCGCCTTCTGGGCTGACGTTCCGGGCGGCAGAGCCATAGCCTCGATCACGTGGTCCTCAGACACAACAGCATAGCCAGCTCTTCGAATTCCCTCTATCACCTGGCTGCTTCCATCGGTAAAAAGGGTGATGCCCCCTTGCCAGGGTTGGTCCTTCAGGTCAGGTCTGCTCGAGTGCACAGTGGCCATTACCTCCTCACAGTCGTGGAGTGGTGATTCAGGGGCCGGAAGGAGGGTGGCGGGATTAAGGTTGGTTGTGTCCAGGATCCGCACCTCCGGATTTTCGCACAGGAGGGCTTGGTATTTGACCAATCGGGAGTTGGTCATCCATCTAGGTCCATGGCTCTCGAGTAGGCCGCGGATGGTGTGGGGTGTGGTCACAAAGAGTGTCTGGCCGAAGGTGAGCTTATTGGCCTCGTGTATCAGCAGACAGGCCGCCGCAATGCTTCGGAGGCAGCCCGGCCATCCTCGTGCCACATTGTCCATGCCCTTGGAGAGGTATGCTACAGGGCGTTGCCAGGTGCCGACCAGTTGGGTGAGGACTCCAAGTGCCAATCCCTTCTTTTCGTCGATGAACAAGTGGAACGGCTTAGTCACATCTGGCAGTCCGAGCGCTGGTGGGGCCGCAAGGGCATCCTTGAGGTCCTGGAGGGCTTTCAGTTCGTGTTTCTCCCACTGGAGATTTTGGCCCTCGAGTTCAGGTCCTTTTAGCTTGGCGTACAGATCATGGGTCAGAACAGCGAAATTGATGATCCATATCCGGCAATATCCAGCGGCTCCGAGGAGTGCTCGCAACTCCTTTTTATTAACAGGAGTGGGTTGATTGCGGATAGCCTGAGTTCGGGGAATACCGAGCCTCCGGGTTCCTTCTCGGAGGCGAAACCCTAGATACTCGACTTCGATCTCGCATATCTGGGCCTTCTTGCGACTGGCCCGGTACCCCTGGGCTTCCAGGGTTTTCAAGAGGTAAAGGGTAGCTTCTGCACAGTCCGTGTACGTTTCACGGGCCACCAACAGGTCATCCACGTATTGGACGACCGGCCCGTACTCGTCTTGGTACGTTTTCAGGTCCTGGGCAAGCTGGTCACCAAAGAGGGTGGGGGAGTTCTTGAACCCCTGAGGAAGCCGGGTCCATGTATATTGCTGCTTGGTTCCCGTCTGTAAGTCTTCCCACGTGAAGGCAAACAACTTCTGGCTGTCGGCAGCAAGGGGGATGGAGAAGAAGGCGTCCTTCAGATCAATGACACTATACCACTTGGTCTGGGATGGCACTTGGGCTAAGATGGAGTAGGGGTTTGGTACGAGGGCGACTATGTCGGCTACCTGGTTGTTGACTTTCCTCAAGTCCTGGACGGGTCTGTATTCGGATGTTCCTGGCTTCTTAACGGGCACCAATGGGGTATTCCATGCGGATCTGATTGGTTTAAGAACCCCCTGTTGAAGGAGTTTCTGTAGATGAGTGTGCATACTATGCCGGGCTGCATAGGGGACGTGGTATTGTCCTTGGTTGACAACTTGAGCATTCGGTTTGAGCTCAATCCAGATGGGGATAGCGTTAACGGCCAGTCCTCCGGGGTTCACTTCTGCCCATACATCAGGCACTTCATCCATTATGGCTCGCCTCTGCTGTGCAAAAGGGGTATTCTGGTCGTAACGGCAGTCGCCAGGTCCTACAGTTGAGGGAGCGTGTAGTCTCCATTCTTCTCTTACTGGACAGATAAGTGTTACTGGCCGATCTTCAAAGCGAGCTTCCACTTCACCCGTGGTCTTGAACTTCAAGGTGGCCTGGAGCTTACAGAGCAGGTCCCGACCAATCAAGGGGACTGGGCATCCAGGGATGTGTATGAACTGATGAGACACCATCGTCCCTCCGATCTGGACTTGGCGCTCCTTGAGGAGGGGGGCCGCAAGGGATTTCCCGGAGGCTCCCACAATTGGTATAGTTTCTTTCGTGGCTGGGGCTATGGCGGTGGTGATAACAGATCGCTGGGCCCCCGTGTCTAGTAAGGCCTTCATAGACTCTGTCCCCACCCGAATTTCCACCAGAGGGTCAGTGGGGACTCTGCCCTCCCGGTTTCTTCATGCTGTGCTGTCTCGGGTAGCGTCCACAGCCATCTGCCATTCCCTCCGGTCATCCCGTCCTCTATCTCTTCGGCCCCTTCCCCGGCCTCGTCTGGGGGCCCCTGTACGGTCGCCCGTCTCCTCCTCTCTCTGCCGGTCCCATGGTTCCTCTTCTCTCGGGCTGTCCCGTATCTCCTCTGGACAATCAGCCCACCAGTGTCCTTGTCGACAATTTGCACACTGGTTACGTCCTATGGGGGACCGCGTTCCTCTTGTTCTTCTGCCCCTCCCCTTTGGTCTAGACCTCATCCGTTCTTCCAGCACCGTGGCCAACACATCTGCCTTCTCCCGCATCCGCCTGGTCGATTCCTTTCGGGCCTCCGTCTTCTCTTCCTGGTCGCGATATCCGAATACGCGATCAGCTATAGCTTTCAGTTGGCTGAGGCTCATCCCTTCGAACCCCTCCGTTCTCTGTAGCTTTCTTCGTATATCCGGTGCTGACTGGCTAACAAAACTCATAACCACGGTTGGGAGGTTCTTAGGGTCTTCGGGATTTATCGGGCTGTGCCTTCTGAATGCCTCCATAAGTCGTTCAAGGAAGTCCCCTGGACTCTCGTCCTTTTGTTGGACTACACTGTGGATTTTCCCCATGTTGGTAACCTTCTGCTTCCCTTTCTTTAAGGCGGCCAGGTACGCCTGCTGGTATCGGCGGATAAGGGTTTGGCCTTCAGCGGTTCGGTAGTCCCACGCAGGGGCAGCGATGGGCGCCTCCGTCTCTATTAGGTTCTGTAAGTTGGCATGGGTAGGGTTCGCATCCCGGACGGCTTGCTCCATATTTTGTTGTAAAAGGCGGCGTTCTTCAGTGGTCAGGATGTGGGCGCTCAACTGCCTAAGGTCTCCCCAAGTCGGATTATAACTGTATATAATGCCTTCCACCAGCTCTACCAACTGCTCGGGTTTCTGGTCGTAGGACGGCCCATGCAATTTCCAGTTATACAAGTCGGCACTTGAGAAGGGAACGTGGCTATAAACTGTTGATTCAATGGGCTGGCCCCCCCCTTCCACCGGGTTAGGGGTATAGGTGGTAGATTGTCGAACTGGAAATAAGTGGGTGGCTCCCCCTTTCCTGCTCGAAGGGAGGGCATTGCGCGGACTTGATTGAGGGAATCGAGTAATGTTCTTCACAACCCGTTTACTCTTCCGTATGGTTGCGGGGCCAGGTGACTCAGGTGAGTCTGGACGGGACATCTCTCCGGCATCCGACTCTGACCCGGAAGCCTCAGCGTTATCCGGGCCCTCCTCCAGGCTCGCGATGTCGGGGTATATCGGGGCATATGGCGGTGGCGCGATGTCATCTTCGTATGCTTCCGCCGTAGCAAGTATCGGGGCTTTTGGAGGCTTCTTTTCGGGCAAACCCTGAACTTTCCCTGGGGTTTTCTTTGGGGGTTTCATTCTAGAAAGTGTGTTGGTCGTACTGGGCGTAGCTCCTGCCTTACCAATGGTAGCAGGGGGCGTGGTCTCAGTGGCTTCAGCGCTAGGGGCGGTAGGCCGTATGGGGGCGGTCCCTGCGGCCTTCGGGACGGCAGCGGTTGCCGAGCTTTGGAGAGCGAAGGCATGGGTCGGCAGGGTTTTAAGTTTAGTTTTCCGGCCTTTTCTCTGCTTTACCAACATGAGGGCGGCCTTTTCTACCTTTCGTTGGGCCCAAGCCGGCGGATCCCGGACTACATCCAACCACGCTTCTATGTATGGAATGTCCTCGGGACAGCCTGGGTTTCCCTCGACTATAACAATATTCATGACCGCCGCCACTTTTTCATACTCGAATGACCCTTCCGGGGGCCATCCAGCAATACCTAGCCCTGGCCACATAAATTGACATCTCTGTATCATCCCGGCCCTGCTACATTTATCTAGGTCGAACACTTCGCTAAAGTGTTCCGTCATTAAATCTAACGGTGAAGACCCACCCCCGCCCATCCTAACCTGAGTGCCAAAGGACAGGTGACGGACAAAGGGGGAAAGGGGCGGTGGAGGAGTAAGGGGTCTCGTTCCACCAGACACAGAAGGGTCAACACTCGGCCTGACCAGGACGCGGTCGCCCGGCCTGGAACTGCAAGCCCATTCACACACTTTCATACGCCACAAGAAACCCTCCCGTTCGCCGCTCGGTTTCGTCGTCGGAGCCTAGTGAGTTTCGGGACCTAGTCGTATACCAATAGTCCGTATTAGTCACTGGCTAAAAGAGGGTGATCACGCCTCTTCTTCGGTCCTTACTGGGCCGGTCACTACGTAGAGTATACTCGCCTGTCCGCCGGGGTCGCAGGCCGCGCCGTCGTACGCTTCTCTCTGAAATGGAAAAAGGTGCCTTGTCGGAACCACACAGCCCCCTCTACAGTCAGGCGGAGTTGATCGGCCCTCCTCCGGGAGATGGACGCTGAAATCAGCGGTGGCCACTCACCACCTTCTCGGGTGGGGGTCGATGACCCGATCCGACCGCAGTGGGGGAGGGGAAGAATATAATCCGATTCCCCTTTCTACTTCTGTCCCATCTGGGTCGCCAATGAAACAGGTGGGGAATCAGGAGACGAAAGGCAAATTTTGGTTCCAAACAAGGCAACTTTATTGCTAGCAAGTGAACAGCACCGAGTAGTCTCGGGACACTGTGTGTCATAAATCATCTGACACTTACATTTATACTCCCCTACTGGGCCTGCGCATTTGGCCCCTTACACGCCACAACCGACATGCGCAGTAAACATTTGTAGTTCTTACAGTACAAAATTGTAGTCCCAGTACGTACACACGTCATAACACTGAAATGATACTGGCAAGAAAAACGAAACTTAGCAGCTTATTCTTCACACACACAATGCTCCTTTCTAGCACAGGAGATAAGGTTCGTTCGGCTCAGGAATGCAGGGCGGGGTGTCAGCACCCACCAAGGTCGTCTATTCAGATGGCGCTGCTACATGCAAGCTGGTCTTGTATAGGCCTTGCAAACTACTGTTACAAGCTATATGTCTAATAGCCCTGCATTCTATCTTTACATTAGTAAACAGCAAACTTCTTTCGTTAGCAAACAGTAAAACTGGATAAGGCACAAATGTCCAGTGCAGTGATAAGGTGTGGCTAAACAGCCAAAAGCAGAGGTAGAGTGCATAAGTATAAGTCCATCAGTAGGCACAAAAACATGAGGTTGTCCTGTTGCTCAGTAGTATTCATAGTATTCGAGCAGTATCCGGCGTTCCACTCCTTCACTTGTAGGCTCCAGAGATACTATGGACTCCCTGCTGCCTCCTCCCCTCTCATTACCAGAAGCAGCCATCACAGTAAGTGCACCAGAATCTGTTTGACTTGCTAAGCCCTTCATAAATTGCAGTGTATGTCCAGTGTTTGTAGCTGGCAAGTCCTCACTCACACACTGTTGTTGTTGAAAAAGTTCTGCTGTATATACTGGGGAAACCTGACTCTGAGATTTTGCTGTGCCTTGTGCCATTCTCTCCTGGTTTATGTAAAGTTCCCTTAAGGGATTATCAGTATTCTTCTTTAATGAAACCAAAGTCTTTTCTTTGTGTTGAAGCTGCTTTAACAAACGAGCTTCTTCTTTCTTGTAAATGTCCTGTTTATCTCCTGGGGCCAGCCTAGTCATGGCTTTTGCCATCTTCAGCCGTTTCCCCTGCTCCTCTATGTCTTTCTCCAGGGCTTTAATCTTTCGCACCCTTTGTACCACTTCTTCAGCCAAGTGCCCCGGTCCTTCACTCACCGACCGTACACCATCCTCCCTGTCTTCATCCTCCTCCTCCTCCGACCAATCACTATCATAGTCCTGTACGCCCGGACCCGGCTGAAGCTCCTGGTGTACCACCATCGGCTCCTTTCCTTCCACCGTCTGGAGGCCCGAGGCCCTCCCTATCCACCTCCCCCCTCCATGTTCTTCAGGCTCCCTTTCCGGAAACCGCTGGGTCATGGAGGAGGTACCTGTTACCTCTTCATCTCGGAGACGCTGAGCCCTGCGGTCCACAGGGCTCCTTTCTCTGCTCCCCGAGGCTGGACTGAGCTGCACACAACCCTTCCGGGCCTTCTGGTCTGAAGGGCCCAGAGGCCCCATGTCCTGGGCCTTTCCTGGGAAACTCTTCCCCGGGCCTCTCTGCCCACCTGGGGAAGGAGCCAGCCCAGCACCCTTCCTGCTCTCTAGAGACCGAGCCTTCAAGCACACGTCCTTCTCTCACCAAGTCTAGGCTGGAATGCCCTCCCGCGGGAGGTGGTGGAGATGAAAACGGTAACGGAATTCAAACATGCGTGGGACAAACATAAAGGAATCCTGTTCAGAAGGAAGGGATCCTCAGGAGCTTAGCCGAGATTGGGTGGCAGAGCCGGTAGTGGGAGGCGGGGATAGTGCTAGGCAGACTTATACGGTCTGTGCCAGAGCCGGTGGTGGGAGGCGGGGCTGGTGGTTGGGAGGCGGGGATAGTGCTGGGCAGACTTATACGGTCTGTGCCAGAGCCAGTGGTGGGAGCGGGGCTGGTGGTTGGAAGGCGGGGATAGTGCTGGGCAGACTTATACGGTCTGTGCCCTGAAAAAGACAGGTACAAATCAAGGTAAGGTATACACAAAAAGTGGCACGTATGAGTTTATCTCGTTGGGCAGACTGGATGGACTGTGCAGGTCTTTTTCTGCCGTCATCTACTATGCTACTATGTATTAGGATACTTCTCTACTCCTTTGGTTTTTATCTGAAGAAATTTATCTGTACCAAGGGTGTGAAATAAAACGAACGCCAAAGATGACACAGAGTGCAACTGGCAGAGTTAAGATAAAACGCCAGCGTATCATGAATTTGATCTGTCTCAGGTCTTGAAACCTGTGTCGACTTGCTCCCCATAGCGTGGAAGAGGTTAAACGCTGAATCAAAGAAGGCCTTGCATTAGACTTTTTCAGACTTCATCAAATTACCTATTGTTTCCAAAGAGTCTATAATTCAGTGAAAAGTAAATAAATACATAAGGTCTCCTCAAGTATCAACTTCTGCAGTTTTAAGTGTTGTGGTAATACTTGATCCAAATAACGGGTTTTGGGTTTCAGAAATACCTGGCAGAAAAACTGAAAGAATGCAACACATCGCCATGAAAAAGTAGGAAAACGATACTTGCTATGCATATTTCTTGCACGTAAAATTGCTGCTGGCCAGACAGTGAACTTTAAAGGCTAATGGATCCCTCTGGCGAGCAGCCATTTCTCATACTGTATCAGTCATGAGGACACAGAAAAGGCTGGGTTTGTTTTATGAGAACTAGGAATTTGAGAGCTGTCCTAGCCGATATGCCGTAGCAAAGAGTTTATTGGCCGTGTCATCGGTTGTTTTCTTCTCCTAAAAGAGAAACAAAACTATTGGTGCTGAGCCTCAAGGTCGAGTTTCTTCAGGGACAGCTGGAGAAGGAAGGCACGGGATGCAGTTTGGGAGACGTTCAAGGCCAAAGAAGCAGCTACAATTTTTGGTGTACTTGAAAAAGGGTTGAATTATGACTGATGGATGGCATTTTCCGTGGAGGTCCTTGTCAATATTAAAGGCAATTTGCTCATTAATCAGGACCTCTTATATAATGTTTTAATCTGGCACCTGGAGTATTGTGTTCAGTTCTGGTCGCCTCATCTCAAAAAAGATATAAAGGAATTGTAGAAGGTGCAGAGAAGGGCGACGAAAATGATAAAAGGGATGGGACGACTACTCTATGAGGAGAGGGTAAGACGGCTAGGACTCTTTAGCCTGGAGAAAAGGCGGCTGAGGGGTGATATGATAGAGGTCTACAAAATAATGAGTGGGGTAGAGCGGACGGATGTGAAGCGTTTGTTTACGCTTTCTAACAATAATAGAACCAGGGGACACAAGATGAAATTAGAATGTGGTAGGTTGAAAACAAATTGGAGAAAGTTTTTCTTTACTCAGCGCGTGGTTAGACTCTGGAACTCATTGCCGGAGAAGGTAGTGACGGCAGCTGGCCTTGCTGAGTTTAAAGGGGGTCTGGACAGATTCCTGAAGGAAAAGTCCATTGATCGTTATTAAATTTTGGGGTTTTGCCAGGTTCTTGGGGCCTGGATTGGCCGCTGTCGGACACAGAGTGCTGGGCTTGATGGACCTTTGGTCTTTTCCCAGCGTGGCGGTGCTTATGTGGTTATGTAGTGACGGCAGCTGGCTTTGCTGAGTTTAAAGGGGGTCTGGATAGATTCCTGAAGGAAAAGTCCATTGATCGTTTATTAAATTTTGGGTTTTTGCCAGGTTCTTGGGGCCTGGATTGGCCGCTGTCGGACACAGAGTGCTGGGCTTGATGGACCTTTGGTCTTTTCCCAGCGTGGCGGTGCTTATGTGGTTATGTAGTGATGGCAGCTGGCTTTGCTGAGTTTAAAGGGGGTCTGGACAGATTCCTGAAGGAAAAGTCCATTGATCGTTATTAAATTTTGGGGGTTTGCCAGGTTCTTGGGGCCTGGATTGGCCGCTGTTGGAGACAGAGTGCTAGGCTTGATGGACCTTTGGTCTTTTCCCAGCATGGCAGTGCTTATGTACTTATGTGCATACTGCTTTTCAGTTCAAAAGAGTAGGGTCAGCAATTTGCTGATTTCCATTTACATAGTTTTTTTTTGACAGATTTTTATTCTGCCTATCCTAAACAAAATATATAATTGGTGAATTACATTACCTAAGAAATATCCAGTACCTGTTTTGTTTCTAGTATACAATAAGTCCAATTGTGTAAAGATTGTTGGTTTGTTACATTTGGAAAGGATACCTAATCCTTCTAGAATAATCTCCAGTAGGAGGAAATAATGAGGCCCTTTTACTAAAGGGTGTTAAGCCCTACCGAGCTTTAACGTGTGAAATAGGCTTACCACAAAAACATTGAAACAATTTGCAGTAATTTGCTGGTTTGGGTGTGCTAATTGCATGTTATTATTTTAAAATATATATTTCAGGACAGGCTGTGTCATGGGTGGGGAAATATTATCCAGCTAGTTCGTTTTGAATAAGTATACATTATCCCCCAAATTCTGTATAGTGTGCCTTAATTTCCGTGAGGAAACTGAAACATATTCTACAACCATGCGCATAACTTAATTGGTAAACTAGCTAATAAAAGCTGTCAACTGGATGTTAACAAGGAATTATCAGCGCTAATTACGATCACATTTCAACCTTGTACTTGTTATCAACCGACTGGACAAATGCCTTTGACGGTACTATGTAAGCCACATTGAGCCTGCAAATTGGTGGGAAAATGTGGGGTACAAATGCAACAAATAAATAAATAATTGGCATTAAATACAATTTATGTGCACAGCTTGCTCAGCGTATTCTGTAACATGATGCATGTAAATTCCAAGTTGCATAGTTGAAAAAGGGATGTGGTTATCAGCATGGAATGGGAGTTTGTAAAATCTATGCTTATCATTGTAGAATACACCCGCTCTGTACCTATTATAGGCTCTGGGATTTACGCCAAGTAAAACATGGCCAAAATGGATGGAACCAAATTTGGGCTATATATCATGCGTAAATTTAAGCCTTTTCTATAAAATGTAGGCACATGCCTAGGCGTATATTTTCCCATTTGGATTTTTCAGGCACCATATATGGAATCTAACCTAACTGGATAACTCAAACTTAACAGGGAACACTTAGGGCCAGATTCAGTAACTGGTATTCAAAATTTGGCGCTAAAAAGCCAGCATCGAATGGTAATCTATAACGAGCATTCTGGGATCAGCGCCTTTATAGAATAGCACGTAGTGCCGTGATCCGTGCCCAACTTTGGGTGTGAGGAGTTACACCAACTGAAACCAGGTGTTGCATGCGGACCTGAGCTTTTCTATAACACTGGGCTCATTTTAAGGAAACACCCCTGACCCACTCATGCTCCTCCCATGACCACACCTTCTTTGCAGATCCACGTGGAAACACTTGTGCACTATTCTAGAAATGGGTGTGTAAGTGTCTGTCCACATGGATTTGCCATTTCTGCCCCATTTTGGCACCTCACATCCATTGCTATCAGACAATGCAACGGTGGTAGCATATGTCAGTCATCAAAGAGGAGCAAGAAGCCAACAAGTAGCCAAGAAGATAGACATGGTAATGTGTGGGGTGGGATGTGAACTTCTCATCCTGTCAGCATCTTATTTAAACAGGAGTGGAAAACGTTAAAGTGGAATTTCTCTATGGAAGTGCCCTGGATTTGGGCAAATGGAGTACATAAGCATCACCATGCTGGGACAGACCAAGGATCCATCGAGCCCAGCACCCTGTCACCGACAGTTGCCAAAAGAACATGCAATTTGTCCTGCCCATCCTAGAAATAGTGTATTATTCCCTCTTCCATTCAGTAACATTTTATGGCCTTAACCACTTTTTCTGGCAGCGAATTCCAGAGTTTAACTACGAGTTGAGTGAAGAAAAATTTCCTCCGATTTGTTTTAAATTTACCACACTGCAGCTTCATCGCATGCCCCCTTGTCCTAGTGTTTTTGGAAAGCGTAAACAGACGCTCCACATCTACCCGTTCCATTCCACTCATTATCTTATAGACCTCTATCATATCTCCCCTCAGCCGCCTTTTCTCCAAACCCAGCCTCTTCAGCCTTTCCTCATAGGGAAGTCATCCCATTCCCTGTATCATCTTTGTCGCCCTTCTCTGCACTTTTTCCAATTCAACTATATCTTTTTTGAGGTGCGGCGACCAGAATTGAACTCAATACTCGAGGTGCGGTCGCACCATGGAGCAATACAACTGCAGAATAATATCCTTATTTTTGTTTTCAATCCCTTTCCTAATGATGCCCAACATTCTATTTGCTTTCCTAGCTGCAGCAGCACATTGAGCAGACGTTTTCAACGTATCATCAACGATGACACCTAGATCCCTTTCTCAGTCCGTGACTCCCAAAGCTGAACCTTGAATGACGTAGTTATAGTTTGGGTTCCTCTTTCCCACATGCATCACTTTGCACTTGTTCACATTAAACATCATCTGCCATTTAGACGCCCAGTCTCCCAGTCTCGTAAAATAGTAACATAGTAGATATCGACAGAAATGTCCTCTTGTAGTTTTCCACAATCTTCCCGCGATTTGACGACTTTGAATAACTTTGTGTTATCAGCAAATTTGATTACCTCACTAGTAACCCCCATCTCTAGGTCATTTATGAATATGTTAAAAAGCAGAGGTCCCAGCACGGATCCCTGAGGGGCCCCGCTAACTACCCTTCTCCATTGCGAATATTGATCTTTTAATCCTACTGTCTGTTTCCTATCTTTCAACCAGTTTTTAATCCATAGTAAGACACTACCTCCGATCCCATGTCCCTCTAATTTTCTCTGTAGTCTTTCATGAGGGACTTTATCAAACACCTTCTGAAAATCTAGATACACAATATCAACCGGCTCACCTTTGTCCACATGTTTGTTTACCCCTTCAAAGAAATGCAGCAGATTGGTGAGGTACGACGTCCCTTCACTAAATCCATGTTGCCTGACTGAGGAAGTGTTTGACAGCATAGTGCAATGTTGGGGGTGTCCAATCATGAATCTCATGGCCTTCTAGAACTCAAAAGTGCCCAGGTTTTTCAACTGCAGGAGGAAGTGGCATTGGGAGGGGATAGATTCACTGGTTCAACCCTGAAGCGTGGCCCATGCCAGATCTCCTGTATTTCTTCCTCCCATGGCCCTTGTTGGGCAGGGTTAGTCAGAAACTAGAGAGTTATCAGCTTTTAGTGGTGCTTGGTAGCTCCAGAGTGACCAAAGAGACCGTGGTGTGGAGATCTTGGGAGTCTGTTGGCAGAGTGTTCTTTTCTGCTTTCCAGCAGGGGACTTTTTTTTAGTTTGAGGCTTGATTCTGATGCAGGGTGCAACTCAATTTGCCTTTCAGCATGGCTATTGAAAGGGCAAGGTTGTGCAAGAGAGATTATTCTTAACTCTTCACTTCCCAGGTTGAAAAAACCTGAAGTATAAATCAATATACGTGTCAGGTTTCTCTTACGTATGCACACGGCTCTGGAATTCTCTACCAAAACACCTGAAATCTACGAATAATCATCCCCCACAGTATCTGACATAAATACCGAATAATGAAATATGGCATTTTAATCAGGAAACGGACAGTTTTCAACCCCGACACATGATCACACCCTAACATTTTGTCTGAATCACCCCAACCTATTTACCGATACTTCTTTACTGTACTTGTCACTGTAATAGTACCCCTATACTGTATTTGTTCACACCGGAGTCTGTAACCACCTCTCCGGAACTATGTAAGCCACTAATAAGTGCGAAAAGCTGGGATACAAATGTAACAAATAAATAAATAAAATTAGAAAACTTTTCTGTACTGAAAATTTGGCACAGAGGTAGCACCTAATATACGGCCCTGTATATAGAATTCCCCTAAATAGGAAGTGATAATGCTCCCGAGTTAAGTTTTGTGCATGTCCTGCACGTTAATGTGAAAATTACTGCGGAACCTGCCAAAAAATTATTGAAAACCAATTTATTCAAGAAAGCCTACCACAATAACTCATACTAAATGCCAGTTAACAAAATGTACACTGGATCAACACAAAACGTAATTCTTTATTTCCTAATTGTTCATACTAATTTTATCATGATTTGAAGTTTAATATTCCTGATTGTTCAAGCTAATTTATCACGAATGAAATTTAATCCAATACCTTTCATTTCTTATTATAAAATGAACTTTCCTTACCTGAATACCTAATCCATTCTGTCTCCTCTACCTTAACTGTGTATTTCTCTTTTCCGGAACTGGTAATCACCATTACGGAACAATGTAAGCCACATTGAGCCTGCAAATAGGTGGGAAAATGTGGGCTACAAATGTTATAAATAAATAACAAAAAATATACATGCATACATATAGATAGATATATAGAGAGAGATTTTAAAAGCCCTAAATACTGATTGTTGCCATTGTCCGGCTCTTGCTGCGTCTGAATAAGTGAAACCAATCTTTCAGCCGTTATGAAACCTGAAGAAAGCCACTGTGCAGTGGCTGAAATGTGGCCAGACCTAGGCAACCACAACAATCACGATGCTAGCCAAGGAAGCCTAGTAGAACATAGACTGCCGGATTCTATATATCGAGCCTTGTGTTCCGTTCCTAAATCTAAGCGTATTCCATAACAATGCGCGTAACTTAATTGGCTTAGTAAGCCAATCAGTGTTTTTTAACAGCACTTAACAAGCAATAATGAGCACTAATTGGCAATAATTATAATTTATGCGCATAACTAGCTAAGCGTATTCTGTAACTCACTGCACATAAATTCTGATGTGCACATCCAAAAAGTGGCATGGCTATGGGCAGAGAAATGGGTATTTTGTGGGCATTTCCAAATTTACACGCATTGTTATAGAATATGGCCCAGTCCACGTAAATCTACGGGCACGGATTTACGCCACATTTTCGTTGGTGTAAACAGATGCACATAGTTTTAGGCACAGGGTTATTTGACTAAGCCTATTCTATTTACCACGCCTAAATGTTGTAGAATACGCTTAGCCAAAAATGATTACCACACGGATTTTCCAGGCGCCATATGCAGAATCTCCCCCATAGCCCTTAACATAGGCATTCACACACCCTCTTACATTAACAACATTCACATCCTTAAATAAAGAAATAAATAACACTTCACTCTAACTGTGGATTAAATCGGCCGCAGCTTTATTCACCAAATTCAAATCTCCTTTAATTTCTTAATATTCACACGGTAAATTCAACAATAATGCAATAAACCCCTCTTAGATGGTCTCGTTATGACATTTCAAATTTTCACTGACCAAAAGGTATGGTTCATTGTTCCGCTGAACTAACTCATTCCCCCCCCCCCCCCAAGTCCATAGTGGTACTGCACATGAACCCCCGATTCCCTTTCAAAATAAACTCCCCAACTGTTTACTATTGAATTCACACTCATAAACTAAATGATTGTTCAAATCCCCCCCCCCCCCCAAAGGTACAAATCAAGGTAGGGTATACACAAAAAGTAGCACATATGAGTTTATCTTGTTGGGCAGACTGGATGGACCGTGCAAGTCTTTTTCTGCTGTCATCTACTATGATTGTTCAAATCCCCCTCCCCCCCAATATGACAGCCAAATCCCACTCTCCTCCCATCCACCCTACCCTCAACCTTAACAACCTCAACACTACAATAACATTTCCCAAATCCCATAAAAGAAAAAGGGGAGTGGCTTCGTGGGTCAGCCAAAAAGTTACATTTCACCCGCTTGGGCTTGCGAAGAACTACGAGCCTGGTCTAAATTCCCCTTGCATTTTTGATCCCCTTGAGTGGTTCCAGCATTTAATCTGGGCTTAGTGTGCAGAAAACTCACCCATTAAACTTCAGTGATCCAGTTTTTATCTATAGATTTGAAAACTACATCTTTTGCTTTTCATTTAGGTTTCCCTAGCGGACCTGTACCCCGAAGAAGTAACCAAAACCCGGCTATGTTGGCGGAGGTTCTGACTTTTAAAAGCTAAGTAGCTATCTGTTTTTCTATATGAAAGCAAAAGATGTTGTTTTGAAATCTATAGATAAAAACTGGATCAATGTGTACTTTGCTAGCCAGATATCTGAAGACCCTTTATAAAATAGGTTACAATTGAAGAAAAGTCATAAATGTGAAAATTACATATATAAAAATATATATATTTAAAAAATATTTATTAATGATGTTTGGTGACCGATGAGAATTTGAAGATTTAGGAGTCCTTTTACTCAGGCGTGCTGAAAAATGGCCCGCGCTAGTGTGGGCGTGTGTTTTGGGCACACGCAGATCCATTTTTCAGTGTGTCTGTAAAAAATGGCTTTTTAAAATTTTGCCGAAAATGGACGTGTGGCAAAATAAAAATTGGCGCGTGTCCATTTTGGGTCTGAGACCTTACCGTCACCCTTTGACTTAGCGGTAAGGTCTCACGCGGTAACCGGGCGTAATGGTCTACGTGTGCCAAATGCCGAGTACCGCCCGTTTTTGCCACACATCAGAAAATAAAAATGATTTTTCAGACGTGCGTAGCGGACGCACATAAAAAATGAAATTACTGCCTGGGCCACGCGGTAGCCGGACATTAACTTCAAATTGGCGTTCATTGGGTGCATTTAAGCTCCTACACGGCTTAATAAAAGGGCCCCTTAGAGTTGCTGGGAGAATTTGTATAATTGTTGAATAGTCCCCGCACACGGATTTTTGTCCTATCAATTAGGTTCATCCCTATCACATGACATCACCAGACTCAGTCCTGCTTCTCAGTGGAAAATGAAATGTCCAGCTCAGGATATTCACATATCACCCAGTTTTTTGTAAAAGATGGAGCCTTTTGTAATACAGGTATAAGGACATGCACATATGCTGGCACATCCAGCCGGATCATCCGTTTTACACAGAAAGCATCACAAATTTTGCAATATGCACTAATTACATGTTTATGTGACAGAATTTAAAAACCTGTATGTACAAGAAGATCCAAATGAGTAGAACATCAACATCATTGATCTGATTTTTTTTTTTTTGAGCTGGTGGCAGGCAGAGGTTAGCACAATTGCACCTGAATCATTGATGGAGGCTACACGCCCAAAAGAGCAGGGAACAGGGGCTTTGACATTAGCTCCAGAACTTAGTACAAGAACAGTGCTGGGTAGACTTCTACGGTCTGTGCCCTGAGAATGGCAAGGAGAAATCAAACTCGGGTATACATATATAGTATCACATACCATGTAAAATGAGTTTATCTTGTTGGGCAGACTGGATGGACCAAACAAGTCTTTATCTGCCATCATTTATTATGTTACTATGTTACTGTGGAGGGGCATAATTGAAAGGGACGTCCAAAATGTCCTCATAAAACATCCAGATGGAGGGGCGGGGAAACCCGTATTATAGACACAAGATGGACGTCCATCTTTCGTTTCGATAAAACGGTCGGGGACGTCCAAATCTTGACATTTTGGTTGTCCTTAGAGATGGTCGTCCCTAGACTTTGTCATTTCTGATTTTCGTCAATAATGGAAACCAAGGACATCCATCTCAGAAACGACCAAATGCAAGCTCTTTGGTTGTGGGAGGAGCCGACATTTCTATGCACTGGTCCCCCTGACATGCCAGGACACCAACCGAGCACCCTAGGGGGCACTGAAGTGGACTTCAGAAATTGCTCCCAGGAACATAGCTCCCTCACCTTGTCTGCTGAGCCCCTCAACCCCCCCTAAAACACACTACCCACAACTGTACACCACTAACATAGCCCTTACAGGTGAAGGGGGGCATAGTGGGTGTAGTGGATTTGTGGTGGGTTTTGGAGGGCTCACTGTTTTCTCCACAAACGTAACAGGTGGGGGGGGGATGGGGCTGGGTCCGCCTGTCTGAAGTGCACTGCACCTACTAAAACTACTCCAGGGACCTGCATACTGCTGTGATGGAGCTGAGTATGACCTCTGAGGCTGGCAAAAAATATTTTTTGAGGACGGGAGGGGGTTAGTGACCACTGGGGGAGTAAGGGGAGATCATCCCCGGTTCTCTCAGGTGGTCATCTGGTCATTTCGGGCACCTTTTTGTGCCTTTTTCGCAAGAAAAACACGACCAGGTAAAGTTGTCCAAATGCTCATCAGGGACGCCCTTTTTTGTTCCATTATGGGCCAAGGACGCCCATCTCTTAAGCACGCCCCAGTCCCGCCTTCGCTATGCTGCCGACACGCCCCCATGAACTTTGGTTATCCCCGCGACAGAAAGCAGTTGAGGGCGCCCGAAATTGGCTTTCTATTATGCGATTTGGGCGACCCTGAGAGGAGGACACCCATCTCCCAATTTGTGTCGGAAGATGGGCACCCTTCTCTTTTGAAAATAAGCCTGATGTTGAGCCTTTTTCATCTTAGCCATGTACAGGTGTAAATAATGCCTTTCTGAAATTGCCACTTACTCATTTACATGTGGATACAATCTACATATATGCAAACTGCTATTTGCACATGTAAATGCTTCCGAAAGGGCCTGCTATGCGCTATAACTGAGCAATGAGGCTGTAGACGTCTTCCACTAGAATCTTCAGAGACTTGACAAAATGAATTGCTTCTTTGTCATTAATGACTTTACTGGGATTTAAACATAACATTTAAAGGATATTATAAATCCTGTGCACAAACCATTGGGCCTTTGTGATTTATATCAGAAGAAAATGCTAGGAATGTCCTTTGCATGCCTTTTAGACTATGATGTCAAGCATTTGACCATTACCTTTTTGGGTAAGTGGGATTTGGCCAGTGTTACAAACTGAATTTGATGGGTTCCCCAGTCATGGCTTTGATGTATTGTTCTCTGTTTAAGCTGCTTGTCTTTCAACAGGTCTGAATAATTCTAAGTACAAAAACACAAACAGAGAACCATTGCCTAAACACTATTGAATTCCCTTGTCAATAAAGCTGTGTATTCAGAGTGCGGGGCTGAAGGATACTCCCTGAGGGGTATGTGAGGTGTCTCCTCTCTGTCCTATCCAAGCAGACTAACTTTGAAATCTGTCACTTTATAATGAGCTACCCCTGCACACTTGGGATGGAATACAAACCACCAAATAAATATGAGCGAAATAAAAATTAGTCTGTCGTCCAACTACACAATTCCAGATGTGAACACTCATTTGTCTCTTCATACTCACTGGCTCAGGAATCCTTTGGTCAATGGCACAGCTACAGATGAGGTTATAGTTAGTATAATATATGCAGGAAACTATTTAACATCACTAGTTTTAAGAGTGAATGAACCAGCAGGTCTGAAGCAGTTTGTATCGCTTTCAGCTTCAAAGAGGCTGTAGGCTCCAAGCACCTTCCCAGTTTACACCACCCTAAGCCCAGCCCTGCAAACACTCCATGAACAGAATCCTTCATCAGATCAGATTCCATTCCCTTCACCTTTTGTTTTGATGTGTTTTTTTTTTCTCTCAATGACTTTAACGGAATTAACTCATAAGTACATACAGTAAGTGTTATCATACTGGGACAGACCGAAGGTCCATCAAGCCCAGCATCCTGTTTCCAACAGTGGCCAATCCAGGTCACAAGTACCTGGCAGAAACTCAAATAGTAGCTACATTCCATGTAGAACCCCAAAGAGTAGCAAGGTTCTAGAATTCTAAAGAATAACAAGATTCCATGCAGAATGGTTAAGTGTAGCAACACTTAACCCTCCATAGCTACATTGAGCCTGCCATGAGTGGGAAAGCGCGGGGTACAAATGTAACAATAATAAAAAAAAAATAGCTGTTTTTTTTTGTTCTGAATTGCTATGCTATGTCTCTCTTCCTGATGTCTTCTGAAGATCTGAAAAAGCCTTGCAAACATTCTCTTCACTGCAACTATTTATTTCAACAGGAATCACTAGAGAATAGTAATTGGTAACTGATTAAAGAGAGGGGCTTTTTATTGCTTTCTTCCTTCATAGGAAGCAAATTAATGCTGCTTTCCAAGTACGTCTTTGTTGAAACAGTAATTAGACATTGCTGATTGAGTGAAAGTCTGGAGGCTCTTAGAACTGGTATATATATATTGCATTTATGGTAAATAAAGCCGAGAAATACAGCTTGAACATTTTGGGTTTGGTTTGGTTTTTTTCTTAGTGTTGTTCTGACAATTTTCTCTTTTTGGTATTCATTATGATTTTACCTAGGCTAAAAATCAGCTAAAGGTTCCCCCTTAAGCCTTTCCATAGCCTGCCAAAGAGATGAATAATAGCTTCAGCCAAACCCATCTGTTCTAGATTTGTCACGAAACACACGAAACTAAGCTGACAGAAGTTTTAAATATATTCATTGTCAAATCATGGAGAAATGTCTGATTGGTGTTTATTTAGAGCCTATGCAGCGAGTTGTATTAAAATAAACTGGTAATGCACATTAATTTCAGTGCAAATGTGGGTTACCATTAAATTCCTAATTTATTTAGATTTTGCTCACAACTTTTTCAGTAGTAGCTCAAGGTGAGTTACACTGGATATTTCTCTGTCCCAGGAGGGCTCACAATGTAAGTTTGTACTTGAGGCAACGGAGGGTTAAGTGACTTCCCACCTCTGGATTGCAAGACTGGTGCTCTAACCACTAGGCCACTCCTTACTCTTTGGGATTCTGGAATCTTGTTACTCTTTGGGTTCTACCTGGAATGTTGCTACACTTTGAAATTCTGCATGGAATCTTGTTATTCTTTAGAATTCTAGAATCTTTATTTGTTTATTTATTTAGATTTTGCTCATACCTTTTTTATTAGTAGCTCAAGGTGAGTTACATTCAGGTACTCTGGATATTTCTCTGTCCCAGGAGGGCTCACAATCTAAGTTTGTACCTGAGGCAGTGGAGAGTTAAGTGACTGGCCTAAGATCACAAGGACCAGCAGTGGGATTTGAACCGGCAACCTCTGGATTACAAGACCAGTGCTCTTGTTGGATTATTTGTAGTAAATAATTAGCAGATTTTAGTACACACAGCTTCAGCTTTAGAAATGTTAATTTCTTTCTTCATCTCTCTCTCATTCACCCCTGAATAATTCACTGCTGAGTCACTTTAAAGTTGAAGTAACAAAACATCTGTTTACTCACAGTTTGTAGTTAGATTATAATCAGACAGGCTTTTATATACATATTACTATACATTTGTATTATCAGCTCCTTCCATGTGCTTAGATGGTAATGGATGCTCACACCACCATAGATCCTCTCAGGTTAGGAGAGATCATGAGCTCCATGTGCTCCATGTGCTGCATCTGCTGCATCTAACCCCCACAGGAAGTTGCATAGCTGTGTGACCTCTCTAAGTAATTCACATCAGAGGTCACAGAGTAATCACAGAGAAATAATAGGTGACAGGCAATGCATGCAAAATACAATACATTCCAACAAACCCCTTCTCATGCATAACTGTCATGCAATTATTTATTCATACAAAGTCCAAGCTTTATACGCAGATTCACAAAATGTTCTCTGGGTAACGGTTTGGTCATGATGTCAGCTGTCATCTCACTGGTGTGACAATAGTGTAGACTGATGACCCCTTCTTTTGCCAACTCTCGCACGTTGTGGTATTTCGTTGCGATGTGCTTGGTACGTGACTGAACCTTGTCATTCTGTGACAGTCGGATGCAGCTCTGATTATCTTCCATTATCTGGATTGGTCTCTTTTCAGCTATTCCGAAATCCAGCAAAAGTTTTTCAATCCACATCAGTTCTCTGCACGCTTCCGATACGGCCACGTATTCAGCTTCTGTAGAAGACAAACTCACAATACTTTGTTTATGACTGGCCCATGAAATTTGTACATTTCCATACATAAACACATATCCACTTGTGGACTTATAATCAGAATGATCCCCTGCCCAATCTGAATCACAGTAACATATTAGTTTTGGATTACTATTGGCTGAAATCTTTAATTTACAATCAATGGTACCCTTTAAATACCTTACCATCCTTTTAACTGCAGTCCAATCTGATTTGGTAGGTGAGCTGACCCTTCTGCTCAAAATTCCTACTGCATTTGCTATATCAGCCCTGTATGTGGTAGCTAGATATAAAAGCTTACCTATGGCTGATCTATATTGGATGTTATCTGGTAAAGGTTCTCTTACTGTTTCATCCTTCAGAAAATCAGTGATCATGGGAGTGCTTACAACTTGGGCATCTTGCATACCTAAACTTTCAATAAGCTCATTTATTTTCTGCTTCTGGCTTAGAAGATAAGAACCATCATTTTGTTTCTCAATTTCTATACCAAGATAGTATGACACATTACCAAGTTCTTTTATCTCAACATTGAGGTTTAAACACTTTACAATGTCCTTGTACTCTTGCTCACTTTTGCTTGCAATGAGCAGATCATCAACAAAAGCTAAAATGTATGCATATTGTCCATTTGTGCACCTAGTGTACAAGCATTTATCTGCTTCACCTTGCTTAAATCCTAAATTTGTCAATATTTCATGCAATTTGTCATTCCAACATTCTGCACTTTGCTTTAATCCACAAAGACCTTTGTTTAATTTACACACTAGCTGTCTTTGTTTTGTATTTATGAAACCTGTTGGTTGTTCCATGTACAAGTCTTCAGTTATATCTTCATGAAAAAACGCTGTTTTCACATCAATGTGTTTGACTTGCATGCCTTTTGAGACTGCAATGCTCAGAAGTGTTCTTATTGTCGTGTGTTTCACTACAGGTGCAAACACTTCATCAAAATCTTCTCCATATTTTTGAAGATATCCCTTTGCCACTAATCTTGCTTTATACCTTTCCACTTTTCCTTGTGCATTCCTTTTTAACTTGAATACCCATTTGCATCCTATAGCTTTCTTGCCAGGAGGTAATTTTGTAAGAATCCAAGTATTATTTTTATTCAATGCATCAATTTCTTCTTGTGCAGCTTTATGCCATTCAGCAGCTTCTTCTGCTGGCATTTTCTCAATCTCATCCCATGTTAAGGGCTCTTGAGCTTCTGCTGACTTTGTTAGGTAAGACAGTCTTGGGGGTGGAACACCTTTGTTTTCCCTGGATGAGCGTCTGACTACAGGTTGGTCTGACCTTTCCGCATCCTCTAAATCTGAGAGTTCTTCTCCAATTGATTCCCCTTCTCCAACTGTACTGTCTTCTTCAATGATCCTTTCTGTGTCTGCTTCCTCTGCCTGTTCCTCGTTAGATACAGGTGAGTTGCTTTCAGACATCTGCCTTGGTATGGCATTTATATACACTGGCATGTCTATTATGGTTCTAGTTTCATATTCTGGATGATAAGGCTCATCTGGGATAATCCAGCCTTTATCAACCCTTTTGTTTTCATCAAAATATGTAACATGTCTTATGCCAACAATGCCAGTTTTCAGATTCAAAATTCTATATCCTTTGTGTCCTGGAGTATAGCCAACTAAAATGCCCCTTTCTGTTGTGGAATCCAGCTTATGCCTTCTTTGCTTTGGTTCATGAGCATATGCTGTACTTCCAAATGTTCTTATGTGTGACAGGTTTGGCTTCCTACCATGCCATGTCTCATGTGGTGTGCGCTCAGCGCCTTTAGTTGGCATTCTGTTTTGTAGGTACACTGCTGTGAGAATGGCTTCCCCCCATAGTCTTTTAGGGAGATTGCTATCTGACAGCATACACCTGGTCATTTCCACAAGTGACCTAAATTTTCTCTCTGCAACAGAATTTTGCTCTGGTGTATAAGCTACTGTTGTGATATGCTGAATGCCTTCTTGTTCTAGAAATGTGCGCATGCTTTGTGAAGTGAACTCACCACCATTGTCGGTCTGAAGAACCTTTGGTTTTCTTTCAAATTTATTGCTCACCATGGCTACGTATTTCTTCAGCATGTCTGTGACTTGACTTTTCTCTTTCAGCAAATAGGCCACACAATATCTAGAGAAATCATCCAAGAATATTAGCACAAATCTGTTATTTCCCAATGATGGGATATTAAACGGTCCACATAAGTCACTGTGTATTAAGTCCAGCACTTTATTACTCCTATTTCCTGTGTATGCAGGAAATGAGGGTCTCACACCTTTTTGAGTAACACAGTCTATGCATTTCTCCATTTTACCAGCATCTGCACTTATCTGAATGCCGGTGGCCAGTTGCTTACTGTAAAGATCCTGGATCACCTTAGAATCACGATGTCCCAGGCGGCGGTGCCAGATTTCCAGACTACATTTACCATCATTCTTCCTTACTTGCGCCATATGTGAGGCTTCACCTGAAATGTTCAGCTTATAAACATCATTATGCATAAAAGCTTCAGCATACACTTCATCATTTTTAGAGATTGTGCACTTACTGTTTTCAAAATGGATCACAAATCCCTTCTTATCTAATGTAGATACACTAAGCATATTACAAACTGCTTGGGGAATATACAAGACATCACTTACAGGAATTTCTTTAACTTCATTAGACACTTTGCATTTTAAGAATCCAATACCTTTTGCTTGGATCTTAGCAGTCCCTGCGTTTGCAGTTTTAAGAATACCTTCCTCTGGACACATTTCCTGAAAGAAATTCTTACAATTGGTTAAATGGCATGTACTCCCTGAATCCAAAATCCAAGTACTTTCATTTGAATTATTATTTACCATAGTCAAAGATTTTTCTGCCATTAGAAAGCCCTTGTGTTTATCTTTGTCCTTCATACATTTCCTGGTTTGAAAATTCTTTAGTTCCATTGGCTTAGGTGAGCTAGAGGGAGTGTTTTGTGTTTCCTTACACCATTTAGATACATGTCCCTCCTTTCCACATGAGTAGCAAATCAGCTTGCCCTTGGGTGGAGTTTTCCCATAGCTCCGCCTTCCTCTGTTCTTTGCCAAGAAATTTGTTTCATTTCTCTCTGACTTGCTTTGAGAACACATCTCCTCAGAATCATTTATTATGCATTCCTGCCTTAGTTTTGATGTTGCCTGTTCAAAAGATTGCCCTTCAATGGCCTCATTTACAGACCTAAAAACATCAAACTTCTTTGATAGTGAGGTAAAAAGAAATGCTCTTTTCAATGCATCACACATGGGAATTCCAGAAAGTTCTAACTTTTGAAATGAAGACATAAGATACATAATGTGATCATTACATTTACTTTTATCCCTTAATTTGGTTTCATTCAACTCTGCCAACCAAATTGGTTGCTGCTTTGCATATGTAGTTGCATACATAGTTCTCAGTTTATATAAAATGTCCTTTGGTGTATCTTTTCCCTCCACTAATATGGCTTGTTTCTCTGAGAGAGCTTCCAAAAGCATGCACTTCACATAATAGTTTGCATTGTCCCATTCAGCCATATTTTCAGCTGTTCTGTCTTGGTCTAAGCATATATTTAATCTTTTTGCTCGAAGGAGACATATGAATCTTAGTTCCCACTTCTGATAATTAAACTCAGTTAATCTAGGCACCTTGAGAGAATAGAACAATGGTGAATTTCTTCCCTCAGCCATTTTCTTAGCCTTCTGTCTGCTGTGTGGGGGGAGAGAGAGACAGACTGAATCTTTCCTTTAAAACTTAAGAGAAAAATGTGGCCTTTTTTTCTGCCTGGTAATATTTCTCTTCTTTTTCAATTCCTGGCCCTGGGCCCATAACCCTTTTGTTGGATTATTTGTAGTAAATAATTAGCAGATTTTAGTACACACAGCTTCAGCTTTAGAAATGTTAATTTCTTTCTTCATCTCTCTCTCATTCACCCCTGAATAATTCACTGCTGAGTCACTTTAAAGTTGAAGTAACAAAACATCTGTTTACTCACAGTTTGTAGTTAGATTATAATCAGACAGGCTTTTATATACATATTACTATACATTTGTATTATCAGCTCCTTCCATGTGCTTAGATGGTAATGGATGCTCACACCACCATAGATCCTCTCAGGTTAGGAGAGATCATGAGCTCCATGTGCTGCATCTGCTGCATCTAACCCCCACAGGAAGTTGCATAGCTGTGTGACCTCTCTAAGTAATTCACATCAGAGGTCACAGAGTAATCACAGAGAAATAATAGGTGACAGGCAATGCATGTAAAATACAATTACATTCCAACAGCTCTAACCACTAGGCCACTTCTCCACTCCATTAGTAAAGCAAGTTTTACTGTGGGAACTTTGACCACTTCCTGCTCCCCCCCCCCCCCCACCAAAAGAAAAAGTGCAGAAAGCACCTTCATGCCTAATTTGCCGACCACCCCTATTCCAGTCTGTAGAAGAAATGACTAACCCCCCCCCCCCCCCGTTTACTAAGCCACACGATAGTGACTAGCAGATCAGCAACCGCTAGCATGGAGGGTAAGGCCCCATTCTCCTTCCCAACCTCCAAAATACAGAATATTGGGTTCTGATGCCGCAGTTATCACCGTAATAATATAAACGTTTTCCTACTGGACCAAACCAAAAGACCATCCAGACCGATATCCTGTTTCCAACAGTGGCTAGTTCAGGTAACAATACCTGCAGAGTCCCAGAAAGTGGCAAGGTTTCCAAGCTACTTAACCTCAGAAAGAAGCGGTGGTTTTCTCCAGGTCTACCTAAATAATGATTTATGGACTTTTTCTTTTTTTAATCTAGCTACATTAACTGCTTTTACCACTTGCTCTAACAGCGAGTTCTACTGCTTAACTAAATGCTGAGTGAAAAATATTTTCCTATTTATTTTAAACTAGTAAAAAAAGCCCCGTTTCTGATGCAAATAAAACGGGGGCTAGCAAGGTTTTCTTCAGACTGTGCATGTGGGAGTGTGTGTGTCCCTGCCCTCTCTCCCTTCCCCTGTGCTGTCTGTCCTCTCTGTCCCCTCCCCCCTCGGAGTCGAGTCCTTCAGTGTTAAGTTTCCTGCTGTGTTTATGTTACAGAGATGGTGAGGGCTTCTGCCCTCTCTCCCCTCCCCCCTCTGAGTCCTTCACTGTTACAGAGAGAGCGATTTGCTTTCGTGCTTTGCTGTGTTTTCCTTCACTGTTTGTGTTACAGAGAGAGTGAGGGTGGGGCAGACACTCATGGGGAAACCGGATATCTCTCCCCCTTCACACTTCCGGCTGGAGGCTTCATTTAGAACGTTGGTGGTGCCTTTTATATATAGAGATATGCTACTATGTACCTTCATGGAATGTCTCTTAGTCTATATACATAGTAACATAGTAGATGACGGCAGAAAAAGACCTGCACGGTCCATCCAGTCTGCCCAACAAGATAAACTCATATGTGCTACTTTATGTGTATACCTAACCTTGATTTGTTTCTGCCATTTTCAAGGTCAGGTATACACATAAAGTAGCAGATATGAATTTAAATTGTTGGGCAGACTAGATGGACCATTCATCTCCACTCTGAATTTCCCCTGTCCCTTCCCTGTGCACCTCAGAGGTGTCCCGGCGGCCACAGCGATTCATCTTTGCTGCCTATGCCGGCCTACGCAGACTTCCCTCTGCAATGTCCCACCCAAGGAGGTTTGATAACAGGAGGCAGCATGATGTCACAAGGCTGAAGCTGGTCTTCTATCACTCCATCCAAGGAGGTTTTAAGTCTCCCCAATGCAGGCCACTGCTGTCTTGGTACACCCAAAACAATTAAATTGATAGGGCAACAAGCTCCGCCTACTGGCTTCAGCCCACATAATGAGCCAGATAGGCTCATCCCATCCCCTGTTATAAAACAAAAACCTCCTTGGTCCCTCCAGTGAAGAAACAGGAAGTGATGTCAGCGAGGGTAGGATGCAGCACAGGGAAGCCTGCAGAGGCAGCGCAGGCAACAAGCATGAATCCCTGTGGCTGCTGAGACATCCTTGAGGTACACTGGGGAGAGGTGAGGGAATTCAGAGAGGGGACAGATGCCAAGCTGCTATAAAGGAGAGGAAAAGTGGGGAGTGAGGTGCTGCCGTTGAGTAGGCCTGTGCCTACCCAGACTCACCCATAGCTATGCCAGTGGTCCGGAATAGACTCCAAAAACCTTCATGCAGCCTTTCCCACCTACCTAATCCAAAGTTCATAAATTGAGGCTGGGGCAAGAGGGAATGCAATTCACTTCTGCGCCACCGGCTCCAAGATCTGAAATGGTGCTGGCTGACCGTAGGCGCTCATTTGATTTGGAAGCACACTGGCAACTCTTCAAGAGGTTTAGTTAAATTTTTGCAATTTCAGCAGGCTTCTGCATGTCCTGTTGCTTCATGTGTTTTACACTATTCCATATTATAAACTCATTAACCCTTTACCATGTAAATTCATGCTGTTAAAGCTGGCTGACTGCACTAATTTGCTTAAAGAATCTTAAGCATTAATGCATGTAGTACACAGACCCTGCCTTATCTTTTCTGGCATGTTAATTCAAACTGAATTCTTTTTATGTGTGTTACAAACTTGTTTTATGTAAGTATTCAAAGGAATCATGCACAGATTCATTTGCAGAACAATTTAAGACAGATGGGAACAGGGGGAAAAAAAGGTAACAGGTTAAAATGATCAAAGATAAACTTACTCCCAACAAAAGAGAAATGCTTTACAGGCTGAAAGAGACGACCAGGGAATTGTCTTCTATTTGATTGAAATGAGACTTTTCTCTCAGAGGTATTTAAAATTTAACCTTTTCTTTTGCGGATAAAAACATGCTTGAAGATCAAACCCAATGGGCCAGATTCTATATAAGGTGCCTAAAAATACTGCCCGGTAAACATTTCTGCCAAAGCGTATTCTGTAAGTGGCACCTAGATTTAGGCACGGTATATAGAATATACTCAGTTGATATTCTAGCGCCTAAATCTATGCGCCTCCATTTACACCAGTGAAAATGTGGTCTAAATCCTGGGATGCAGATTTAGGCGCAGAGGGCTATATTCTACAATAGTTGCACGTAACGTTTAGAATGCCCACGAAACACCCATTTCCACGCCCATAACCATGCCCCCTTTTTTTTGCTGCATGCATTAGAATTTAGGCGCAGTGCATTACAGAATACGCTTAGCGAGCTGTGCACATAAATTCTAATTATTGCCAATTAGTGCTTGTCATTGCTTGTTAAGTGCTGTTAACAATGCTGATTACTTTATTGAGGGGCCCTTTTAGGTTATGTCAGTGTGGCTTACATAAAACCGTAGGCGTACGCCAAGCCAGTAAAGAACAAATGCAAAGTGGTATTATCAAACATATAAATGGCAAGTGACCGACTTACCTGCAAATGCGCAGTAGAGACTTCCCTCTCTGTCCCGCCCTTGCGTCAAGACACTTCACTGGCTTCCGATTAGGTACCGCATATAGTTCAAGCTTCTCCTACTAACCTACAAATGCACTCAATCTGCAGCCCCTCGTTACCTCTCTACCCTCATCTCCCCTTACGTTCATACCCGTAACCTCCGCTCCCAAGACAAATCCCTCCTCTCAGTACCCTTCTCCACCACCGCCAACTCCAGGCTCCGCCCTTTCTGCCTTGCCTCACCCCATGCTTGGAATAAACTCCCTGAGCCCATTCGCCAGGCCCCCTCCCTGCCCATCTCCAAATCCTTGCTCAAAGCCCACCTCTTCAATGTCGCCTTTGGCACCTAACCACTACACCTCTATTCAGGAAATCTAGACTGCCCCAACTTGACATTTCGTCCTTTAGATTGTAAGCTCCTTTGAGCAGGGACTGTGCTTCTTTGTTAAACTGTACAGTGCTGTGTAACCCTAGTAGCGCTCTAGAAATGTTAAGTAGTAGTAGTAATGACGTCAGAGGGTGGAACAGAGTGGGAAACGGAGTCGGACTGTCGGATGCTGCTGCTGGAGCCTGGAAATGAGCATCGCGCGCACCAACCTCCACCCTCCTCCCCATCGCCGCCGCCGCTCCCGCCCCCTCCATATCAGGCCCCCTGCA